>NC_042519.1:18404390-18715543 GCF_900963305.1 Echeneis naucrates | reverse complement strand
CTTATTAGGCCTGGCAGTCGGCCACAACCTGATAACAACATCGCTGTCTGAAACTAGAGGAGAAGTGGGAGGTCAAGCCTGTCTGTGTGTGTGTGTTTCTTTGCGTTGTGCTTCTCCTCTTTCTGACCTAGATGGATCAAGTTTTATGATCTTGTTTTGCAATTATTTTCCAGTTTTATAGTTTTATTGTATGAAAGATTTTGTTTCTTGGGGTGTGCATTCTTTTTCTTTTCGTCTACTAAGTGAAAGCACTGCATTCAAAACCTTCAACCTAATATTACCAGATGAGTTATGAGTTAATAATGATGTATGAGTTATTGTATACCAAGTAAAAGTACAGGTAAACAATACTATATATATATATAAAGATGGTAGTTAAAAAAAACTTTATAAAAAAACTTTCAAGGTTTGAAGGTAAATCAGATTATTCCGAGATATAATTATATAATTATATTTAATAGTAGTGTGCTGAATGTTAAAAGAGTTAACAGAGTAGCATGAATTACACTCAGAGTGTTTACTTTTCACTTCTGACAGCTTAACTCCTTTTTATTCGTTTTAGATTTCAGTCATTTTTTTGCCTGCCACCACAGAGAACATTCAAAACACGTCGGTTCATCGAGAGTTTATTGTGTTCAGAATTCATGTACATGTTATGAATTTATTATAAGTTCAGGGCTATACATGCCATGAATACCTTGTAGGACCAACAGCTTAAAAGCCAGTGGTTGGAGCGCCTGCTCTATTGCCGAGACTCTCAGCTGATGTGACGTTCACTTCCTGAACTGAGAGATGGGGGAGGGGATCTTGATGTCCTGCCCCCTCTCCAACCTCTTCTCGCACTCAATAAGGTAGTTAACGCCGTCGATCACTAACTGTACCAGCTCGACCTGTTAATGCACAGAAACCGGTGTCAAAAACGAGGGTTAGGGTTTGGGTTTGGCCAATTTCCATTTACCATATATCCATCCAGGCAGAACCCAGCCAGCCGAAAGGTTTGAGCCCAGAACCGTTTGGCTGTGAGATGCCTGCATTTACTGCGGCCTCACTGCTCTTACTTTCATTTACTGCATGTGTAATTAAATATTTTGTCAAATTTCAATCCTCATAAAAATTTGGAGGTTGTGAGCAACATTTCTTTCTTTGTTGTGTAGATTTACCTTTTTTTTTTACACATGTATGCTTTTTAACCACAGAGAAACTGAAAGCCAGCGTCCTCTCTTGCTGTAATTTGTTATTAGAATATTGAAGCTTAAGTCCTTTATGGCTCTGAAATATATTTACAGGAACACAAGATGTCACATTTCCCAGCGGGCATCTGATCGGCTTTAACAGTCCTATAAATGCATAAAAGGACTCATCTTAGAAAGCAGTGGGAAGGTCATCTACAGAGACAGCCTTTTGTGCCCTGGGTTTAGCCTTTCAGGCTCCTGCTTTTTCTCATGCAACTAAAAGAAACCAAGCTATAGCCGTGACCTTTCATCGCATTTGATTGGTAGTGCCTGTTGGTTCACAGCTTGGGTAGAAAAACTGCATGACCACCGCAGCTCAGTGAGCAGAAGTTTTTTAACCTCAACTGGCACATCCCTGCCTGGGATTACAGATTAGAGAGCAGCAGGGGGCATGGTTATTCACAGCCCACACCTGTCGGGGTGTCTGCTCTAAACTGTCTGTCTCCGTCTGGCTCTGCTGCTCACTTCGACTTTTTACTTTGCCTTGCCTTCGAGTGTTTACCTCTGACTTGCCCAGACGGTCGAGGTTGGAGATGTCAAAGGTGTCTCCAGTAGCAGCTGTGTCCACGCCTCCTGTCCCTCTCTTCTGTAGCCTCAGGTTATCCAGGATCTTTTTGAAGCGAGGGTCCTAGATAATAGACATTACATCAACTGAAGGCATGAAAACCACAATACGGGGCTAGACGCATCCCCCTGTGAGAGCAGTTGCAATTGTCATTGTGTTTCCTGCAGTACCCTGCTAAGGTAGGGCAGGCGAATGTGCACGCCGGCCCTGAGCCCAGTGCCAAGGTTGGAGGGGCAGGTGAGGATGTAGCCCAGACGATCGTTCCACATGAACTCCCATCCTCTCTCCTGGATTAGCTGCTCCACCTGAAATTCCAAATAAAGACCATTAAGGCGTCCTGATTTTTCACTGACAATCACAATCCGAATTTGATGAGAAAGTAAAGATTGAAGAGTTTTCACCATTCACATCAGTGCATGGTGTTGCTTCTGCAGACATACACACAGAGACATGCAGACCTGTTTTAGCCCTTTGCAGAACCGGTCAAACACCCTTTTCATATTTCCTCCTTTCTCCATGGATATGATCCTTGTGTGGTCCTCCTCGTTGATCCAGATCAAGAAATTCTTCTCATTGTTGTGCCTGGGACAGGAAGGCAGACTTAAAGTCCATTTTAACGCTCCCCTTTTGCATTGTCGCCATTTTAAAATATGCTGATAGAGATAAAAGGCTTTTTTCCAATTACATCCGCCAGACATGGGTTACACATACACACATATGGGAGTACGGATCACAGGAACAATCCTACATGAAAAAGAAGATGAACCTGAAGATGCACTTAAGGAGGTCAAAGAGGAGAGGCAAGAGAAAAAAAGTGGAGTAGATGGTTTTTAGTTGGAGTTTAGGAGGAGTTTTGGGATGCCACCATATTCCAGGAAAATGGCACGTTCTACATATTATAAAGCAGAAGTGAGTCTGTAATGTAAAGCCTTGCAGCAATCGGTGCAAAGCATTTTCTACATAAGCTGCTGTTATATAATGTAATCTAATTCCTTATAATCCACTTTTCTTCAGTCATGTCGATCCAGCTGAATGGTAGTGGTGCCTATTGTTGTCTGTCGTGGGATAGCATTCACAAATCCTTCTTGAATAATCATCTATATCTATACGTTCTGTTTGAAAGAGATGAATATCATCTACAATTGGTACATTTATCACGCTTTTACTAATTTACCCAAAAAAAAGTTATAGATTCACAAATTAGCAGCTGTTTTATTTGTGTCCACTGATGTCACGATAGATATGAAAGCCATTGCAGAACAGCCAGTTACTCTGGTTCTGGTTCATTCCTTGAAAGTCAGAATGAACAAACTAGGCAGGAACTTGGGCTTTTGCAGGGTGTCTGTGCTAAGACTAGGTCTCTCTGGTCTTACCAGATCCCACGAGCATCAGGCCAATCTCTAGCCATCCCAGCTGCCGTGAGCAGAGGTGACACAGGTTTATCAAACAGGAAGTGCTCCTGGTTGACCAGTGAAGGGACAGAGGAACCAGGAGCGAGGGCATTAGATGGCAAAGGACATTTTTAAAAAGAACAGAAAGCCACCCATCTCTGAGTGTGTGTGTGTGTATGCGTCTCTGCACTAACATCAATAAGCTGCTGCTGCTCCCTGTCGCTCATCTCTCCCAGACTGTAGTAGCGACCAGACAGCTCTCCTTTCAGGCCAGACAGAGCTGTCACCACCACACGCTCCACTTCACGACGCTCGGAGCGCGTACATGCAGGAGGGAGACTCAGTCCACGGATGCTGCGACCGGTACGGACACGAGAAGATAACACATAACGCTCGTCAAACATTCCTGACTGGATCTGTGGGGGAGAGAGTGTTATGCAGTTCCATATGCAGGTATGGACACAAGGATCTACAGAAAGAAGTGAAGAGAAATGCAGACGTAACCTTGGAAGCATCCAGGTCAGTGGGGTGCTTCATTGTGCGAGGGTCATAGCCATTATGTCTGTCTTTAATAACAGGATCAAACAGCTCAGCAAACACCTAATGAGAAAAAAAACCTCATTTTATTTTCTTTGCTCTGTTAGGATGAAATATGCAATAACTCACTGTAAACATTGTCTCATGCCTCATAGCTCTCCTCATCTCCAGCCACCATGCCGACGGTTTTGATGAAGGGGTGTCCAGGATTGTCCACCCCAGTCTGGATGCATTGATCCAGGGTCCAGTTCTGGGGGGTTACCTTGTCCCTCAGTCGTGCATAAATAGTTGGGGTCAATGCTGATGCCATGCAGTTGTTGTGCTTTCTCAGATCAGGAAAATCAGCACTGTAGAAAGTTACAAACAGCTAACATAGTTCAGCAATTTCCTTTTTCTTATTTATGAAGTAAGATAAGACAATGATCCTTTATTAGTCTCTTAGTGGTGAAGTTTGTACATTACAGCGGCATCAGACATATGAGGGAGTGAACAGAGACACACAAGAGTAACTCGATAAGGTGGAAAAGAGAACAATTCAACTATGTCATTGCACATATGTTACCATTGGACACCTCAGTCTGCAGAGACAGCTATGATGCTTGTCATATAAGAACTGATCGATTCATTCACTATGCAGCAGCAGATTAGCTCTACAAATAAAATCCATCCACACTCACAAACATGTACCTGGGTGGATAGAGCCTGCTCCTCTCCGCAGCAGCAGTGGCGTCACTGAGGAGGTATCCGGACGCCAGCGTGCCAGCTCCTATGCTGGCCAACACCACAGCTGTGTTACGGCCTGACACCATCCGGGTGAAAGAGTTCGCCATGATTCACGTCACCTGGTTAATGGCCTGGAGAAAGGTCAGAGGGCACATCAATGTGGGATTTATTTCTCCAAAAAGGGACAGCTAAAAATGTGACAATATGTCAGAGTGTTTACATGCGTTTTAATCAGTGGACGCCTCGGGAAAAGTATCCATAAAGAATGTGACAAATGTTGGTCTTGGTGTGACAGAGAGCTGAAAATGTCAGGATTGCTTTCAGTACACTGCAGAAGACTGCAGTTTACAGCAGCACCCTGCCTGAATATAAGAGATGGCTGAGAGGAAGAACCTGAACCTGAGGACAAACCGGACTCTCTGTAACGCACAGTATGTGTGTATTAAAACTGAGAGTCACAATAACACAAACCTTTCCAACGCACCTTCTTCAGTTTGCAGTAATACTGTATGTGGCTTTAGAACTGAAATGAAAAAAAAAAAAAATAGAGCAGCACAATAAATGTTTATCTTCATGTTTTTGTGGCTCTGGGGACATTACATTAAGATGCATCGACACGCATTTTTACAGGACAAAACAACTAATTGCATTAAGCTGCCAAATGCTTAAGCAACAGATATGGCTGCAGCTTGTGCGACGAGATTATTCTAGAAGCAGACAGAAGGCCTCTGATTTGTCCCCTTGCAGGAGTCACCAGCTCAGGTAATTAGATGATTTGTGATAGGATACTGAGGAAGGTGCCACCATATTAATATATCATGTCATCAAGCAAAGGAGAGTATTTTCTTTTTTCTGTGCTATTTTAGAATAACGAATAAGGTGGAAAAATAGATATATCAGAAATCAATGCTACAAAAGCTGTATAAAGGCTGCTGCATTGTTGCATATTACCACGCTCACACACACACACACGCTGACAGTGTGAGGTCTGAAGTGGTCAGTTTGGATTTGGCGTCAGACGTAGACAACAAATGATCCTTTCTGACATCCTGAAGCAGCCAGCTAAGTTCACACCAGACGAAAGGGAAGTAGACGGCGACGGGGAGAGGGCAGATAGTGGGGAGTTGAATGAATACCAGCAAAGGTAAACGTCTGAATTTCAGAGGAGCTGTGCAAAAATGGATGGATGATATGGATGTACAGGAAGAAAGCACAGATGTTGGCAGTGTTGGGAATAAAAATGACTTATGAATCTGAATGAAGGAGTGAAGGTCATTGTGAAATGGGTTAAAGGTTAGATTAAGGTCACAGGTAGGGTTTAAAGACCATGAGGACAATTAAAAGAGAGAGTGGAAGAGGCATGATTAGAGGGATTCCCATCAAACATTAGAAGATTAAACAAAGCGGGAGAGCATTAAGGAGAGGAACCGTCACCCTTTGACCTTAACTGGAATTAGGGAACTCATCTTACAAAGCGAGGTTTGTCACTGAGCTGATTTTCTATAATTGTCCTTCAATGTTCATGTAATTCTTATTAAAAGACAAAAGTGTGTTGTACACACACCCCATATATGCTGCCAAACAAAGTTTAATTTCTACGACAGTTGATAAATAACATTCAGCATGAATTTGGTCTTAATTAATACAGTATACCTACCTGTTGCTATAGCAACAAGAGAGGCTAAAGGGGATGAAGAAAAAAATCTGCAAAAGAGAAGGATGAGAAGTGAAGACGGGTTGTCAATCACTCACCTGAGGACAGCTGAAGAACGGAGGCAGCAGAGGACTGGTGTGTTTGCCTTGCAACTCGGCGCAGAGATTCTCAATCTGCAGAGAGAGAGAGCAGGCTGAAGAACAGAAATGGGATCAGAGAGAGAGAGAGATGGGGACACTAGCTCAGGATTAGCCGCTCACTAAGCAACAGACAGAAAATCCTCTTTCAGTCAGTCAGCATGTCTGCCTACTTCTTCACACATGCACTCAGGCAGGTTTTTGTTTCGCACAGGAGCACGTCTTCCCACACTTTTTTTTGTTGTGGTTGTTAAATAAGGAGCGAAGCTGCATTATTAATTACTGTTGACAGAGAGGGGACTGTCACTGCAGCTGTAAAATAAGGGTTTCCCTGTTTCCACTGGCTTATCATCAGTCAGAAAAATGGTTTTGGTGCCACAGGTACCAATAAGAATTTACATATAAAACAAACACTGCACTACTGGCAATGGGCCCATGCTGCGTCTCATGAGAATCACTTTCAGGTCCCCAAACACCATTAACTATGTTTACTGTGGGTGCGAGACTTGAGGATCCTGACGAGATCCTGAAAATTGAACACAAAACCTCAGAATGACACGTCAGTCCTCTTTTAGGGATATATGAGCTGAAATTTTCTGAGATTATGATTCTTTCCATCCAGCCATCTCCTACCGCTTTTCCGTTTCCGGGTCGCGGGACTCTTTCCATTGGACTCAAAATGTAATGCACCTTTTTGGGCCCACAGCCAAATCCCTGTAACTACCGGTCCTATAAGCTCCTGAGCTATATATCTAACTGCACTTTTGCCATCTTACAGCCTTTCATTTGTTCCTGCAGTATCACTTCTCCCTGAGTGAGACCACCTCAGGGAAGGTGTGATTGAGAGGCTCAAAGCGTTTTGAAGCCCAACGCTCATAGTAAAGACTCAAAGTATCACAGGAAGGCAGCTCATGGTCTAATCAGGGTGTTCGATGTTTGCGGCTTCAAGTCTCAGTTAATATTAAGTTTGAAACCAACTTCTATAGGAAAGACACAAAAGAAACACTGGTGGTGCTGGCTGGTTCAGCATTTGGTTCAAGGAGTCAGAGGACTTATGCAAAGATGAGGGTTGCCCAGGTTGTTGCTGCTGGAGGTTCAATCGGACTCTGCCCTGACTTTTGAATTCCAACACCGAAAGTAAACACTCAAACGCTGAACAAATATTGGTCAGGTGTCTTATGACAGCACCGAAACCTCAGCTAATGTTTTCTTTCTCTTCATTAGTGTGAAACATATTAACTTAGTCACTTTTATCTACTTCCAAATCTGTAGTGGAAGAAATCCAGGTCTCCTCATTGAGTGCCTGTTTACATATCAAGGTTTATAAAATTGGAACAAAAGAAAGCACAGAGCAATGTTTACCTCTTGGTAGAAAAAAATGCGAGTTGGTATGCATGTTAAAGGTGCCAATGGGCCTATTTGAACTGATCAAAATTGGGTCATGGGCACTTTATCTGGTATTAACAGTTGTACTTCCTCAAACGTTCCCGTAGTTTCACGTCTTCATTGTGCTTGTACCGCTCCGTGTAAAGTCCGCTGATGTGATGCTGAGGGCTGGGTAAGGAGCGCTAAAGTTTCATAGCAAGCACAATGCTAAACAGGCTCTCACATTTTAACCACGCTTACACGTTACTGTCTTTGACCAGAAAGGGTTTAGATGTCGGACGCTAAATGTTGTGATAAATTTCAGCCAACTGTTATCCATCTATGCCCCAGAAATAGAAGTCGTATTGGTTGATCTTGTGTCAAAGCCTCAATCCAGTGGTGGTTTATCTGCACTGAAAACTGTCATGTTCCAACAGAGAAAACGTTTCCATTCCAGCGCTGACTCGGCTGGACTTTACATGATGCCATACTTCACTGTCACTCCCTTTGTCTTCAAACATTCTCCCTTCATATTAAGGCCTCACTTTCATATCAAATAAATCCGGGCTGGATTGTTCCACTTGCAAGAGCGAGACAGTTGGATGAGACAAAGGTCACTCCTTCACTAATAAACGGTTCCTGGTTTGGGCGTGTATGAGCGAGGTAATAACTGTGCAAGGACCAAACTCAAGGACTGCACATGAACGTGTTTTTGTGTTACTTGATGCTGCCGATTTTTTTTCCCCCGCGACACACGTTTGCACAGCTTGAAAGAGACAGCTATTGCATTGTCGGCACATTAAGATGTGAGTTAATATGAAGGGCAGCGGTTGCCAGAGGAGGCAGGTGTGGAAGAAACTTAACGTCATTGACATTATTGCGCAGTGCAAACATAAGGCATGTTGAATTTATTTCCCCTGTACCTACAGTGAAAAAAATGCAAACAAATAAATACGCACACAATGAAAATACATAAAAAAAAAAATCTTACAATACAAACATACTGTAGCATTCAGTCCTCCCAGAAAGCATACCTGACAGACACTCAGGACTACAGGCGCACTGCGAAGGAAGCCTGAAAACATTTCCTCTAGTGGATCTGGATAAAGATTATTTTCTCGATGAGGAATGTTGTGTTTCCACAGAGGCCTGCATGACTTCTAACACCACATAACGAAAGACTACTTCGCAGAAGACACAGCTAAAAGACATTGTACGGTACATCAAGAGACTGACATTCCAGATTTGATGGAAAGAATGTAGTTTTTAAGCCTTTTAAGAAAGCCTCCTGACAGCTACAGACAATATCAATATCGAGAAGCGAAGGGAGAAAGAACAGGGAGCGTCCAGTAAGACATGCACAACATGCAGCTGTTGTGTGCATGCAGGACAACTACTTCATCATATCTGCAATACAGAAAAACAATTCATAGTTTCAAATGCTACATTTTTTTTTAACTTTCAAATAACTTTTTTTTTTTTTAAATTTCAGAATAAAATTAAACAGATTTCTTGCAATATAAGAGACTGAGATGCAAAACTAGAATTCAAAATAGGAGTACAGAGACAACCGCAAAATAATAATGATCAGATTCACAGCATAACAATTGAAAATATTCCTTCATCAATCATATGATATGTGTGGAGTTGCTATATACAAATATCATGTAATTACAGTATCTGATGTAATAAATAGCATGGTAAATAACGATCATACTGTCACTCAAGCAAAGCTACATCTGAGAGTGTGCAAAAACTGCCCCAGCCTACATCCAAGAGTTACACACTGGGACCTGACAACACATGTCAGTATCAGACAAAAAAAAAAAAAATCCAACTACACACAAACACCGCAAAAGCTTCGGGTCAGTTATGGCAACGTTTAAACACTAGAGGGAGATATTTGCAGTGACTTCACTGGGTTTACACTAACATGCTACTGGTAAGTCTACACGACCTATTTTCTAAAAAGATAAATAAACTAATAAAATAAAGAAGAAGAAGACTAATGAACTGAGCTAAAGTCAAATTGTTTACTTGAAAATTTGTAAATTTTATCTTCAGAATATGAAACTTTTTGCTTGGAAATTGGCAGTTGTAGGTACATTGACCAACTCTGGGGGAAGGCACTGATAACAATTTTAGATTTTATACCATTCATGTGAGCTGGGAAGCAAAGGCTGACCAAAACTGAATATAGGATAGAAAAAAAAAAAAAAATCAGCGTCTTGGTCAAAATATGTCAAATTTACCATTTTTAGTTTACCTTTAAGTTTCTTTAGTGCCTTTCTGTGTATGTTTGAAGGCTTAAAGGTGTTTTGCCATACCCAGCCCACTGAGGGTGCATAGTGGCTTAGAGAGTCACCCTGGTTGAGAATGAAGCGTGCTAAGCTGGAGGGTCAGGGGTCAGGTTGAAGGCCATTGACACATTTACATCCCAAGCTGAAATCATGCAGGTTTTGTGCAGAGACCGTCATCATAACAGAAAACGATTTTTTGGGCTCGTGCTCCAGGAAGTGGCACAGAAATGCACAGGCAACGGCACACAGACAACAGCGCAGAGAACAAGCTCAGACGTCGCTCTGTCACACTTTCTATGTATGCTACATCTCTGTGATACCCACTGTATTTCATTCACTCTATACTCTCAGGCTGCCTCGCTCTCTCCACTCTGGAAAGACACAAACATAGCGACATGGCATTCCTTCAAAAAACAAAAAAAAAAAAAAAAAAAAAAACCCTCATACAATGCTTTGTTGTTTTCCTTGAAGGTAAATCAGCCCAACAACAACACAATTCTCAGCCTGTCCATTAACTTCTCATGCTACCGCCGTCAGTGAAAAAAAAACCAAACAAACAAACTCGGACAACTTATCAACTTATCTCTCACATCAGTTCTTTATTCCCATTTCCATGTCGCCTTCAAAAACCTCCTGATTTCCTCTTCATTGATGAGATTGTGTGGGCGTGTTGCCCTTGGGACTGCAGGTTTGACTGGCTCCCGCTGGCCACAAGCAGCTGTAATCTCAGGCAGGAAGCCTGGGCTCGATCTTCAGTGAGAGATCATAGAGTGTGTCTTCATCCATAATCAGAGTCTTATCCATGAGGTACTGGGTCACCTGCACAGAAAGTATATTCAGTGTTCAGCTTTTGTGATCTTGAGAAAAAAATACAGACATATTTCCAGAGTAGTACCTTAACTTGATGCTCTATTCTGTACGGAGTCTGCTGGAACTGTCGAATCTCTCTGATGATATGAGATATCTAAAGAAAATATGGAGATTAAATTGACAAGTAAAGTGCAGTGTACATTTACGGACGCGCAGAATTATGAATGTGTGTACTTACCATCCTCATTTTGGAGAAATTAACAAGACCTTCCTCAGTAAAATTTGGTGTCCCTTCCTCAATAAAGGCCAGGTCTGTTAGATACATTCCCAGGTATGGCACACATGGGGGGTTGCAGCTGAAGGAAGATAGTGTGAAGTGTGAAATAATTACAAGTACGATCGACTGTCTCAGACAACGAAAGGACATTTTTAAAAGAACACGTGCAAAACCGTACTTTTTCAGGGTCTCCCTCAGGTTTTTAAACCGTCCTTCAGAGGACACGGTCTTCTGCAGTTTGTCCATCAGGGCTTTAGTCTGGAAAAGAACACAAATCAACACTCACAATCAGATTTAAGGCAGCATCCCGGGTTGGTTCCAGCTCGAGATCTATGCTGGAGGTTGTTCCCCTCTCTCCTCCTGTTTCCTGTATTCTGCCAATAACTGTTTGAAACAAACTCATAAAAAGCCAAGAAGATAAGTCAAGAAATCGGATTTGACCTCATTATGAAAATCTCAATCACATGAACCAAATATCCACGCACTCTGGATAAAAGATTATGATAATACTAATAAATAGACAATTTCCAAACAATCTAATTTGACTTCTGTCCTGAAAAGGCAGATTGGAGAGATGAACTGTCTGGTGATTGGATGATTGTGGCTTCCATTGGTTTAGTGCTCTTCCAAATTTAGTGGGGAGCAGATCAGAAATGGCACCAATTCTACTAGGAGACATTGATTTACGGACATTTCACAGGCAAAAGAAGCCTCTTCTAAAAATGTGTATATACTTGATGTTAAGTTTGATACTGAGTGATTACTGTGCTTTTCATAAGGCGTCACTGGTTTGATACACAGAGAGGACTGATGGAGAAGTACTCCACCTGTTTACTGATTTTAGCCCAAGTCTTCTTCAAACGGTAGATAGCGCTGCGATTGAGAGCAGAAGTGATCTCCAGCACCCCGTTGTAGTTGTTCAGGCAGCGGCAGATGTCAGCCACAGCGACCCACTTCTCTATGGAGCTGGCCCTTGAGCCCACATCAGTATGGGTCATAATCTGTGATGCCACCAGGTTGCTCATCTTCAAAAAAGAAGAGAGGGGAGAGAATAAAAATGCGGGAGAGTGACATTGGACTCACAAATAAAAGTGATCTTTGAATTTGAAAGAGCTCACATCATTGAAGTGCTGGCTGGTTTTCATGATGTAGGGCGTCCTTTCTGTCTTATCAACCTTCATCCAGCCCTGGCCCAGGAACTCTCTGGAGGCGAGAGGACAGAGACATCAGAGAGAGAGCTCAACTCTAATCTCATAAATCATAATCATATAAACTAAAGCTTGTGCCTTCAGGCTATTATCTACTTTTTTCAGGATTTCTTGAAATTAGTCTGTAAGTGAAGGGAATCAAGAAAAATCAAAGGCCTGAATAGTAATGAGTTATTTTTATTATCGGATTAATCTCTTTTATTCATCTAAATCTAAATTTATTAAAATGTTTGCTCTTAGTTTTAGGATTTATGTCCTTTATCTGTATTTACTTATCTTTGAAACAATTTTAAAAGTTGCATTATGAAGAACTGAAGAATGTTTCCTTGAATACTTTTGAGAAAGGGCTGCTCAGTAAAATTGTTTAGGAGGATTATAGATAGTCTTACAATAAATAAACGTGCCATATGGAAAAAAAAATGAAATTATTTTACGCTCTATTTAACTAAAACACAGAGGAAACCTGTAACATGAAATTCTGTTTGTCTAAATGTAAAAATTGTTTCCATAATAGAATAATTACATGGCTAAATACTGAAGCAATCTTAGCCAATCTAAGAGGTGTTGCATGTGTTTCACAAAGCGGACTGCTGGGAGAGACATTCTGTTTATAAAATAGACAACATCTAAATAGCTAATACAAAACACAATCAATGGATTTTATATCAATGTAAATTCAATATTAAGTGAAACATCTTTCAAATTGTTAAATAGCTGTAATGGTAGAATGCAACACCATCAGTTTTTGCCAAAGTCAGCTTTCCAGCAGAGATTAATTGCACTCAGTGATTTAGTTTAGTTTGTCCTGATGCAGGTGACAGAGCGGGTATGTTACTGACTCATAGGGAATGCTCCTGAACACAATGTGATCCAGCAGCGTGATCTGTTCGGCCAGCTCCATCGCTGAGAGAGACTCAAAGCACTCTGCCTTCGGACAGTCCGCCTGAACACATGCACAGAGGCAGAGTCACAACAAAACACAAAAGAAGGAACAAATGACAAGGAGATATAAATATCTAATCAAGAGGCTGGCTGTCACAAAAGTGTTTGATGACATTTGACAATCCCCCGGAGATGGTCAGAGTCAGGAGAGGGTGACGTTTACCCGCTCTGCTACGAGGACAGGCCAGTGTCGACCTACACAGTCCTTTCGCATCTTATGAAGGCGACTTGTGTCTCTTTGTGCTTCCCAATCATTATTAAAACCAAGACCATTAACCAGGGATTCTCGTGGCTCCTGACTGTAATTATTGTAGGAGGTTGGAAAGGGATGAAGTGGCGGTGTATATTAATGTGTAAATACATGAGGGAGCTTAGTTTCATAAAACAGCGTAATCCCACAGAGAGCCACATAAATAATTAAATAAACATTTAATGCGATGCCAGTCAACAACAAGAGGTTTATGTCATGCAGCAAAAGGGGGAATTTCTCTTACCATCTCTGAAAATATTGCTGCTTAATTGATAAATTGAATAATAATCAGCTGATTATACAATCATAACAAGATGTGCTGAACGGAGCTTTAAAAAGTTAGTAAAGATTTGATGTGCAGTAGTTTCTTTCACCATCTGTAAGATGTCCTCTATCCTCAGCTGGGCATCTTCCTGCTCGTCTTGAGAAAGGGCACTACGAGGCAGAGGAAAAATGTTCACTTTAATCACTTTTAATGTCCGCTGCATGTTGGTGTGTTTGCAGCAGCGCCTGGTGTGCGCGGTGTACCTTAGTATGTTGGCAGTAGCTTTTCTCTCTTGGGGCAGAAGGTCAGGATCTCTGAGCACCTCCTCCAGGAGACAGATCACCGACATCTTGAGCTCCCCATTCATCTCAAAGTCCTGAACACAAACACAAAACATCCTAATTGTGAAGCCAATTCATGCATAATTGACTCCTCACCACCCAAAAACATTCAGTTTTCAACTAGTGGCCTGACATTAAGCTCACATTCACTCTGATCAAAATGCTGAAACCAGATTTAAACCAAAGAAGAAAAGCTCATATATCCACTTGTCTGATTTTAAAAACCTAAAAACTCACAAAGAGAAAAACTATTTGTAAGAAATCCTCTATCGTGGCGTGTTTCATTCTAAATAATGACATTTCTTTTTATGTGAGATTAGATTCTGTGAGTGAAAATGTTTGTCTTTAGATACAGCTACAGTTTTTTTTATAATATTATAGCTAAACAATGATGTGTAGATGAATTTGTAGATTAGAAATTACATAATGCTGTAATCCATAATGTTTCCAAAAGGTAAGGGATTTATAACATTGTTCTAAAAGGCAATGTGCTTTAAATGTTATTAGATATTAAAACCTCATGGCAACACATCTACAGTAATGGCTGACAAATTTCTATTGACTGACTGTGACTTATATCACCTCTAACGTAAGTACAAGGCAAACACACATTAGTATTGCAAACATAAACTACAGACGATTCCTTTCTCTTCAGTCAGGACTTCTCCTCCTCTCCTCCATCCCATAAATCATCTGCTGTGTACACCTTTCATGTCCAACTGTGCATTCCTCCTCATTCCTTCCATTTTTCTATCCCTCCGTTTTAATTGAATTCCCATTCAAAGGTCGCTTTTAAGAGGCTCTTTCTTCTTTTTTTCCGCTGAAAGAAAAATGTGATTGGGTGTGTGTGTGTTTGTGCTTGTATGTGTGTTATTAAACCAGCCTGTTATCACAACATTTTGTATTATTGAAGGAAAAAAAAAAAAAAAAAAACACAGGACAGATCAATGTAATTAGACTGGAAGGACCTCTTCACGGGGAGTCAGGCAGTTACCTCGAAATTCAATTCATTACAGGCAACCCCGGCTGTTTAGCAGAACAGTCGGTAGGCTGACTGGGGCGATCTGAGCTGCTCGTCCAACTGACACGGCAACAGTATGTGCTGTGTGCACGCTCAAGTGAGAGCAACGGTGCAAAGAGAGAATGCATCAGACACCTGCTTTAATGAGACCACAGACCCGATCACCCTGAAAAAAGAAGACGCACACAGACCTGTGAGTGCTTAGAGACCCAGTGGCGCAGCACGTTGAGAACTCTGTTGGTCGCAGCTCGGCGGATGATGAACTCTTTATCACAAGTTCTTTCAGAGTTTGTAAAGACTAGAAAAAGAAAGAGAGACTCTGATGATCTGTGCCTTTACTCTATTTACTAATAAAAAAAGATTCATCAAACTTGTTGGAATTGATATAATAATTAAAATATATTTAACTATGAACCTTTTCAGGTTTTAAGTATCTTTTAAGGGGTTGATTTACCCAAACTGAGGTTCAGCTAATCTACAGATGAACCACTTTCATACGTACTGAGATTCAGTTGTTGTATTTTATTTTTTTAATGTGTGTGTGTGTGTGTGTGTGTACCTGGTGGTGAACCATGTCCTGCTGCGGCAGTAGCAATTGCAAAGGCTGAAGCAGGAGAGACTGAGCATCGTGAGTTCTCCCCTGACTGGCCTGCAGACACATACACACCGTTGTCATACAGATGAGGCACCAAGTGAATACAAATTCATTTTCATTTCATGTTGACATATTGAAACTTGATTGCAATGTTTACAAATTAAAAAGGAGACTTTTTCTGTACCTAAATGTCAGCTTGCCGTTTGTTAATTAAAACAATTGACATCACAGCCGGCATAAAAAAACCCCTTTGCCTCATTGCTCATGTAAGATGTATACAAATCAATAGTGGAATATTAAAAATATATTATAGATCTAGATTCTATTCTATTCTATTCTAAAAGTAGCTACATTGTTGAAACACAATGGCCTTTTTATTCAATTGACCTGTTAATCGTTTACCTGTTTTTAAAATCACTGTCAATCATTTTCGATATAGGCCACTTAAATATACACTAAATATTGATGATATATCATCAATGATCACGATCATCCTCATCCTAACTCAAGCTGTCCAAGTTCCTTCTGCTTCTGCAGACAAAAGATTAATCTCAGCAAACCTCCTGTTATGCACAAAGTTCTATTTTGCCTCAACGAAAACAATCCCATTTATACCGAGGTCTGCTGTTTGGGTTTTGCATTATGCTGTTGTACTGAAGGTGTCAGCCTACGGGGTGTGAGATCTTTGCCTGGCTGTGTACCTCACACGGCGGCCCGTCAGTGGGCACAGCACTGCCCATTGAAGAGGCCCCAGGCTATGACACTGTGGTGTAATTATGAGTCATAAACCAAACACGCTCACACGCAGAGTTTTACCTCCAGGCTGTCTGTAGCGGAGGTGTCGAGGTGTGGATGGAGAGCGACATGGAGACATGTCTCCTGCTTCACTGCTCTGAGGAGACTCTGGGATGATTTTCTCCAGTGACACTGACTCCAGCACAGCTTAAGACCAGAGGATAGAAAAGGGACAAAAGGGGCAAAAATGATGATGATAATGATGGTTACGGTCATTAATGTAGCTGCTCAACAGGAATGAGGAAGTTAGTTATACTGACGCTCTTTTATTATACTGCTGTGGCTAGAGGTGCTCGTGGGCGTGCTGATCTGCATGTGTTCCTGTGTTCATATAACACGACTGCTTTTGTTATTTGATTCACTCAGAAAATGTTCAATCAGAAATCTTTTGATTTGTCTAATACAAACATACATTTAGCTTGAGGACATGCACTCCAACTCAAATACACAATCTTAGTGGGCAGGGAGAAAAAAAAGAAAAAAAATGAAATTCAAGTGTGGCTTGGCGTATTAGCAAGTATAACAACTGAAGCTGAATTACTATGAGCCGAGTACACAGCGTAAATGGGTAATAAATTAAAGGGAGAATCAACATAAAGTTTGGGCCAACACAAACAGCATCAGTTTTCCATGACATGAATCCACAAGTCTCTGGAACTCTGTTCAAATTTTCCTGATGATATTCTTTCATTTACACACATTTTCATTCATTCATAAAATGCAGACGCCTCTGCAGTCAGTGACTTTCAGCATGTATTCCTTCAGATTTTTCCTTTAATTTGTCACACACCAATTGTTGTATTTGGCCTAAAATACAGCAAACACCACACACTATGGATTTACCCTTTGCCCTACTGTGGATGCCACATTTTTTATGCATTGTGGTATTTTACATTTAGAATATATACAGCTTTATTTCATGAAGGCAGATTCCACTTTGATATCACTTTAAAGTCACTGACTATCTCACACTGTGAGACCTGATGACTCTTCAACATTTGCACAGAAAGTCACTCCGGCATTTTGTGGGTGAACAATGAAAGGCCAACAGAAAAAGTAAGATCGATAGACAAATAGAAAAATATGCAAATAGCTGTATGGACAAAGATATAAAGACTACTGCAGATACAGAGCTTTACGAGCTTCAGAAAATGGAGAGACAGTATGCAGAGGTGAAGGTGGCTTGACGGTATGACTGCGGATAAGTCCTTATCTCCTATTGAGTGCTTAGCAGCAGTCACAGATGTACACACCCATGGAAATGGACACACACACACACACACAGTATGTGCGTATGTGTTCAGATGCTAATTAGGGTCTAACCACCACTTGTTCTCGTCGTGCTGCTTCGTATATATTCCGACAATCTGAGCTGATCTCTCTCCTGCCTCCAGCCCAGGCTGTGGCACACCAGCATTAGAAGATCTGAGGATGCGTGGTGGAGAGTCAACTCAGCTGACTCGAGCATGTAAATCATAAGATAATGATGTCCCACCGGGCACATGTTCTGCACTAACAGAGAACACTTCAAACTCCACCATCTGATGAGCGACCTCAAGCTCCTCATAAGCCATTCAGGACACCAATCAGGCTCTATAGGAGAATGGCATAGAAAATGTACAGTGTGTATATATCTACAGCGCAAACTGCACACGGTGAGAAGCTAAGCACAGTACGGGAGCACAGGAAAAGAATTTAATGGTCAGCCACAGTTACATAATCCAGCAAATGACTCTTACATTCCCGATTACACTTTTAAGTTGATTAGCGTTGCGCAAAAAAAGATCACTTCTACTTTTAATCTAGGATTAGAAGATAAAAATAGAGAAATTGAAATTTCTCTATTTTTAGTATTTTTAAGGTTGAGTTTGCACATTTAACTGTGAATAACTTCTGCTTTGTTGAATAATGAGGTTGTTTTTGCAGAAAAGGGTGTTTCCACGCCATCAAAGATAGTATAAAATAAACAAAGCATGGCCCTTGTGTTTTCTGGAGTTTAAATGTTTTTGTACTGTGTTCATATGGACGCTATAACACACCTCTGCGGATGCTCCGTCGCAGCTTCCCACAGAAGGGGTCAATCCTGGGCACCTCCTCTCCGTCTGGAGTCGGGCCTGGACTTTGGTCCGGTGACGAAGCGACAGGTGATACTTGGTCTTGCTGTGGCTTTGAGTTGTTGGGTGGGGGAGAGGTGGAGCAGGGAGGCAGTGGAGGAGAAGAGGCGGTTGGGGTCGGGGTCTGAGGCGTTGGGGTCTGAGGGGTGTGGGCAGATGTGGGACTACTGGCAGCCGACTGGGAAGTGTTGTGGTTGACAATGAAGTTTGATAGAGGACCGGTCAGGTCGAGGCCTCCAACCCTGGCAGTGATGGGGGAGTGGAGGGAGAGCTTTCGTGTTCGGACGGGGGAGGAGGTGCGGGATGGGATAGACAGAGGGGGAGGAGAGGAGAACTTGCGGCAAAGACGAGGAGATTTGTCATTTGTGTTCTCAGCACTTCTGTTATTCTGGTTGGTGGCGAAGAACAGCTCCAAGGACCTGAAATGGGGGGGGGGGTGAAATGTTAGCAAAATAAAAGGATATTAAAAAAAAAAAAAAGCAATAAAGACTTCAGAAAAATGGAGAGATGGATAAAAAGAAAACAGTCAAGGAAAGTCATTGCAGGAGTTCAAAACAAGACCATGCTAGTCTCTAAGCCCTGAAGGTTCATTTTTTTTTCATGTATTAAGAGTAGCAAACAGTGTCTCCAGGAAACAGGGAGCGGCAGTAGCCAGGTGGGAGTTAGGTGTATTATTAATCCAAAAAATGTGCATATTTAAACATAGAAGGTGATCGGAGAGCCATATGTAAAGAGCTACATCAAGGGAGAGGCAATCATGCATGGATAAAAAAAACAGCCACCATTTATTCACATAAGCCTGTTATTCAGCGAAAGCTAGAACAACTGGCACCCCAGATTGAAGGAGAAATGGAGGAGAAAAACGACGATGGAGAAGGGAAAAATATACAGGAAAGACAGAGAGAAGGTATGCTGAGTCCAACAGAAGGATACAGAGCCGACTGAGTAGGAATGACACAAAAGATCAATATGAAAACAGAAGGGAACTCAGCCCTGAGGAAGCGATGCATCAGTGAGAAAACATGCTACAGACCAGCTGCTGACTGCAGACTGCTAAACATTTTCCCCTCTCCCATGTCAATGTAGCATCATCCTAAAATGTCTCAAACAGGTCAACATTACATTACAGACCCTGAGTGTTGTTCTGTTATTCACTAGATCCTAAAATTTAATCTCAGTAAAGGGGAAAGTCATGCATCGGAAAAGTCAGAAAGAGACAGAGGACAGAGAGGGAATTGTTGGTTACTTGGACTGCTCCATGGCTATCTTCTTGATCTTCAGGCTGTAGTCGGGACAGATGGATGAAATGGACAGGCGGTCAAATGAGTGGTGCTGCGCCCTGTAGTTGGAGGGGGACATGAAGAGATGGATGACAGCGAAAATGATTAAGTGGACCGATGTGATGGCTGGATGACCGTAGGATGTAACAGAGATAGATAGAAGATGGTCTGAGGGGAGATGATGGAGGCGTGATAAATGAATCTCCTCTGGAAAAGTAACGGTGTGTTTGTGGAGTAGTGGTGGTGGGGGGAGAATATCGACAGATACTGGCCACATGGGACAAAACACAGTACAGTGCATGAGGCAGAGAGCTATGTAAACATTTGTGAGCTTTTGTCTGTGAGCCCCCATAACTGTGACTCTCTAAGAGCCAGCCGAGAGAAGCAGAACCAAGGTTCAATCTAACCATCTGTGAAAGACACAAAATTGCAGTGCGTGCAAGAAAATTATAAAAAATAAAAAATAAAAAACCCAATATGAGTGCCATAGAAATAAATGCTCGATTGGCTGATAATACTATCCAGATAAAACATGAGAAATAGCACAAGAGCCATAAAGCATGCACTGAGGATCAGAAAATTACTGACAAATTATGGAAATGAATGAAATGAAATTAAAAAATGTGGCCTACTTGTGTGCCCAGCTAGAGTGGAATACATTACATAAATTAAACACAAGCTATTTGAGTAAAAGTTTAAGAAAGAGGACTTTCTCTACTAACACCACAGTTCCTGCACACCTACAGTCCGAGCTCTTCCTCTTCCTCTCCAGTCCATGGTCAGTTAGGCTTTACATACAAACCTGCCCCAGGGCAAAGGAAAAGGCAGAGCTTTTCATGTTTAAAGAAGCGAGGCAGGAGAAGGAACATAAACACACAATTGTGATGCAGCCAGACGTTAACAAGAAAGAGGGAGCATGGGAAAAGCAGAGAGAGGGAGGGAGACCTTATTTGACACAATATATTCCTATGTCTGTGCCAAAAACTGTGTTGGAGCATCTGTCCTGCTGGACTCTACACAAAGACTAGTATGTATTTCAGCCGATGTGTGTTTAACGTCGTAGGCAGAGGCGGAAGCCGCCTGCGCTGCCCACTTCTCCGAAAAAACTGACTACATCCTTCACACATAAAAAAGAAAGAAAAGAAAGTTCATAAAATGCCAAACATGGACACGAAGAAATGGGCATGTGTTCATAAAAAATTATCTGTAGAGGAATATTGTGTCAAGATGTATGAGATGTGAGCACGTTGTTGGTAGCAGTGAACGTGTACAGTGTGTGTTACTGTGTCTTCCCTTTCTTGTGTTTGTGATGGTGCATTTTTGTGTCAGCACTGTATGACCTGATAGGTATGGAGGAAAAGGGCTTCTTGTAGATGTTGGCCAGTTTGTCCATGACCACCGCTGCCGTGGTGAAGATCCTGTATGTGTGCAGGAAGGTGTTGAGGAAGTCTATGGAGAGGAAGCGCAGGTCGGTCAGCCTCTCCAGGAGCCGCTCCACGCTGGCGTAGCGGATCTGGGGGACCTTGCAGGAGTTGAGCGTCTTGCTGAAGCAAATGTCAACATCATCTTTATGGAGACGCACATCGGATCTGATGGATATACACACATACACACACATACACACACATAACCAAGCATGGGTGACTGTTTGGGCTGCTAAGCGAGGAAAATATTGTGAAAGGAGCCGAGCAAAAGCAAAATGAGTACAAAACCAACACATTTTAAAGAAGGGGGCTAAAAATAATACCAAAGAGTACTGTTGAGTCGAGCACCAGCACGAATAAATATAAAAGAAAGCATAATACATAATATACAGCCTTACAAGTTACCGTACATCAACACCACTGTTACATTTTCATCCAGGTGTGCTACATTATGAACTTATTGCAACACCAACACGAAGAGAGGGTTTCTCCTCTTCACAGACATACGTACTTGATCATATGAGGCACGGTGACTTTGGAGTTCTCCTCAAATACACTGGTCATCAAACCATTGCACCGAATGTTGTCGATACACTACAAGAAGGGACAGAAAATGTGAATAAATGATGGCAGAATAAAATGGGAGACAGCATTTGCTAATTACTTTCATTTTTGTTTGAACAACACTATTGAAAGAGATTGATTTTTGGAGTCTGAGAGTTGTTAAATCGTTTTTGGTGGAAAACAAACTGTGTGTTTCCTTCGCAATAATCTATCTGACACTGATGATTATTTCAAAAACAAATGAGACACGTAGTTTTGAAAATAATTTCAAAGGTGAGAAGGAGATGGTGTGAAAGAGAAGCTATTTAGAAGTGTCAGGGTATTTTTTTGTCTGTTAAGAATTAATCCAGTCTGACATGCTCGTATGGTGCTTGTGAAGTACTGAGGCAGTGAGCTGAACCTGGCCCCTGGGGAGCTGCACCCGTGTCTGTGTTTACTTATCACTAAGACTTCTCAATGCCCAACGGGGACGTGCTTTCGCTATTTGGAGATTGTTGTTATTCTGTGTTTGTCTGGGTGTGTGTGTTGAACTTTGTGTGTTACCTGGCTAATATCGCTGGTCCATGCAGCCTTCTCCTGACGTGACGGCGCCAGTAAGACCACAGTGAAGGAAGGTGAGTCTGAAGGTTCAACTACAAGCTTAAAGTCCAGCTGACCAAATACTTGACCACCAACTTTAGCTGCATGACAGAAGAAAAGAGAAGAGCTTTTAACAACACCTCCCTTTGGGCATAGCAGTAAAAAAGACACACACACACACACACACACACACACACAGAAGGTTAATTAAACAGACCAACTATCTCCATTCCGCAAAGCCCTGAGGCTTAACTGTGTGTGTTGTGTGTTGAAGGCAAGTGTGCATGTGTATGTAATTGTCTCAGCAAATGTTTTGTGTGTTTGTGTTTGTGTGTGTCTGCGTGTGCGTATGCGTGTGTGCGCGTTTGTGTAGGTTGTTTCATCTATCTCCCCATTTGCAAAATGAATCATTAGAAGAAAAATAAAATGATGGCGCTGTAATGTTAAAAGATCACAACCTGACATTTAAAGGGGTGAAAATCTGATATTTAAGGGGAAGGAATTTCTGGACACTTATTGTCAGACATCTAATTAACCTCCATGCGTGGTGAAAGGCCTAAATGAGCCAATAAGAGCTCCCTGAGCGTCAACCAACACGCAGTAAACTTACACTCTTCGTCACTGGCATCAGGTTCCTCAATAAGTGTGCACTCAATTAGGGATAAAACTCCACCTTGCTGCAATAATTCAAGAAAAAGGAGACAGAAATTTTAATCCAAGCATTACTATTGATTCATAAAATGAATTTGCTCACTGAGGTAACAATGAGGAAATCAGAGGCCAACGTGTTCTCGCCTTCAGAAGGTGAAGCTTCCCCCCAGAGCTTCGTGTGCAGACAAGGAAGTGCTTAGTAAAGAGGAAACATTGCCTTTCCCCTTCTTTCTTCAGAGAGAGCGATCCCAAACGGACCTTACTGAGCTTCCCTCGCTCCACCGACGGCAGCTGGATCAGAGAGCCTGAAGAACAGGAGGTGGACAGGATTACATCACATTTCGTTAAGCTGCCATTAAGCTGAAGCTGCCTTCACAGCAACGTTAAAGCCGAACATTTTCAAACCTTGCTCAAAAGACATTTACTGTGTGCACCTTTGTGAGGCGATTATAAAACAAAGGAATGGATCACTGGCTGGGGCAGATTTAGGGAAATGATAAAACAAACAGGGTCAGTAGACGTCATGCCCTGTCAAAACTTAACTGTGCTGAATCACAGCAGGAAAAAACAACCTGCTTTAAATGGATATTGGATTTGACCTCATGAGATTTTGATCAGTCAGATTACTCTGCACCAGTTTTTGCACACTGCGGTAATTGGAACACCTCTCGGTGAAGACTGCATTAGAAATGAAATCCCTCTCACTATTTGTCATTTTCATTCCAGTGATGGCAAGTAAACTATTTATTTTGTGAATTTGAGATCTTGAATGTTGTTACTTTATTAGATTAGGCGGACTGTTTGTTATGGCACCATGACTCCACACCAAGACTGAGTTATCAGAGTTAATCCAATTATCTGGCAATGGAAGTTTAGATAATATGGTTTAGTCTGGAAGGTTCAGGTGGGAAGCCATCGATATGTGCAACACCTGATACTATCCACTCAGAAATATATCTTCAATAAGTCAGAATTACATTTAACTGGGAAAGCTGACTGACAGCCAAATCTCCCCTCTTGTAGAAAGTGTCCCAGTAGCTAATGTCAAGATTCAGCGACTGAGCTCCACTTGAGCACCATGTCCGAGCTCTCTGAGGAAAGGCGTTACTTTGAAGTAAACCTTCAGACCTGTGCTGTCTGATAAGCAGCGCTGGCAGTGGATGAAAGCTCACCCTGCCTGATGAAGGTCTGGCTGGTGTCCAGCAGGATGTCGCAGCCCTCCACTATCATCCTCTCTATGGCCAGGTTCTTACGGATGTTCTCTGTGTCACTCACCTCATCGTGCATTACCCTGGACACACACAAAGACACCAGTTAGTTGGATATTCAACATGAAAGCGAAGGAGTTGAGTTGTGAGACTGACAAGCAGATACGCACCTGGACAATTCCTCTAATTTGGACTTGGCAAATTCAAGACTCTTGCGCTCCACGTGCTCATGAGGCGTGTGTGCCAGTAACTCATGTAAGGTGATGATGTAGCGGGGAATCTTAAAGGAAAGTAGATTGAAGTTGGAAAAAAAGGTTATTAAAGCATACGAAACATTTACAAAATGTGATTTCTAGCGTTAGATGGAGACAAAAATTTGACGTGCTCTTCTAGGTTAATGAAAAATGTGCACTTGTGCCAAACCTGTACCTGGAACATGGGGTACGTCAGGAAAGTCTCGAGCATCCTTCCCTCACAGGCAGCATTGGACTCGTACTGTTTTAGAAGCTTGTCAAAGTCCCTGTTCTGTTTACAGTTGGCTAAGACCTGCAGGCTATACTGATGGTTTCTCACAAACTCCTGATAGATGTTCAGCATGGGCAGCAGGATGTCAAACAGGTCAGCTAGAAACAAAAGTAAACACTCACAAACAGCAACTGCAACTTTTAGACCCAAGGTGCTCATGTTTATTAGTTAACCCTCGAATATACGTTTATTAAATTGACAGGAAAACGGTTTCGTAGATACATGTGAGGAGTTAAATAATGTTAAAAGAAAATGGGGAAACATATATATAAACTTACTGGATATTAAGTTCAGTTGTAAAAATAACTACTAAGTAAATCAGGAAAACGATGCTTCAATTCTTTGCTGGCTGGTGAAAGAATAAAGTTGCCTGGAGTGGTAGGTAGCTGCTAATGTTAGCGCTAGCCTAATCCACTGCACTGGTATTGGTCCATTTGTGCGTTGTGTTTGTACATATTTTTTTATGACGATATTAATAAGAGAGCGAACAAATAGCACAGAAATGAATTTGATGCAAAACAGACTGTTGGTCAAATGTCTGTTCAGTGTGAAGCAGAGAGTCAGATAAGAGCGGCATGTTTAATCAGTGGAGCCTTTTCTTTTTGAATTTGTCACAAGTAATTTGTTGCCATGTCTTTCAGCAGTCTGTCTCCTAGGTGATGCTTATCTGATTTTGGATGTGAAATCGTGGGATGCCTTCTGGTCTGAGTGGCCATTGTCTGTCAAGACAATGACTGTTGGTGTTGCAGACTAAGATAGGCAAATGTGTGTGTGTGTTTGAATGAGGCAGAAAGACGTCAAGGCTGACACTTGAATGAGACAAACTGGAAGAGGAGGACCACTGAAAATCTGACCTTGATGCTACCGAATGACAGACCAAACAGTGTGTCTTTGTGTATTGTGTGCGTTTACGTAACAGCTTACCCAGCACCAGAGTTGGCCAGTTGGCGATCCTCGCCTTTAAGCCTTGGTGGAAAATCTCATGTAGGAACATGATGGTCTCACTGAACCATAGAAGTTAAATGTGGGGGAAATGACAGCGGAGAGTTTTGATTGATTGTTAAATGGAGAAACTAGATGGACAGAATATTTGGATGTACACAGTCTGGTAGACAACAACACCTGTTGAGGAAGATGCTGCTGACATCGTCGTGGCTGATGGGGGGTTTCTTGGAGCTAGCAGCCATCCTCAGAGGTCTGAGGAAACAGTTCACCAGGATGAAGAGCTGGTGGACGTACCTGTAGTCACACACACACACACAAAGAGGAAAACATTAATATCCACATTGGCATATTTTCCTTGCACAGACTTTGGACTAGTCATCTGCAGTCGACTCCGGGCCATATTGTAGGGAATCATTATTATTTTCTCTAACACATTAATAAGTAGTTATGTTCCATGAAGAGAATATTAGTGTTTCATAGTTTGGTTTCGGTAATTTTGCAATATACCTTAAATGTTATCTCATATTTAGAAGGTGGCATTTTCTTTTTATTTGTTATAGGAGAGAGAACTTTCCTTGTTTGCCCATAACTGTGCACGCTGCACACATTACTTTCTCAACAAATATGACTCCAGTCACCAGATGCCCGTTTCATCAACGAAGCAATATGTAAGTTTGTGATTTGCAGTCATTTTGAAGTTATTATCAAACCAAATGAGCACGTCTTATGCGTGTTTGAGAATGTGAGACGCCTGAAGGACTGAAATAATTGTTTAATTTGCAAGCAACGGTCTTCTCATATTCAGAATTACTTTATTCATCCTGGGAGGGTAATTCCACCTGCAGCTTCAGATCAGGAGGTTCAGTTTGTCTGAACTAAAAGAGGTGGTTTTGTTTAAAATTCAGTGATAATGGGCGAGTTCAATTTAATTTAATCCAATAACATTTAATTCAATAAAAAAAAAAAAAACAACTATCTTCTCACAGCATTTCATGTGAAATAAGTAAACCTCATGTACTGCAAAATTCAACGACAGTGACAACTTTTCCACAGTTGGTGCTGCTGTGCCACTGTAGGCATAATCTATTTCCGTACTCTGTCTCTGCCTCCACCATGTTGAAGACGATCTGGTTCCTCTTCCTCATGCTCTCAGCGTGAGGGGAGCAGATGTAATCCTGAACGATGATCTTCCACTTCCTGCGACAGAGCCAGCCCCGCATGAAGCTCTGCACCTGAGTAGACACAAACAAGCACACATGGCAGAGCGACATGGTAGCAAATGGTGATTTGGAGATCTTTTTCTACTGCAAACATGAAAAAGTACAAGAAGCTTCTTCATTATCTGATAATATTGGGGGGGGGAGACTACCTTTTTGATCTTCTTGATATCTGGGTCTTCATTTTCATGGTTGATGTGGTAAGGCCGCATTCGCTCCTTGGTCTTGTTCAGAGCCACAATCTTTTAGGAGACATTCAGCGACAAACATTAAAACAATGTGTAGGACTAAACATGTTCTGAAAAGACACTGATTGTAAGGTGATAAAGTTTCAGTGGTTATATTGTGTGTAAGTGACAATCATTTAGAATGTGCTCATTAAACTTGGTGTGTTTTCACCAGATAGACATCAGACTTCCTCATCTTTGACAATCTGGTGCCTATATTCAGAATCAGAGAATGACAGAGAGGGGTAACAGGCTGCTATCAGCTTGTCACAGTAAGCAAATTAAGTCTTATATGTGTCCGATCACCTGCAGTGCACTGTGGGGCACAGCGGGGTCCGAAGACAAAGAATAATCCACTGCCTCTGAAAATGTTCTCTTTCTAGAGCGCCTGTGAGGCCCAATCTGTGGGAACCATAATGTCAGGACATTGTCTAATTGCGTCAGCTCTCGTATCATTACTACAGCTCTCTTCAGACGAGCCTTTAGACCTCGCAGGTGGACAAAAACCAACCACCTACTGCAAAGACGATGTCATCTTCTGTTTGAGAAGGGAGCATTATATGAGATGCATCACAAAAGGAATAAGCCATAATTTTATTAGGATGTGGAAAAAAGAGCCTCACTTCATATTCAACTCTCTGTAAAAACCAGGGATGAATTTAAAAGGTTTTTAAAGCTGGCTGGAGTACCACATCACTCCAACCTGTTTGTTTTTACCTTGGGGCCTCATGATAACATCAGTTTATCACATAATGAGAGCAGCATGAACATAAGACCGAAGCTCTTTTCGACCGCACAGCGTTCATCCTCATTTTCTTATTCAGTAGCACGATCATGCAAATGGCAGCAGCCAGCAACCAGTCTGCCAAGTGTTGACAGTTACAGTGGCTAGTTGGTTTAATTATTCATAAACACGGAGCAACACACATATATAAACAAACAAACAGGGGTATGTTTTAATGAGACGGATCATCAATTGTGTGCCGGCTCTCAAAGTCCAATAGTTTTTTTCATGAGCAGCCCCATTAAACAGGCAGATGTTTCCTAATTAAAAAAGGTCTTTCGTTTGCATTTTTATTATGAACCTGGCTCACTGTAACCTGCCAATGAAATTTAATCACTGTGTGTAGTTGTGAGGAGTACGTGCCACGTTTTGTACCAAGGGAAAATTAAAACTAAAAGCTGCATAACTGATTAATCCATTCAAGATTTCCTCCCAAAGATGGAAATACAATATAAAAGCAAAAACACAAGCGACTGTTGACACAGACGAGCAGAGACAGAATTGGAAATGACTTTGGGGGGAGGGATTCATGGAGATGTTAGCAGCTGGCCCAAAATGTAAATGGCATCCCCAAGGGGCTGAACAGAATTGCATTTCTGTCAAACACCTGTACTTTGAATATGTCTCTGCTTTGCCTCCCAGCCACCTGATACAGCACAGCCACCTAATAATTTTGTTCTCCAATTAGGAGTTACATGTTTAAACGTTGTTTCGGTAGACACCTTTATTTTACTTCCTTTGCAATTTCCAAATAATAAAAATTTCCTGTCGTAGTTTCTTGTTTTCCCATAAAGTTTCTTGCAGTGAGACAGAGAGAGAGAATGTTTTTGTTTTTGTAAACGTGCAAAGTCGGAAATGTATTTATCCACAGGTCAGTAAAACTCAGCATTCATGAAGAAATTACTTTTCTCACAGAGGGTGTTACAAAAACAGTGAACATGATTAAAAACTGTGCCCAAAACGTATTACAAAATGAAACCAGATGAAAAATCATGAATACTATAACCAAACTCTAGTTTTATAGATGTTTTATTCAATAGCTGTGTGATACTGCTTTGGATTTTTACGGAACCAGGAGAAGTAATTATCTTAGCTATGTTTTCATTTATTCACTTGGGCACAGAATTTTGTTAAATGATGCTGAATGATCGACCAGCCCCGAACTTCAGTTCTCTGCCGATACACTCCTTTTCAACAATTCTGACAGTGTTAACGGGGTTGAACGTGTTTGCAAACTCACTTACTGTTTACCTCAGAGAAGATTAGAACTATTGACCCAACTGCAATAAACCAATAATTGCCTGGTGCTGGGTGAGTGAGAGACAAAGAGAGAATTGTAATTAGTTCTGATTAACGATGTAGAGGTCAGTTGTTTTGTGCGTGTGTGTGCACTTCTGACTTATTGTGCTGCGATGACGGAACAGAAACGTGTTGTGTTCGATAAGCGTAATCGGTTGTCGGGAAACTGATGGGCTGTCTTTATTGAGCAGTGGGCTTGTCCTCCTACACTTAGAGGAGACTGAGAACCGTTCACACCCACTCCTCTGCCGTCATAAACAAAGCAAGAAGAAATTACACACACACACACACCGCATGATTGAACACACACAGGGCCATCGGTTTATATCAAAGTCTATGAATGAGTGAGTGAACTTTATGTATGCATACCTTATTTTAATTCTTGAAAGGAAAAAAAAAACAAACCCAGATTTATGCCACACACTAAATGATGCTACACTTAATGATAATCATGAAAGAGAAAGAAATATTTTTTTTAATTTCAAATATTAACATTTTAAATTAATATTTAATTTTCCAAGTTCTGGTTCTGCGTTCAGTTATGTCAAATAAATGTCATAAATGTTTCTATAAATCCCCTCTCTGTCCTCCTGTTCTTGGTGAATTTGTTTATCATATTTTTGATGCATCACCTTGAATTACATCAATGAATTCACCCGTGAAGATTTGTGCTGACGACCTATCCCCCTGAGTGGCAGCGAACAGAGTGATACCGTCTCCAGTGTGTGCTACATGTCAGCAAAGATGTGTTTATGTTTCCACAAGATCTTCTGCCACCTCCTGATCTCACAGCGTGGATGACAGACGCTTGAGTGGAGGTCGTGTTTTAAACAGTACGCATGTTTGATGTAATGTTTAAATATCTTGCATGACTTAGGAACATCTCTATCAGCTCTGGGTAATGAAAACAAGGCTTGATGAACATGTAGGACAAATATCTTGGGGATTATTGCAGCGCGTGCTGCAGCAATAGTGTGTGTGCTGTACCTCCGATTTCAGCCTTTCAATCTCTGTGTCCTGATCCTCCAGCTGCGTGCGAAGCTGATTGGCGGCCACCTTCTCAGTCTCCACTATCTGTATGAGGTGGATGTATTTTTGCATCAGCACCTCCCGTTCAATGATGATGTCAGAGTAACTGCAAGTGTAGCACAAAGTGAGAGAATCGCACACTTTATTTGTTGATCTCACAGTAAAAAGAATGAATCAACGTTTTCCACCTTGTGTGAAATCAAAAAAGGGCCATATTGATATTATGGTTTGCTTAAATCCAAAGTACCACTATAAAATAACAAGCCACCAACTTGCTTTGACAATGTAAACTTTTTCTGGTCATCCTCCACTTTAAGTTTGGAAGACAGTGGGGTGTATGAATGTGCTAACTCTCAGCAGCTGGTCCCCTAAAATCCTGATGCAGCCTGTCAATTAATCAGCAGGGAAGAGCTTGAAAAAGTCTGTTTCAAACACACAGACACACACGCTCCACCAAAAACATGAATTCAGCACAGAAATGAACAGGAGGAAAAACCTGTTTTGTTTTTTTTTTTTCTGGAAAAATAACCAGTTTTGTGGTTAAATTAAACATGATTATGATTTACCGGCCTAAAAAATGTGAAAAAGTTCATGTTTAATATTTTCTAATTATTGTTCTGTCACATGAAATAAAACTAGAGTCACGCTCGCTGATGTGCTACATTGTTTCCTTTCGATGCAGAGGGACAGGGAGAAACAACTGCTCCTATTACTCCCACATCAGCTTCGTACAGTCCTGTGTGTATACCTGGCCTGCTGGATGGCCTCCACCCATTCGTCACTCTCACTCTCCTCCTCCGTCCGCAGCTCCAGAGGTTTCTGTCCATCGTGACCGAACACGATGAGAAAGTAGTGCTGCAGAGAGAAAAACTTAAATATATAAAAATATAGAAAAAGACTTCAGATGCTGAAAAAGATGTTGTGGTTGTTCATTTGAGACGAACTGGTCACAGCTAGACGCACAGCTGAGACATACTGAAATGTTTCTTTTCTTGCCCGCATTTATTGTGCGATAAGTTCTGTGGCCCTTGAATGACCCAGCACAGTCTGAGAGGGAGACAGGATTGGGGGGGGGGGGGGGGGGGGGCTCAACGCACGACAGTTATTTATTCACTGAAAAAGTCTCATCTGTGCCTCCCTGCTCCACCAGCCTATTATCATCACCATCAATTAGCCCGCTCTCTCTCTCATTTATTTCCTGACTCTAACACAGACACATGCTACCACATACAAGCACAGAGACCTTCAGGAGAGCATACACATGCACCAGACATTATATGAAGCTATGGAGGCTCTTGTTCAAACTGGTCATGTCCTGGGGCACTGGGTTACCAGAAGAGCTGCTATTCTTAGTCAGGAAAAGCAGAGGAGACCGAGCGCTGCATGGTCTATCTCTTCTCTCCATCCAACCACCTCTTTCCTCCTCCCTCTCTCTTTGCACTTCACCTATCATCCCACTCTGCCTCCTCTGCCCAGCTCAAAGCAGCATCCTCACTTCTTTTGTTGTCGAAACCCACTCCTCATCCTCCTCCTCCTCCTCCTCCTCATCCTCCTCCTCCTACTCCTCTTCCTCGTCCATCTCCACATCCCTCCATACTTTCATGTCTTTGTGTTTTTCTCAGTAAGGATTCAGTGAACCAAACGGAGTCCAGAGGAGAGGTTTTTTACCCCGCAGGAGGATGGATGGGCTTCAGCCCCTGCAGTGGGGAAGGGCTGGGAAGAGTCATCAAGGTTATTGGAACACAAACAAACACACGTGCACACACGCACACACATGCACAGACTCTCCTCCATCTCCAGCTCATTCTCCTATCCATGCTTTTTTTTTTTTATATATATATATATCTGTCATTTCGCTTCACCGGCTGGCTGGATTTTATTACTTCAACAATAATCTGTGTTTTAACAGTGTTTGACAGGGAGAAAGAGAGACAGAGAAGAATAAAGGGGGGGGGGAGGCCAGGGACTTGTTACATAATATTTCTTAACCTAATACATATTTCTAAACTGTGCCACATTTCCATGGCAACCCAACATCCAGCACTTTGGATGTGTCCTCCACTTCAATTTTCTTCTATTTCAGCATTGTCTCGATATTTTTAATGCTTTTATTGATCCCTCTGGTAATTTTACACAAGAAGAGGATGGTCCTGAAGTAGAAACTGAAACAATGTCGTTTTTTAAAGCAGTAAATGGACGATCAGTTCCTGTTATCGGCACATTTCAGACCTTGTCATTTGTACACAAATTATCACATCAAGTCGCATCTGCTTTTTATACTGCATACTATTATCTTATGCTGCAGTAGTGGCCCAGTTGCATTCATTTAAGTTTAATGGCATACCATCGCATATGCAGAATTGTGTATTGTGCTGGACATCATGGCAATAATGCACTGGACTGTTTTACGCTGTGAGACTGTTCTGTATTATCTTTAGTCAAGTCGAGGTCCAACTCTATCTGAGCTGTAAACATGCAGCTTCCCAATTCTACAGTAACATTCAAGACGATCATCTCACTCTCCCTTCAAACCGGCTCAAACGTACCCTCCGTCCCTAAGGGCTTTCACTGTGCTGTAAGAAATTTCATTTCACAAATAAAGACAGAGAGGGAAAGTAAAAGAAACAAGGGGAGAGGGTCTTCTCTGCTCCTTCACCCTTAATGTCACAACAACCGATTTACCACGCACCACCCGTAACATTTTTTTTCCTCTGAAAAACAGCTACTATCGAAAATGATTCTGTGAAACTGACGGTGAGACACAGAGAAGTGTGTTTCCACCAGCACAGAGCAAGAGACATGCACAATGAAGTGCAGTAAATTTTATTGCTCAGAACCAATTTCAGGTCAGTCATTTAAAATTGCCTGCTTTGAGAACAGAGCTTTAAGGTCAGAAGCTCTGAGAAACCGGAACTGACCTCACTTCAGTGTCCAACAGATTGAACATTAGGGAAATAAAACTTACGATAACTACACACAGACGCTCAGGTTGGCTGCAGTGCTGTGATAGAAAGAAAAATCTTTTTTCTTTATTAAAGATTAAAGAGTCAAAGATGAAGCTGGACCCGACGGTAATAGATTCATTAGGCAAACTATTGCTGGGGGATCCAGAAATACTCATCTGTGCTAAATATTTAAAAGCAGAGACGACAGAATCACAGCTGAGATCCACCAATGATTACACACTGGAACAGCCGCTAATGATGCAACACTGCCGTCTGCTTTGGTATCTGCTTAGACAAGAGGCCAAATTGTGTTGCACATTTGTATGGATGGACCCTGTTTTTGTTTTTTGTTTTTTTTCCTCCCTCTCTCTTTCTCTCTGAGCTCTCACGCATTCGAAGCAAACAGCATTTTGCAGCTTTGATGTTGTTTACTTCAGTGGACATAAAAAGGCATGTAAGCTGTCCAAGTGTTAAATGATCGATCCCCACTGGGGTGAAATGTGTGTACACATGCTAATGAGAGGCCGGTTTTATTACAATATGAAAGCAGCACATTCACATGCTCACTGTACGTATCAAGGTTTAGTAGAACATTATTCAGTGGAGCAAAGAAACTTAGAAGAAAATGATAACTGCAGACTTTAATGACCCGGCGTCATAGTCACAAATAACGTGCATCATGGATCTTTGGAAGTATTTTTATTGCTGTCCAAGGCAGCCGTTTGTTTCCATTTTATCCACACAGTATTAAAACCAGTGAGCGGTCTCTTACAGATCCAGCACACGCACAAAAGTGTTTACTCTGGTTGATTAGATCTGCAGTGAGGTGGAAGTTTGGTGGAGCTATATGGTGAATTACCTGATACCATTAACTTGATGAGGAATATATAAATCAAATGCTGTACACTGCATGACCACAGAGCCTGAAAGGAGGTTTATCAGGCAGCATAGCTGACCAGGTTAACTTTTTTATTCCATCGTGGTGAACAGAACTGTGTTTGCATCAGTTACATTAACACTGATGCCATGCAACAAAGGTTAGTCTGAGATTGCAAAAAAGACTGCAAAAAAGTGTCTCTCTGGAGAAAAGAACACATCTAGAAAAATGCAACAGGAGAGCCAGAACAATATAAATGTGTTGTGAAGAAGAAAAAAAAATACTGGAGAGTGGAGCAATCTCAGGCTGGCTCATTATATATGATTTTTCATGTTTGCAGTAAAACTTGGACCACAAACATCTGAGGAAAAAAAAATGTTTTCTCATCTTATTCATTTAGATCCACATGTGCTGATTACAAGATAGAAACTGTATAGGCTGCTTCATAATGTGTCTCCACCTTTGTACTGCTATGGAGAACCAGGCTCTGTGCAGTGATCCCGCGTCCCACTGGGTGATAATTACCATTACAGAGAAATACTACACAGAGTTGACTTGATTCATGTGTGCATTCGAGGGTATAGAGGAGAGGGGAGCTGATAAAAATCCATAAAATCTGGATTTCCTTTATGTTTGCAGGGGTGTAAGTGGGAGTATACACACTGTGTGTAAAAAGAACAGAATGTGAGATACTGTGAAAGAACCACATGTAGTGAGTGTGGGTGAGTATCAAAACAGAGATAATCTCAAACCACCTGTTGCTAACAACTCTCAGAGGGGAACACAACGCCTCAATCAGCAAGAGATTATTGACTAAATGTTCTCAACAAATATCAGTTACTCAGTTTGAAAACATCATGAACAGCCTACTAAAAACGCTCCAACATGAAAGAAAATTTGATTAGACGAGGGAGAAATCAGCAATAAGAGTAATTAAAGGCGCTTATTACATTTTGAATACCTTCTTGTAATACTGATGCTCTTCAAATAATGCGCACGTTTGTTAAAATAACTGTTATCTTGCAGAAAGAAACTTTTTACTTCCAAAAGATACTGAAATTTCCTTGTGAGCGTGCTAAGCTTATTAAGAAAGACGATGTAGCCATAAGCAATAAGCTATAAAATCTTTACATTATGAGAAGAAGCTTTGGAAAGATTAGTAGGAGAGTGAAGTTTATGTTCACTTTTTCTCACCCACCAGTCACAATCCGCCTCACGTCTGTATTTTCCGCTCATTTCTCTGCTCTTGTCGTGCTCCCACAGGGGCAGTCGTGTTGAGTACATATATTCATAAAATGATCCAAAGACAAAAACCAGAGGAGCATATGTGATGCACATTCAATTATTGTTATTCTGCTTTAATTACCATGCAGCAAGCTCTATCCCTGCGAATTTAATGTGGTGTGAACACCAGACAATACGAATCAAATGTTAATACGTGGCCAAGTGTGGAAAGAGGGTGAAAGAACTAAACTGTCTCTGCCCAAACTAACAGCATCCACCTGCCACCAACTCACGATCATTAATATGTTATATCTCATTTGATTAATCCCACACAAGAGTTGAAGATTTCAGCCTGTTAGCTGGAACAGTTAAAAATTTTTGGAAATTGAAATTGGATTGAGAAGAGTTAATTGAGAACATGGTAACAATCAAGCCTGGAGACGGCTGTTAGTTTAGTTTGTCCTCATGGATAGTTAGTTATTGCCAGCGGTAACCTGTTTTCAGAAATTAGATTTAAAGTTATTTAAAAAAAAAAAAAAGCATAGTTTAGTTAGCAAGTTAACTGTAAGAGTTTGGAGTTTAAAATGTCCTTCTTTGTTTATTTCTGTCCTTATGAGACACATTTTGGAGGCTCAGAAATTCAAAAGGTTTATTTCTCTTTAGAAAGAGCAAAAATATACTTAATTTTCTGGAGACTTGTCATTGTGAGTGGATTCAAAACATTAATCCATCAGCAGCAGCAATACTTTATGTAACTAGTGAATTCAACTAATGATGCACCAGCTAATGTGACAATCGCTGAATCAACATCCCACATCCTGCAGTTTTCTCATCGCCCTCCATGCTGTTCGCTCCCTCCAGAGAACTTCTCCGACAAAGTACGGGCCTCTCTCACACAAACACGCACAGACAGGCTCGGTTCACACACTGTGCATGTACACTGTATACTAGTAACTGTTGTGCCCGCCTCACAACACTCTCATCAGGGATTACCTGTCTGATTATCTGGGGATTAGACAGATTGATCTCCTCCTCCGCTGTTTACTCTCACTGCTGCCCTGCTAGAGCGGAAAAACACAAATATATCATGTGTACTCAACATCAAACTTTTTTTCCCCACCGTACACATTTGCTGGTTTACAGTTGCTCTGTTACTCCATTGCAGGGAGGAATTGCTGTGAAACATCCTGCAACACAACTCTCCAGTCAGGATCTATTACATAATAGGAAATAGATCGGACAGTTTTCTCTACGACTTCCACAGTGCGACAGCAGAGGTCTCTAAACACACTGTAAATCAGTTTTAAGGCTGCATTATATTCTTGAGATTTGCCAGGGTGTTTAATATCAGCCTGTAAAAAAACAAGGCTCATAAATGTTGTACAGGCAACAAACACTCATGGAGTCCACAATCCTATTATGTGCCACTTAAGTTTTTCTACAGGCCTGGAGGGACGTCTGTGTGAGTCTGAGTGTCCTTTTCCCTAAACTACCACACCGCAGCACCGATGGCTGCTTGCTGAAGGACAATGTACAAAAGATGGAAGCAGTTCCACCAATAATAACAGCACTGATAGGTACAGAGGCTTGGTGCTCCGAGAGCTTTTAACACCCGGAGCATCAGTTCAGGAGTGATACACCTGCTGGGATGGTTATTTTGTTTTTTATGTATCAGTCCTAACCGGAGGCAGCAGGGGTGACTGAGAAGATTAGAGTCAGCTTTCCCAACAGGCTGATAAATATGATGTATCATCTTCAAGTCATGTTGATAATCTGCGGGAGGTTAGATCTATGAAAACAACAACTTTTGGTTGTTGTTTTCATAGATCATAGAGCGAACCAAACATGAATTTTACTTTTTCAGATAAACTGAAGGCATCTAACACCATCTAAAAACAACATAATTATGACATTTTCCCCCAGGTTTGAGAAAATTACCTCATAAAGTTGATTGTTAATATGAAAAATTTAGTAAAGCAGCCTATTCACAAATCAAACAGACTTTAGAGCTATTACCACCAATTTTGAGTTTTGTTTGCGATCAACTTGAGTCCAAAACTCAGATAAACTGCTCCACGCTCCTTTATGTTTGAACGATGTTGGATTTTTTGAACTTTAGCTGATCTGTGGGTGAAAACACACAACCGGCCAATAAGAGTGAGTGAACCTCTGAGGTACAAAAAGGTAGATCTGAGTTATGTGCTATGAACAAACACTTTCAGATTAGAAGTGAATATCGGATTTATTGTTCTTATGAAAAAATAGAGTTGCATTAAAGAATAGTTCAATATAATTGGTAATATAGCCGTTTTCTTATGAATTTCATGGTTTTATTGAGCCAGCAGATGTATGTGCATTGACATTCAGTGGTTTCTTCCTGGGAACAGTGTATAAAGTGTATTTCACTGCACACACACTGTTCCAAGGTGAATACTGCATGGACGAAACGATGGCACCCATTTGGAAGTTCAGTAGGTACATCCAACAAAATGAACGCTGTCGAATAAATCATGGGTCTCTCAATGTATCTCTTGTTAAGGCTAATAAAATAATGGAAACAATAGACGACATGGCTGTCGTCTGCAAACTTTATGGAGCAATGTAGCATTACATGAATCAAGTAGCTGCCGCTTCTCATAGAAGTAACAGCAGCCGAAAATGCAGGGAAGTAACGTATAAACAAACTTCAGAGCAGCCGCAGCACAACACATAGGACTGTTATTTGGCAACATCATTATCGATGCCCTCCTCTCCTCAATGCCTTAACAAACAGAATATAACCAGGACACTAAGCCTCTGTGCTTTTTGAAGTTTTCAAACACAGAGTCGGATGAGCTCTGCAGTCACAACAGGGATTTCCAGAAACAGTGGAAGTCGGTGGACACCTCAGCGACAGCAGAAACGACCGAGGAAGTCACAGCACAGTTATTATTTTAGTAGTTAGCGTTTTTGGTTCACGCCTGCTGGCTACATAACATGACAATGGTTTTATTTGAACATCTGCCATGGTCGCCGGGTGCTGAATAGGATCAGTGTTTAGGTAAAGTAATGATAATATTAACAATGGCTGCATAACTCCACCCGTAATTTTATTACACAGTTAGACACGACCCATCTATCACCCTGCCCTGACCCGTCAGTGGCTGTAAACCATGAGCTGAGAGCAGCTCCTCTCTCAACACGTGACTTTGGACCGAGATGTTTCGTCACATTCTCACACAGTCATGATCTTCATCATTTTTACTCCCTAATCTACCCCCCCGAGCGCAACACATTCTGGTTCTCTCAAATAAGCACATTTCCTCCAATGCTGAACTATTTGTTGAACATAACCTCAATCCGAATCCATGAACAGCTGTTATTTTGGAGACAAATGTCTTCCACAGCCTACAGTATACTCCATGCAATAAAAATCTGATATTTGAAGACTTTTTTTTTTTTTTTTTGAAAAATCTTCCCCTGTTGTCATCCATATATTGATTGGTACAGTATTTTAAAGCGACAGCTTAAAAGTTTTGGCATTAATGAGGATCAGGCAACCACAACACAAACGTATGCAAAGAATGGATACGACAGATTAAATGACACTGTTAACGTGATTAAAAAAATCACAGATTTTTCTAAATATGAGCATCAGTACCTGTACACGCCCATTACATTACATTCTTTATCTCTTATTGGACACTTTGCACAGTCAGCTACATCAACAACTTTCTTGGACTTTACCAGAGGTCTTTTACCAAGAGATAGAAATTCATATGCTACTCATATATGACAAGCAAATTTTGTAAAATGGCTGATGATCTCCATCAGGTCGTGGCCTCTGCAGAACTCTTTTTAGGATCAGTAACGAATATAGAGCTTGACAAATATACGCAGCTAAATTGCTGGTCGCAATGTGCAACCAGTCACACTGTAAGCCATTCAAAGCAGTGTGAATACTTTCCATGTTATTTGAAGGGGTTTTGTCTATCTACAATAAAGAGAGAGAGAGAGACAGAGGGAGCGTGAGGCAGTAGCTGTGTTATTTGTGTGGATGCATTGTGGTTCACTGTGGGGGTGTGAAACTGCAGGTTCCTGGCGGACTCGCTCAACTGCACAGAGAAACAGTGAAGAGTTAGAACAACTGATGGAGAGATGGAAGGCCCTCTCTTACTTCATCCTAAAAAAAACCCTCATACAAAACCACGCACCAAACTGAACACTCTGAAACTCTCCTTGGTCGATAAAAGCGCGTACACAATCGTAAACTAGACAAATTGTCGTCGTTATTTGGTGTATGCCTCCTGTGTGCATTGTGATGTAATAATACACTTGCATGTCACCACACAAGGTTTCTGCTGAGTACATATAGAAAACATCCCTAATTAAACATCACAGCTGTAGTGAGAGCATGAGAGAGATGGGGATGGAGAGCGAAAGTCAGTCTGTATATGAAAAAAAAAAAGAAAAAAAAAGAGTGAAATAAAATATGATCACTATCCAGCATTTGCCCTCAAAAAAACATGTTTGTCCTCTTTTCATCATCATGAGTTACAACTCCATTACAGAAAAAAGACCAGATATCGTCCTCTTGTTTTATGTACGGCTTGATTAAAACACTCATCACAATATCCCCCTGGCTCTTCTAAAGCCTCTTCACCATTCGCACACATCTGTAACGAATTATGTTTACACATAGCGTGCATTTAAAGAGACAGACGTCTGCCACACAGGTAGGAAGGAGTCTGTTGGGACAAATGTTTCTCAACAATGATGTCTGGTGTTTTATGTCTCTCTCCCCAAATCACATATATGACACAGACGTGACACTTGCTGCCTCCTTAACCCTTTTACTGCTAAAAAGTCAGTATCCCTCCCTCTGTTTTAACGGGCATGATGCCTGTGCTCAGTTCCCAAAGCTGGCTGAAAACTAAAATAAAAAAAAAAAAGCTTCTCTCTCTGTGTAATTACTTTCATCAAGTCAAGGTTAGGTTGTTTTTTTTATAAAACAAAGACTGATGCTTGATTGGCATAAGCATATGCTTGGTGTGAATTGTGACCAGTGAACATTTTTTTTTTCTCAATGAAAAGCATGTGCAAATGGTGATTCAAATGTTTCCTAGCAACAAGATGCGGCAGAAACAACGGCGAGGAAACTTCCAGGGGCACCGATACAAACAGATTAGCCCCAAAATACTTATTATTTTTTATTTCATGTTACAGGTCAGAACTCAGATTTCTACTAAACGTAACTAAATGTGCCTCAGTGTTTAACTGAATGAAGCACAAGCCCAGATCTATTTGAAATAACTGCATTGATTTGGTAAATAATATTTTAGGCAGTGTAAAGGAACAGAATAAAGAAAATGGAAAATATGCATGTAAAGGAAAAAAACTATGTATAACTGAACTGAGCTAAGGATGTGATTGTCACTATTATTATTATTAAAATACTGTGAGCTATTTGATCTGATCCTGGGGGAATGGTCACCTGGAAGGAGGATGCACTTGGAGCTCTGAATCTGTGAAGAGCAGAGCCTCTTCAGTCTGGCTCATTTCAGTTTCCTGTTTTTATCGTGACTTTGGTTAGCATGTCACTGGGAACAGCCACCGACAGCTTGTGGAAGTTGTGCTCCCTTTGTTTTGGCAGATGAGTCAGACTGTTTGGGCCGACGGGCTCAGATGTGGGAGTCCTTATCGCTCATTAACTCACCTGTTTCTCCAGCGGGTCCTTCCCCGTGGCGGACATCTTGGGCGCCGGCGCGCGCTCGCAGGTGCATCCTTCCAACAGGTAAATCCCGGCAGGTCGCGCGCTCTGCTCGTTCTCAAAGTAGAAGAGGATGTTCTGATAAAGAGCGAAGAACTTCTCGTGCCACCGGCTGTTCTCCGCCGTCTTCTTGCACAGGTATCCGCGCTTGGTGCCCTCTTTACGCGCGACCGCCGACAGAAACAGCGCGTGTCCTTCGTTGTAGCGGACGCTCTTCTGCATTTTTTGGTCTCACTGGTTTACGGAGAGGAGAAGAAGAAGAAGAAGTGTGTGTGTGGGGCGGGGGATGGGGTGGGGGGGGGTCCAAGTCGGGAGTTCTCACCGGCAGCCCATGTTCGTCTGCGGGGCTTGCGTGGGAACTTTTCCGTCCGGGAGACGCGCGGCTCAGCGGCGCGGTGGCGCACGGAGGAAAAGTTCCCCCGCGGAAGGAAGAGCGTCTGCAGAGGAACTCATAATAAACATGTTCGAGTCCAACAAGTTCTGGGATTAATCCATGCCGATGGCCTCATTAAGAAAAAGGAAAAAGCACACGCACGCCGCTGCAAACGAAGGGCAGATTAGAAGCGGGAGAGCGCGTCGCGTCCTTCAGAGGGGAGAGCCCTCAAGTGGACACAGCGACAGACTCACACAGCAGATAAACTCTAATCGCTTTGACAGCGTTAAACTCTCTCTCTCTCTCTCACGCACTCCCACTAGGTCTCTCCACTTCTCTCTCGGCGGTGATGGGCGCTGATCTTGGGAGTTGGCGGAAAGGCGGAGCGTGAATTAGTAGTGTGTGTGTGTGTGTGTGTGTGTGAGACCATGGGATGTAAAGCAGATTTCTCATAGGCAATTGAGATTTGTTGGGTCTCTTTGAATAATTCTATAAAAAAATTTCTCTAGACCTGCTCTATATGTAAAGTGCCTTGATGTAACTTTGTTATGATTTGGTGCTATATAAATAAATCTGGTTTGATTTGATCCCACAATATTAATGGCTTTAGCTCAAAGAGCTAAAAGATATCCAGAATAAATAAATAGCCTCCACATAATAAAATGCAATATAAAGTTTCCCCATGTAAAAAAACAAAGCACATTTTTTCTGTCCAGTTTGTTTACAGGCCCTTCGGGCTCTATAGTGGTCTGCCTGTAATAAACTGATTCAAGTGACGTAACATGGAATAAAAACTTCAGTCAGAAATAAGTGAGTTAACCTGTAACCCCAGCCACTCACCTGAATTTTTCTTGTCTACCACAACTCCAACCATGCTGTGTTATTGCCATAAATCGGTGAAACACCCAGTGAAGCTCAATGAGCAGCGAGTTTGAAAAATTTGGCATTTTAAAATTTATTTCCCCACTAACTCAGATATAAACAGATCCTGCGGTGGTTACATTTGGTTTCTCACACGCAGGCAACAATGAGAGCAGGAACAACTACTGTGCTCAATTAGTGTTGAGTCCTTTCTGAAACGAGTTCTAATGTGTGCGAATATGAATATTGCTTGGTTGGTTTTCACTTTTTCGCGCTTGTGGTGTGACGATGTTGTCTTGTGTCAAGAGTTTGACTGCTGCCACTCGGTAAGGGATGATTTGTCCAAGATGCTCCACAGATCTGAGAAAAGTTTCTTGTGCTTCCTAGAAAGATGGAGACAAAGACACAGAAATGTTGCTTAAACAAAATCCTACCATCCATATTGTATATATAACATAACCTGCATGTGTTCAGCCAGTCAGCTGTCAGAGGAGAGACACACTCTCCTCTGACAGCTGTGTAAGAAACCAATAAAATCCGTTCTTAACCTCTGACCAGCAGCTTGTGTGTGATTATTGTGTACTCAGCATGGCTTCCCTCCAACAGATAACAAACATTTCATATAAGGAGGATAACACTGACAGAGAGATATGGCTCCATGTGTGCATGAGCTGACAGATATTTCATATGGGGAGGATTACTTGGGAAGAGTCTAAGCAGCACTCAGGTCCCAGCAGATTGTCTGTTACAAAGCTTTGCCATGTACAAATTTACAGAGATAGAAGCCTGAATTTGGAATATGCTGATGCTTTGACAGCAAAAGAATTAGCCATACTACTGCTTCTTAACTCACGCATTAGCATCTCTGAGTGCCAGTGTGTCTGAAAAACACCAGCGTCTGAAAAAACTAAAATAAAACCACAACACATACACATCTTCATACACATTAGTGCGCACTGATGATTGTTCTGAATACTGGAAATTTGCCAATGGAAAATAAGAGATGGGAGGAAGTAGGACAAAAATGATTACATTTGTCTTTTAATTACTAACTAAATGAGGAGCAATCCGTTAAAAATCAAGAATTAAAGCATATGAAGTCATAATAAATGGAATGGAAAACCATACCACAGACTAAAAGCAGATATTGGCAAGCCGCGCTGCGAGAGCTGAGATTTTTATTTTTTCGCTGATTAGTGGTGAACTGACAACGAATGTCAAAGGCTGCACCCATTTGAGACATTTAAGACAAAAGAGCACGTCATGAATTCCAAACCGAAAAACATCCCCTTCGTAAAGCTCCTTTCACGTAACTCTCTCTCCACTCTGAGAGCCTTTAAGTTATCAGGTGGCAAAGCTTAATCTGAACACAGTCTGATTTTCCAGGAGTATTGCTACATTTTCTCGTTCAAACATGTCAGCACAAGTATGAACTCAAATTTATTTGAGCCTTAAAGCTTAAACAAACAATTAATTTAGTGTCGGTGAAGCTGCCCTGCGATTTATTTTTCATGACACATATTTGACTCATAATTTTCACCTGTCAAACTCTATTTGTGCTTAAAAATACTAAACATACTCACCAGAAACACGGTAATAGGAAATCTCGTGATTTATTGGGGGTATAAAGAGCACCCCGGCAAAGTTGGATTTTTAAACGAATGGTTAAAAAAAAAAAATCAAAGCAGCAGAGGCTGAGATATAACCAAACTTTAGCTCTTTGGATAGATCAAGCTTCAGTAACACTGCAACCTACACTAACATAAAGCAACTCCATAGTATTTCTGTCTGAGGTGGTTTTAAAACCAAATACCCTCATTAATTTAAAAAAAAAAAAAAAGTCCAGTCTGGCAATACAGCAGGTGTCTCACCATGGTAGGTTTGGACAAAAACACAGCAAGGCCAGATTTACAGTTTGTTCTGCAAATGCAATGAAAAACTAAAATAATTGGAGTATATATATATATATATATATATATATATATATATCACATCTCACATTATTCACATCTCACATTATTCAAAAGTTCTCACACGCTGAGATGAGTAAAAAAAAAAATAAAAATAAAGCAGCTCTTGATGTGTACATGTGGCATGCATTATGCAACAGTTGGGATAAGTGTGTGTGTTTGCTGTACCTCTTGGCGTTGACAGTGTTCTCCAGCTCTTGGGCCTTATGAGCAGCAGTGTGTAGTACAGGATCTGGGATGTCAGCCAATCGGGCAACATTCAGGCCGTAGCTCCGCCCTGCAGCTCCTGCAGTCAGCCGGTAGAGGAAGGTGACAAACTCTGGCTGAACCTCTCCATCTGGCAACATAAACACATATACACGCTCAACAAAGAGCCGGGAGATGATAATAATACGGAAATGTTTCTAGCAAGATTGTGCAATGAAACCCATAATTTCCACCATAAACCGGTGAAAAGACCTTCATATTTTCACACAAACACACACAAATACCATCAGCGTCAGTCGCGATGTCTGGTTCATTGAGTAGGAAGGCCATGTGGTAGTTAGACACGTGTTCAGGATACACCCGCTCCAACTCACACAAAGGAGGATAATGGGTCACAAACAGGGTGAGGGCTTTCACCTGAAGAAAGGAAACAGTGTTAACATCCAGAAAAGTCTCTGGCAGATCCTCAGCCTTTCATACTGTCGCTGGTATCAAAACGTTAAGGATCAGGCAAACTGCATAAACAGGGTCAGTCGGGTACATACACCCCCTTCACCTCGGTCATAAAAACGCCATACGAAGGCTAGAGAACTGAGCTGCAGGCAGGAATATAACAGCCGCAATTGCTGTTCTGTAGCAGCTGACCAGAGAAGCTTGTGTCGTATTTGACAGACATGGAACGAGTTCCTCTGGTAGCTAAAAGTAAGTGACGTACAGGCTATACACTAATGTAACAACATTAGTGTGTGCTGACCATCCACATGTCATGCTCGGTTTTTACTGACAATAAAACTGTATTCTCACCTACTCACCAGTTTTGCATAGAGCCTGTGAAGTCTGAAGGCAAATTAGGTGAATGTAGCCAAGAAAGCTACAAATTCACATAAAAACTGATGTAGATGTTGGGATAATGCTGTTTAAGTTTACAGTAAAGAAATGGGCACACATTCTCATAAACAAGCTAAAGCCATGACCTGAAAATAAACAGGGCTGATAATTCACTGCTTTTCCTGCAGCTCTGAGACACTGTACTCAGGCATGGAGACACTTCACCCCAAATACTGACAACAACTTGTTAGCATGCTCACAACTACAATGACAACATACTGAGATTTAGCGTTAGCCATGCTCGTATTTGAGAATTATTGCGAGAAAAAGCACAGTTGAAGCTGGGCTTCCCCAGAGTTATTATGATTCTGTGCAAAATTCCCAACAATCCCCGTAGTTGTTGTTGAGATATTCCAGCCAGCATGTCAAACATGGCTAAAAATATAACTGATCTACAACCTCTTCCCCACAGACACACTTCAACAGCCCTAAAAATATACAATTAAAATCCATCCTTCAATACAGAATACATATCATATGCCTGCCAAGATAGAAGATTGAATATTTAATCTGAGCTGATATGAGTTCTATTATTCAATTTTTTTAATCCATATATAAAAGAAAGAGAGCTGGAGGGGTGTAAACGAGGAAGGAAAGACAAAAGGCAAAGAAAAGACACAACACATATACCACATGGTATGTGTGTTCAATTGTACCATTATGTAACACTACATGTTACCACGACTAAGCAAAAGTAGAAGCAGAACATCTTCATCTCTTGTGCTGCGGCCCAGTGTTACTTAATTGCCTCCCTGCAGTGTGGTGGGCCAATACAGAGAGACACGCTCTGAATGTTGCCACGGGTATAAACACATATACTTTACTGTGTCACTTTTTCCCTTCCATCGGGTTATTGACTTTTCTTTCTTTCTTTTCAGGATTTCTACAGCCAATTGCCCCCATTCTCCTACCTTCCACTGCACAACACTCAGATTTTCAGGCTCTGGAGACGGATTCAGTAAAGTGAAAGCAATTCACCTCATCTGGCTACACTTTAATCTCTGTCAGGCCTGAGAGCTGCCTAAAGGATACATGACTGAATACTGCCATGAAGGTTAAGACATGAAAATCACAAAAACCGGGTGGTGCGTGCACTCACTCTGTCTCCCAGCCTCTCTGTAGAACGCATGTACAAACATTTCCCTCATAGCGCTGCTCTCTCAGGACAGCTGCTAAGAGCTCTTTGCTAAAACAAATGCATTTCCTTTTCCTGCTTACTTTAACTGCCTAATCATGTAAGTGGAGGAGGGAGTGAAAAGCCCTTTTGAGTTAAGCTGTTGCGAAAAAAAACAAAAACAAAAAAAAAAAACGACTAATGCTGCATTAAGAGTCTGCAAAATGCCATTATTAATAATAATTATGTCAAATGATGACTGTGATGATAGATAAGGCAGGAGCTCTTGTGGTGGAGGGGGTCTAAGTCTTACATCATCACTGCAGACGGGCGGCTCCAGGATCAGCCAGCTACCCACTCCGTCCAACAAAGGTCACATGTCACGAGTAATACCTCTCTCTGTAAGAGACGCGCAGGGTCGCTCCCATGTCTTCCCAACTCAGACACACAGATCTGAACATGCTGAAACACATGTAAAACATGTTCATATCCACACACACACACACACACACACACACACACACACAGACAAGCTACGTCAATCACTCCTGTCCACCTACACTGCAAGGTAAGAACAAATGGAGCATGGCAGAGGGAGGCAGTAGTCTGGATAATGGTCTGATTAGGTGCTAATGGCAGCTCATTACCAGACCACCCCAGGGTACACTGATAGCTGTGTGCTGCAGAGCTAGACAGTCTGATGAAATTACTCAATTAATTGATTAATTATGGGAAACCTTTACGATCACATAATCTTTTCGGTCACTATCAAGAAAATATCCAAATAATTAGCTGGGTAATCCTGCGCATCCATATTTATGCAGTCATTCCGAACGAATATGCAGCTTTGAAGTCAGTGACGGTTTTGAAACTACACAACATTGTTGTTTGGTCATTTTCCTGCAGGCATTGATTAGGGTAACTATTAGTTGATTGATAGGGAAAATAAAAGCTAGCTGCAATAAACACACACTAGGCAGCGAAGACTTCAGGAGGCGGGGCCCTGATAGTACAGGCTCTGTGTTCTGCTCACACAAACACAAAGGTTCAAATGAAACACAATCAGAAGGGTGCTCTGCTACATACAAAGACATTTCACTGCATTGTAACTTTATGTACTTCCTTTACTCATGGCCTGGGGTGTTTCATTGTGCACCTGTGGATCACCCCTGCTCTTCTCATCTGTTTTATAATGACATGCTGTCAAAGATACGAGCGTGTGAACGCTGCCAAGTGCACTTCCACTGACTAATCTGATCCTGAGGAAAAGGCTAGAGGTGTCAGCACCACTATTAGTGACTGCCTGTCTTGTTACTGCTCTCTGTCCAATTAGAGTCAAACCCAATGCTTACTCCAGTCCACACCTCGCTAATATCAAGGCACTCACTCAGGTGCTTTGTGTGCAAGCACAAGTGTGTGTGAGTAAGCATATATATCTGTAATAAGACGTGTGTGTGTGTGTGTGTGTGTGTGTGTGCGTGTGTGTCTACGAAGCCGGCATGTGTGCTTCCCATTTGAGCCATGAGTCAGTCTTCTCATTGGCCTAATTTGAGGCTCGACCTTTCCTTTATGTCATGTTTGCTTTTTGTTTAAATAGACTTGTTTGGTGATTTTGGCACCCGGAGTGCAATAGTAAAGAATGAGGCTGACATGGACTGCTGCTTCAGTGCATCTGCACAACTGCTGATTTGGACCTGATCCAGGACAACAAAGATTGTTGTCTTTTTGTGTCTTTCTCTGGCTTTGAAATGGCTTTTTCAAAATGTATCCTATTTGCATATTTTCTCTCCTCCAAAAGACTCTAGTTTTTTTTGTGGTTTTTCACACCAATAAGTCAATTTGAATTAACATGACTTTTGCATCAATAACTTTGTGAGAATTTAAACTTTATATCCTGTGGCTTAAAGTGGAAATGCCACCTATTTTAATTTTAGCAAAGTCTGCCAGCATGACTTTAGAGGTTCCTATACGTATCTTAAAAGAATGCTGAATGAAGCCATTTGTGGTTCCAGAGTTAGCTGTGCTAAATCTGATAAAGGCGTCGAGCTGAAAATTGGAAGCTTAATCAGAAAAAAATGACCATAATCTTGTAACAATAATAACAACACTTTATTCCTGAGACCCATTCTGTTGGTGACCACTGTTCTAAACAACGTAAGGATTTCAACGAGTCTTCTGATTATTCTTACAATAAAACCTGAAGCAGCCAGAAATTCAAACAAAGAAGGCAACTGCAGTGAGCTGAGAGCAAAACAGGCAAGTATGGTATCCGTTTGTATGAGTACAGGGCAGGCACAGAGCAGCGCAGAGTGCAGTGGAGCACATGTGGGTCTTCGTAGGAGCTTTTGTGCATCAACATGAGTACATCAGACCATTTACGCCCACATGGTATAATACATTCTTCTGGATATTTACCCATTCGTGTGCAGCCGAAAGTGAGCTTCAGTGAGTCCCTGTGTGGAGCGCGATGCAAGCTACTATTACAGAGCAGTATTACAATGCATGTGCTGAAACATTCAGGTCTGATTCATGCTAAGAGTGGAGAGTAATGTGTAGTGTTAGTGTGAAGGTAATGGCAGGACCTGCTGTTAATGTGAATAACAAGTGAGAGCCCGAGTAAATCTGAGAGTGAGTAAGGACGAAAGAAGAGGACAGTGTGAGGCATTTCACACATCACAGCTCAACAGGAACTGAATAAACATATAGTGAGGCAGTGTGCTGGTCGCGGTTTCACCATAAATCCCAGAAACCCAGCCGAGGCGACTTCTCATTTTACTGATTCTCTCTTCTCTGCTTTCCTTGTTTCTTTTCTCTCTCTGCATCAAGGCTGTGTCTTTTGTTGAGTGGTGTTATGAAACCTATCTACATTCTTAACTACCTCTCAGGTGAGTGTTGGGGACAGGGCAAGGTGTGTTTCTATAACAACCAAGTCAAAGGAAGTGCAGTCTCGACTTTTGACGCTAATAGTTGAGTCTGGCAAGAAGGCGGAGGGAAGTGAAGGCAGAGGAGGAGGGGAAGAGTAGGAGGAAAAGGAGCGAGCAAGATTCTGCAGGTCTGCCTGTAACGAGGAGTCCTTTCTGCACATTTTTTTTATTTGTCTTTCCTTTAATAGCAAGGCTTTTCTAACAAATCAATGCCGTTACACAACAGGTAGTTCAAGAGCTCCCCACTGCATTAGCTGCTGCTTACAAATATCCATTCTACGTTTTCCAGCATAATTACATCCCTGCAAGAGTCTGTCCGAAGACTAATGTGCAACCAGGAAAACATTAAAAGTGGAAGAAGGTTTTTAAATATAGATGTTTATTCATCTTTTTTTGAAAAATCTTTACATGACGTACGTGTTTCACTGATAAATCCTAAAGGGCACTAATACCACACGCCGCACCATTCAACTGCTTAAAGTAAAAAAAAAAAAAAAAAAAAAAAAAAACTCAGTCCTGCTCGATTTGAATAGTTGTAAAATTTTGTCTGACAATTAGATGCAGAGTTGTAGAATTGTTGTAAAAGTATCACCAATATATCAGCAACATCTGTTTGGCCCCCCCAATTGAAGTGTTAAGCTGCTGGGCACCAGAATAAGCAGAATACTTTTACAATTTCATATGGGAACAGTGTAATTGGACAGCGCAAAACGATTTGACAATAATATCGTACAAAGGGAAATATATAAAAACATATATAAAGCCAAACCAACCACCACCATCGTGGCGGCTCCACAGCGGATCTGACCTGATAAAAGAGCAGATTTCTTACTGTTATCTTATTCCTTCACATAGGATCTGAAATTATGGAAAGACACCTAAAGCATCTACAAGTTGAGTGTCAGGAGTGTGATTGATTGGAAGATGTAAAGAACATTACAGTGAGTCAATCAGAGGCGAGTCCATTGATTTGTTGGCAGGAGGAAACACTCCAGGTGATCTAACAGATGATTGGGGTAAGACGTAAAGTACCACCCCTCCACTCCCCAGTGTTACCAGCTGTGTTCTCCAAGCAGCACAGTCCATGTCAAACTGCAGCCATTGATCTGTTTGATCAACACGAATTGGCACAGACTGTACAATAAGATCCCCACGAAGAAACAAAACTTTCATTTGCCAGCTGTGGTATTGATAAGTCCCTTTTACGTGTACAAACACACGAAGATGCACAATACTGTCCAACACCTGACTGACTCCTGACTGTACAAGTTCACACAACAACAGCACACACACACACAGATTGACTGATCCCAAGCAGTCCTGAAAAGCCCAGTACATCTCCAGCTCTGTCTCTTCTCTTCAGTAACCCATGAGCCTCTGGGCAGTTTTCTTCTGCCTTTACTAAAATAACACCTTTGCTCTTTCACTATATATAATTACTACAACAACTGACGAGACTGAATAGACAAGAAAATGGTAGCAACACAGTAGACATGTATGATCCCTTATGAGAGTGTAAATGTGGACACTAGACAACCTGCCATTAGCCTTGATTATGTGGCTGTATCATGATGGTGAAATGAGCCTTTTCACAGTATAATATGCATCCTTTCAGCCAGTGGAAATCTTGAAATTTCACCCTTTCTCTTCCTACATCTCTTTCAAAGGCTTCCTGCTCTCTAAAAGCATATTAACACTATAGATCATGTTTCTCCATGTTTTTCCGCTCGCCTGTTGAGGTGTCTCTTGTGGGCCGTCCCTCTGCAAAAGAAACAATTACGGCAGCCTGCAAAGCCCCTTGAATCAATAACTTGCATGCGCAGACAAACATACGCGTTTTTACACACACCCATTCACTGAGAGCCATTTATTTGATCGCTAATTGGGCTGGCGTCAGGATTCTGTAATGCTTGAAAATTTTCAAACAACCTGAATACCTATGTGTATGACAAACATTTGGTAAATCAGCAGCCACACAACCGTTACATGCCCCAAATGTCCCACAGGGGCCTTTCATCTCCTCTCTCATTTCTTTTCCTCCAATCCATCTTGTCTTCAGCACACAGCGTTCATTTACTCATACACACAAACCAGCGTGCACTCACCACTCTGATGAAGTGCTCCAGGGTTGCATAGGCAATGGCGATCCCATCATGGGTGCTTGTTCCCCGTCCCAGTTCATCAAGGATGACCAGTGAACGGTCAGTTGCACGGGAAATTATCTCAGAGGTTTCGCTCAGCTCTTCCATGAACGTGCTGCGGCCTTTGTAGATGTTGTCTGAAGCCCCCATCCTGATAACCAATCAGATAAAAAAAAAAAGGTTAAAAAGCAGTAAGCTGATAAAGAGCTATGGATTCATGTGAGGAATATTTCATTGCTTATCTATGTGGGGAAAAAAAACATAACATCATAAATAATTTTGATTAGGATCTTCAGTTGAACTGAGAACTGAAGATGCCTTGCTCCTCAAAAGGAGAATAATCTTTTCTACCTAGAAGCCTGAATCATTTCATTAAAATCCTGACTGAATGTGAGTTAAATTGGAGTTTAAATCAAACTGACAGAAATAGAATATATGTTTACTCTGTTTACCACATTCACATCATCGTCTTTTTCATCATTGCTTGTCAGTTTTCCTTTTGGATCAAACCGAGATAATTCAACAGTCATTTTATTAGGTTTGTACCCCCGCCAACAGCAGGCTCAGGGTTTCTCTGCGGGAGCTGCTGGACAGTCTAACAGCATCTACTGTGGGCTATAACATCATCCCATCTAATAACTGTCACATTCTTTTTCACCTCCGCTCACATTATTTTTATTTAGACATTAATGAGTAGCATTGGAAATTTTATACGAGCAAAGTCACAGAGATTAAGACAATAACATAGGAGGCCCCAACTACAATGCGATCACTGCATGGGGTGCAGGGAAAAAGGAACAGCGGAGTATCACGTTGAACACAACTGATGTTGCCATCTGTCCAGTCCACATCAACAGATACCTGCTGCGTGAAGAAACACCACAGCAAAACATTGAATTCTTCAAAGCCCGTTTGACAGCTGCTCTGATGCAGGCTGACAGACAGAGCAGTGGCTCATCTGATAAAAACTTGACACCAGCTGGATCACCGATGCCACATCTTTCTTCTATATCGCACTATATCTGCCCACTGAAGAGGGGAGCACAACAGCACTCTGCCAGCTGGGTGTCCTTCAGCCCCTTCTTCAAACAAACCCACCCTGAAAATAGACTCAATTTAGCATCACCTCGAACGTCTTCAGAAAGCACTCAAATGTTTATTCGACACTTCTGGATCCTTCTTATTCTGGGGATCTTGTTTTCACTTGCATTTTACTGATACGTGTATGAAGAGATGTGAATCGCTATTTTATATGAAAGACTGACACAAACTGTGTCAATCTGTCACTGGCATTAAAGGACGCTGCCGTCACTTCATTGCACTCAAGCTGAGCAAAAAGAGCAGAACACAATACGCAGCCATCGCTTGGCGCCAACGTGGCGACCCTTAGCTGCAGAATGTGAACTTCTGACAGCAATATAAATGTGACTGCAGGAGCTTCCACACTTCATAATAAAGCAGATGAAATAGTTGATAAAGAGAAGAGTGGAAATGTTTCAGCTGTCAAAGATTAGATACATTTCAGGTTTCAGTGTGCTGCTAAATGTGGTGGAGAGGAACTGGCAGCAGGAACACATCTAATCCGTCCACCATCTGAAGCCGTTCACCTTCATAAAATATTATGAGAGCCTGAATATCAGGCATCAGAGAAGTTTAAGCCAGTCTGTGCTACAAGTGCTTTTATTGTTGCTCACCTTTCTTTTTTTTTTTTTCTATATCTGGAAGCAACTTTGAGTACTTTTCATTCAGTTTAAAGATGTCAATCTTGTCGAACCCAAGGTTTTCCTTTATTTGATGGGGATGTCATGCTACTTGTTTGTATATGAACACTTATTTACTTGTACCGTTTATGTATCTCCAGCATATATATTTCTATAGGAGGTTTATATATAGGTTTTTATAGACTTGGGAAATTATTTTTTCAGAAGTTTGTACTCTAGGTGCAGGAATCAGTGTTCTTGGCAGTTTTTCCTGTGATAAATTGTCCTGTGATCTTTATAATGTTCATATCGACATCAGAATGATTTCGTATCAATGAATATTAACAGCCGCAAAATAAATTTTGGCCATATCATCCGGCCCCATCCCGAGCTTTCATCCACCACTACGCCCAGCAGCAGTGCTCTACTGGCCTGGTGACTGTGCTACCATTCATTCCACCAACAGCATCACAAAGTTTATCTCAGGAAGAGATGAGACAGCCTACAGTGTGGGAGCTTGGTGTTCAAAGGCTAGCATTGTACTGGCTTCAAAAACACATCAGATTTCTGGAAAAACAGTGCAGACCCCAATCTGACACACATCAACACTGTGGGAGAAACAACCTGCAGCGGAAGCTGCTAGTGTCCCATTAAGACAACTCCATTTAAGAGCGTGTTGACATACTGCATCTCTGTGTGGTTTCCCAGTTGCACAGCAGCAGACAGGTCAGCCCTTCAGAGGGTCATTAATTCCACCCTAAGGATCATTGGCTGCTCGCTGCCCTCTGGTAGAGACCACTGGTCCACCGTAACATGGAAAAACTGCTTTAAGACACTTCGACTACAGTCTTTCAGAAGAGATGGGAACTAAGCTGAATAAAGCTGAGCAGCACCCATCTTTCTATGTGCAGTGCTGAAGAAAAGGACTGACGTAAGCACATCAACAATGTCAATGGTTCTGAATTCCAAGATTTGCATTATTGCATTATTTCTGCAGAGTTCTACAGAACCTGATTCAAACGAAGGCCCAAACAGCCATATACAAAATGCACAGGCTCAGTGACGCTGCAGCACTATTTAGGGTGCTGCCATTCTTCCCATGCTCAACGTGTTAAAACACCCACTGAGGTGATGATGGTGCACAGAAACCAATCGGCACCAAAACACCCACCATAGTTTGGGAGGTTTTTCTTCACATTAGTAACACTTCTACGCGCCCCCCCTCCACACTATCCCATAAAAGGACTAAACTATCTCACTGTAGTTTCCGATGGGAGGGGAGGTCGTGAACATATAATCACTGCTAGGAACCCATGGTTGATTAAACGACCTTTTCAAAAACATACTTTTGCATTCTGCTTCCTTTTGCTGTTTCCATAACAACCGTGAAGTGATGGAAGGAGTGCTCTATAACCCTCAGGACTCAATACCAACAAGAAGACACGTTCACATTTTAATCCCTCAGCTACCATAACACACACACACACACACACACGAAAGTATAAGAATACACAGATTATGCTTAAAACACTGGATATCATACGTGTAGAAAAACTGGAGCACGGCGGCCTGAGCAGTAAAATAAACCAAGACTGTGAGGCAGCATGCAGCTCTAAAAAAGATCTTTCATTGTATCCTCATTGATAATCAATCATCCGGATCAGTTCAGACAGGATATCCCATTAAACACCTACGCACCATCTCATTACCTCCATCACACAGGTCTGCTTATTCCACTGTGCTAAAACTCACAAGCTCTCACTCAATGTCTGTCTCCCTCTCACTCACAAACACATAAAATCTCTCATATAAAATATATATTAAAAAAAATAAAAATAAAAATAAATATATATATATATATATATATATATATATATAATCAAAAATCCCACCGCAGCATCTATTACACTATTCACCATACAGTGGTCAAAGTGGTGAAAGGATCCTGGTCTTGATAATACAGTCAGTCTGTGATCAGAAGACAGCTGAGCAGTCCAATTAGAAACAGAGAGGATGACAGAAGAGCAGGAGGTGAGGTAAGTTCAGCGGGTGCTGTGTGGCTGTGTTCCTTTTGTCTATGGATATTAATTAGCTCCATGATTTTCAGGAAATAGTGCGATGAAATTCCGAGACTTAACTAAACATCAAAGGGATAAACACGTGGAGACAGTGTAGTACTTTTTTTTTTCTTTTTTTTATATGTAAACTTACTCACTGAAGCTGACTTTTTCCTCTGACCCACACTCTTCCTCTTCCCCTCACAAAGATGGCTATTCTATTCCTTTATTCAACGTCTTTGATTAGAACAAGAATTTACTCATTACTCAGAAACACACCAAAGTTTTATAAAAACAAGGGCACGGAGGCAACACAGTTTGATTCAGATATCTATCTATGGGCTTTCATGCCTTTATTTTAGTATGTAACTGGCAAAGAGGCTCACAATAAACAAGAAGAGAGAGAGGGGAATGACCTGCAGCTTGAGTCCCTAGCCAGATTCAACAAGGGATGCTGTGATTACTGGTACATGTTCAAAATCCATGTACTATCATCAATATAATATGCACTGACAAGTCTGATTCCAGTGCTCCTAAAACATTGTTAAGGTTGATTCCATTACCTTAATTTACTCCACAAAAATAATTTTTGTGGTGAAAAAATTTAAACATCTATACATTAAAAGTAAAAGAAAAAAAGTGGTTACTGGTTTTAAGAAAAATTTCAGTTGCAAGATTTAAAAAAAATAAAATAATTTTTTTGTTTCAGGTTTAAAGATGATAAAATGTGTTATCTGTAATAATATTCGTCATTGTTATAAAATCTGTTCCTTAACTCTGTCCATGTAATTATAATCAACCCTGTCAGATTAATAACCATGAGAATGAACACTGACCAAAAGTTAGACCCTTACACATGTGAGGACCAGCCAGAGTCCCCTCATCACTTTAACAGGAAGTTAAAAAAATAAAGAAATAAATAAAAAATTCTACTAATTCTCTTCAAACAAAGAAAAATATGCATGCGTGGACGCAAACAGATCTGGAGTGCTGACAAGTCCCTGGCTCCCACTGTGATAATATATCAGAACATGCTTAAACCTCCAAAAAAGGCAAGTGCACACATCTGCAAGTCATTAGATCTAATCACATAGTGCAGCAGAGGCAGAACAACAGACCGTACGGTATATTGGCCTGTGTTCCACTCTTGTGAGGGCTGGAAACTACAAGCAGAGCTTACTGCTTCTCTCATCATAATGAGAAAAATAATGAGCAGCAAAGAAGATCAACTCCCACAAACCCTCATTGTGTGAGGGTTCCTACGCTACAGAGAGCTGTGTCAGACCGATCCGTGACGGAACAATGAAGCTGCGTCCTTTCACACAACTCTTGCTCAAATTTTTTAACCTTGTCACACATCTCCACCTGTGTGATGAGGAAAAAGACGGGAATGGATAAGTGTGTTCGACTGTGACCTGACCTCAGAATAAAATTATGTATTTCACTTGCCCTAAGTGTTATGTAATCATACTGATAAGCCAGAATCTATAGAGGTGAGAGTGTGTTGTGCTCCATCACTCCCGTTTTCTTCCTGTTGACTGAGAAAGTTGAGAAAAAAAGTTGCTCAAGTATCACTTCTTGAGTGTGTTTCTCAAACTGCCCAATATGAGAAGCTGTAGCTTCCAATGGCAGTGCTGTTATGTCATTGTTACATAACAAACTACAAATATCAGTATTGTGAAGTGTGTGATGTCTCATCTTTAATGTGCCTGCCAGGACACAAGAGACTGTTAGGTGTGAGCTCTGTTCAATTTTTCTGGATCCAAAGATTGTCTATATTCATCTCTTGTTTCTGAAGAAAAACAGACTGACTGTTGAAGCCAGCTCCCAAGTAGATTCATAAGATAATAATTAGTTTACGCAGATTACAAATAAACATATTTGTCCAGTAACTCCATATGAAGTGCTCCTTCAAAAGAAAATACTCCAAATGAAAACTGTGTGCTGTTTTGATTAACCAGTTGAAACGTAAAATCTTTTCATGTAATATTATTACTTCCAGGAGATTGAAAACTTGACCAACTTTTTTTCTTTCATACAGTACATCAATTATGAATGAAAAAAATATTATAAATCTATTGTGAAGGTTTAGCAACCTTTCTTAAATTGTTCCAAATTTTTTCACCATCGTATTGTCATTAAATTATGTTCATGTTATTTTATGTTATGTCACTTAATGTTAACTGTCACTTAATTAGAAATGAGACTGAGATTATAGCCACTTCATTTAAAAGGCAGGGCAGAGATATCAGATTTTTTAAAAAATAAACAATATTCACTCAATTACTTATTTAAAATGTGTTGGCCTCAAGACCATTCCTGTCTTACTTTGCTGCTTCCTGCAGTCTTTTTACAGGTGTCATACATATAACAAACGCATGTGCTTGTGTTCATACCTGGTGAATATGCCATCCAGTATGCCAAGGTAGGCCTCAGAGGCTGGTATGTAGGAGCCAATCTGAGCCATAACACAGATCAGGGCCACCTGGCGAATGTAGGAGCTCTTTCCCCCCATATTAGGGCCAGTGATTATCATGGTTCGCCTGCCGTCACCCTGGAGGGGACGGGATGGGAGGGGAGGGGAGGGGAAGGAAGGAGAGCGACAGATACAGAAGAGGCACAAAGAGGAAGACAGAGTCAGATATTTGCATGCTGTTCTGCACAGCTGAGGAGGTGGGTGGACAAAAAGCTTGGCTTCTCTTCCTACTGGCTTGTGTTTCTGCTGCAAGATTAACCTACACCCACTATGCCACTGAGCAAGGAAGTGTGTGTGTGTGTGTGTGTGTGTACCTGTAGTTCAGTGTGGTTGGGCACATACTGGTTGTGTTCTCCCATCAGAAGGTCTATAGCAGGATGTCTGCCATCCCTGATGATGATCTGACGCAGATTTTCATGCACATCTGGCCTGAACACAGAAAATTCTCAGTCAGTTTCACACATACATGAAAACTATTTGATATGTAGCAAACCAGTCCAGTTCCAGTTTACAATCGATGCATGGATAAAGATGGCACGATTCTTAAATCCAACACTGGGTGCCCTGAGTTCCACTGTAACAGTGTCCACATGTTTTTCCCTTTCTCATTCATAAAGGTATAAATAGAAAACTGAACATGACTGCACTTTGATAGATGATACAGATTCTTGAAAATGAAATGCAAATTCAAAGTAAATGAAAATACATAAACATAAGTGGAATATAAATTATTTATATTATAACTGCAGCTTGGTAGCCTGCCATTCCCTTTTCCATATATGGTACAATTCCCTTGGATGTAATCTATATAAGAGGCCTGTCTGTTTGTCAGTCATGCTCTAATAAAATACATTAAATTAACACACACACACAAACTGCAGATGTCTGCTTCACTTTCACTGTGATAAAGTGAAGTGCAATGGAAAGAAGGAGCACAAAAAAACTCCAGAAGATATGAATCTGCACATACAACATCAGAGAGTACTGCAGCTCACACACAGACAGAAATAAGCGTAAAATTTTAATGTTTAATAGTTCTACAATACGTGTAGAAGTGTGTGGGTGTGTGTGTGTGTGTGTGTGTCTGAGAGATGTTGGCGTTATGGCCAAGCATGCTGCTCAGCCCAGTGCATACTCCCACACACAGCCTGTCTGAGACTATAGGACATAACACAAGACACCCACACACACACGCAATATCCCATACATAAACACTTGCATGCAAAGACACACAACCTTAAGGCAAAACCAACTTAGGGGCGTACACAAATATTTACGATCATCATGAGAGGACATCACCTGCAATAGTCCCCTTGTTTAGCCACCTCAGCCAACGAGAAGAGACAGTCCATGGTTGCTAGGTGACTAATAGCCCTTTTCATGGTGTGATAGTGCTCCCCAAACTGGCTACAGAAAGAGAGAGAGGGAGAGGGATTTTCAAGTGTAAATTAAGGTAAGTGAATTCTGCGTTCTGACAAAGCAGCGCTGACAGTGTACTTGACTGTGCGGGCATCTCTCTCTCGTCAACCAGAGACTAACATGTTTTTTAGCATTTCTTTATTTGGGTTTGCGATCAGGTGTGTGTGTGTGTGTGTGTGTGTGTGGATGTCATACTCGAGAAAATTGATCCATTCCCGCTGGCAGTCCAGCAGCAGCTGTTCCCGGAGCTGCAGCAGCTTCTTGTAGCGCTCCACCAGAAAAGGAGAGTGATACCTGCTGACTGCTTTTGTGCTACAGAAGAGAAAGGAGAGACATGATTGGACTGCTGAAAAGTCCAAGTTTTAAATATCTGAGAAATCGCAGGTCACCATTTCACCATTTTGGGCCTTGCAAGGGATTTGCACATTTTAGCAGCCATGCCAGATGCTAATAATAATAATAATAATAATAATAATAATAACAACAACAATCATTTGAAGTTGTGTTTTACACATGATGAGCCCAAGTCCAATATTCTTTTCTCTGTGTGTTATGCTTTATTAACTAACAGACCCTGAGGGAAATATCAGGCTTTTTAGCTGCTAAATGCTCTACTATGTTCATTGGCAAGTCGCTGCATTTATCCGACCCCTGTGTGGTGGTGAATAGGAAGTACGAAATGGGTTTAATGGCTGTTTACATTAGGACCATGAAACCAAAACAATGAACTAAATGCAGCTGAGAGGAACTTTAGAGTCAAGCGATCTTTCTCCCCTTTCACTTTGCACATCTTTTGATCCATCCATCCGAGCATTGATTAGCTCAGCTTTTAAACTATTTTGCACAGGTTTCCATTAGCAAAATAAAAAGCAGTAAAAAATTTGCCAATGATTCAGACATTTTAACATGCAGTATTGTGCAGAGGCTTTTCAGATGTTTACATTTTTATCCATCATGTTGATCATCAGCGTTTCATTTGTCCCACACATGGCAGTGACCCTAAACATACAGCCAGAGTTTTAAAGAATTATCTTCAGAGACAAAAGTCCTGCAGGAGATAGTCAAGCTCTCAGAACCATGTTTGAAAAGCTGATATACAAACTTAAGACATGCCTGCCAACCATTCAGAGCTGTCCTTCATTTGGAAGTTGCTTTGGAAAGAAAAATATATAGCTGCCAAATGAGTAACAGCTTTAGGCACAGTGAATAACACATAACAGACATTGTCATCATTACAAATCTGTGTGTGTGAGCTGTCAGCTGACCTGCTGATTTTAATCCAGTTGGGTGGTACGGTGGATGACAGTGAGTTCTTCACCTCAATTAAAAACTGAAGACAGAGAAGAAAAAGGAAAAGGAGGACTTTCACAAGCGAGGCCAGAGCAGACATGTCGTTTTTGATAAAAAACTGACAAACACAGACAGTTACAAAAAACGCTCAGACACACACAGCAATCAGATCATCACTGTGAGTCAGTCGTTCACCCAAATCAGGCCGCAAACCTCTTCCCCTGTGTTGTTCAGACTCACACACACACCCACAGTACCTCCTGTCCAGAGACGGCGGTGTAGTCCAATGTAGGGGCCTTCAGAGTCAGCCGGATTTCTTTGCGATGGTGTTGAATCTCATTGAGGACTGTCTGGATCTGCTCCCTCCTTTCCTGCAGTACTGGGAAGCCGGACAGATCTGAGAAGAGCTCAGTCTTATTCCCAGACCTGCACAAATACAGAGCCTGTATGTGAGGCCTTTTCTGACACGTGCACCTGCTGAGGTCTAGAGAAAATGAATCGTCTTTGTCACTGGGCCCTTCACTCCTGATCATGCACTATGTGGATTTCACCTTGTAAGATTTGTTGGGAGATTTAACACAATGAATCAAACTGAATGAAATTAGCAGCTGAATCTAATTAAATCAGATGTAGATTTAAAATATGATATGTATTTTCAAATAGAACATCTGGCAGCTCTCACACTTACAGTATGTCCATGTTAAAAAAAAAAAAACAAAAAAAACCCCACACTTTCACAGGCAACTGTAACAGTCATGTTATTGAGTGATTAAATACATTCCAAAAAGTTTTAATCAAATGATTTTATGTGATGGGCAGCACCGCAACGGAATAGTTTTTAGTCCAAGAAGAAGCCAACCGAACCCTCAACCTTCTTGTTGGGTTCGGTTTCCGGGCCGTGGGTTTCCTCTGAGTACTGAGTGTGAGCATTGTTGGTCTCTGTCTGCCTCTGTGTGTTGGCCCTGCAGGGTGTACCCCACCCAATGTGAGCTGGGATTAGCTCCAGCACCCCCCAAGGCCCAGAAACTGATCAGCAATAGAAGATAGATGAATGAATTAATGAATTTTATGTGACTTATCAAGTTAGAATGTCTAAATGTTAGAGGTGGCTGTTTTTCTTTCTTCTCTTTTGTAAATCATTCTGAACTTAAGATATTTGGGGTCTGGCCTGTCCACTAATACTCTGACCTTTTATGGATGAAACAATATATCAGTTAATTATAAAAAAAAGCAGCAAGGCAATTCATGAATCAATGATTAAAGTCTAACACTGACACAATTGAAATGCACAATAAAAATGTTAAACTTTTCTATAATCAGTAGGGACTTTAAATAAACCAGTACCAACTACTTCTTGAGCAAAACATGACTGGCTTCTAAACTGAAAATATTATGGCTTTGGTTTTTTTTGTGTTGACATTTTAATGTCAACTCTATAGTGCAATACTGTTTTTGTATTCACTGCTCATGTAAAAAACACTCTTTCATCACCAAATGTCTCCTCCTGATGCAGTGGGATACTCACTTGGCTGCCGATTCACTGAGGACCTTGAGAAAGTTGTGGGCTGGAGCCAGCAGCTCTGGAGTGTCTAATAGGAAGCCACGGAGCAACGCTGATCTGATCTGTGAGTTAATAGCTGGGAGCAAGGCTTCCAATTCCCGCCCCAGGCGTGAAAGACAGCTACTAATAAGGTAGAACTGCTGCGTGGAAGACTGGAGCACACACATACAAAATGCACAAGAAGATAAGCGTAATATTCCATCAAGCAGGAATGGTTGAGCTTCTGACAGAAGCTGCATTTGTATCGTTAATTTATGAATTAGACACAAGGAATATCATCTTTATTGCCCAACAAAATGCAAATAATTTCCTCCCCACTGCTTTGTGCATGCTTGTGAGCGTTTGTGTGCTGTTTCTGTAAACCAGTTAGATTAGATCACTAAATCTCATCTGCACTGGATACGGCAGCCAAGATTAAAGAGCAACCATCGATTACAGCCGGCGGTGTGCTCCCTCCTTGCCTATCTAAAACAAAAATGATTGCTCTAATGCATGCCATTGAAATATAAACAGAATGTATCCAGGACCTCGCTGATTTGTTCCTGATTTCTTTATTTACATTTATTCATCGTTCTCAAACAAGCTGACTCTGACTCAGTTATGAGCACGGCCATTAAAGTATTTTTATTTTTTGTGATTTTCAGCCCACTTGATAACTGATGACACCCTACAATGTAGAAGTTACAGCTGCATACAGCACCTGCCATTTTATCTGTCCTCAGCACCAATGTGGTGGCTTTAAAATTAAAACTAGTGATCATTTAAGATGAAATGAATTCTGATTAATCACTGTAATGTATTTCACCTCTGAAGAGAAGTAATATTATAAATTATACTGACGTCATGTGGCCATTGGTGATGTCATGAAAGGTTAATGAGAGTCACACTGACAATGGCTTATAGTATTAATCACATGTGCTGCAGTTTTAATGGTCCTCTACATCAGCAGCCTTCTTCTTGCTCTTTCATGAACCCAAACAGACAGCAAACGGAGAACCATGAATGTGTCCTCCCTCCCATTATGTCAATGTAGCCATAGAGACACAGGCCATTACACACAGGTCCCATTTATCCACAGATGGGCAAAATGGCAATTAAGGAACTTGTGCTGGTGTGTGAGCATGTGCGATTGTGTTTGTGTGTGTGCATGTCCAGTGACGTTTGATCATTCCTTTTAACAATATATGAAGGAGTCAGAAAGTTGAATGTGAAACAAGACATCAAGCTTCAGAGTGCCTCTTTCCCTGTATGACGCACACACAAACGGGATGAATCCGTCTGACATTTTGAAGATGTGTCTGATAGGAAATGAAATTGTGTCAGACAATCAGGTGAGTGCCACTGAGGGCACCGTTCCCTGTTGTTAATCAAGAGGCAGGACATAAAAGGGAGGGAGGGAAAGATTGTCTTGGTTTTAATCTTAATGCACCTGCTAGGAGAAGGAGGTGTGCTGTACCTGTACAAGACTTTGGAAATCTCAGATTTGAGTTTAACTAAAAGTGAAAATGCACCTTCAATAGACACCAGAGGCGTGTGACGGATGTGTCATGCCCTAACCTCTGCCAATTTCATTAGTTCTTACCTTTTTGTGATATATGCTGCAGATGCCTCTCTCCAGGTCGGGCAAATGTGACAGCAGAGATCTGGTGGAATTTATGGCCAAAGAATCCGACTCCAAGATTTCCTGCACGGCATCTTGTCGCTCTGTGATGGATCTGTGGATTCATGGAAGTAAAGGAAAAGTGGATTGAAGAAGGAGCAAGGGTTGGGAAGGAAATAATGAAAACAGCTAGACGTTTAAAGGTTTAATTACTGATGAGGCATTTGGAGAGACAGAACATTGAGCAGAAATTTTATGATTTCATGTGACGCTTGAAAAATGGCAAGTCAAAAGCATCGAGACACAGAGTGTTAAAAAGTCTTCTACATTTTATGATAAGAGGTGTAATATTGATGCAGAGATACAAAGAGGACAAAACCTTTCTGTGGGCATTAATGTCTAAAGAACTAAAGAACTGAGCAAAGAGATAAAGCTGAGAGATGTAATAAATGGATCATGTGTCTTGGTGTGTACATCTGAATGAGTGTCTGAGCCACGTGCTTCTTGGCTGCGTGTTTTAGAGTTTGCATGGCTGGGTGTAATATGGGTTTTACTGAAATTCTGTAGAGGGGTTATTTGTATAATCTAACAGCACTGTCCAATCTGCAGCTGTAATCCCCGCACAGAGAGGGTTAAAGGGTCACACACATACACGGATAATAAAATGATGTGGAGAGGAGAAATAATGAGAGAATAATGCTGCAGTATTATCATTGAGAGACGGTCTTTAGCTGTGAGTAACTTTCAGTTTCTGCTTTTTATGGGCCTTGTGGTGTTTTTGAAAATAGGAGCAGTTGCTCTACTAAATGAGAAAGTTTTTGCATTATGGGTGCTGTCTTAAATCTCCTCTTATAATTCCTACTTGTAAGTGTCACTGGGTACACACCGTTAACAAAACGGTGGGACAGAGGGATAATTTAAACTCCAGTCATGTGGCTTCCTAAAACAGAAAATAATCAAATATTATTCTTTAAAACCACAGCAATTTAAAATATTTTAAATAAGAGTACCATAAAATAATGGCACCATCTGGTCTTGACGCCATAATTATTAAAATCAAGGCAAGGCATTTAAAAAGAAATATGCAGCATTAATGCCAGCCTTATCTATTCTAACCTATATCATCAGGTGGAGCTGTTTGGACTTTACATTAGCATTCAAATAGTAATGAGAAGATTGTGAATGCGCATATATAGTTCATTTTGACCTTAACACAGTAGAAGCAGCATGAAAGCTGCGTATGAACTGCCTGACAGACTACGCAAGCCAACAAAGTGCCCTCACCATGGTTCTGTGATCCAGGGTGTCAAAACAGAGAAAAACTCTGTGTCTTCAGATTTGTTTTATTGGCATTATGAAACTTAAATCAAAAGCATACTTCATCAGAGGCCATGCTTCATCAGAGGCCAGAGGGCACCCTGTACTCACTGTGGGTTGGTGAGGGGATGGCTCACCCATTTCCTCATCAGTCTCTTCCCAAATGGAGTGCAAGTGTGGTCCAACACCCACAGCAGACTGCCTTTCATGCCACCATCTGTCTGTCATTATAGGACCATAAACACAGAAATACAGCTAACACATACTACACACATTCAGCAAGTATATAATGTAACATGGTGCTGAAAATGAGGGAAATCCAGCAGAGTTGTTTTTGGTTTTTTTAGATGGGGTCAGAAAATCCATTCTGATATAAAGTCGAATAACAGTGTGTGTGTGTGTGTGTGTTGTGCAGAATGTTTGGTCGTCTGACACACATGCAACAGCAGCAGAGTCGTGCTGAACTTTTGAGCTGTCATCCATATAAGCCTGACAAGTCACTGAACATTTTCCTTCAACTTCTCGCATGCATTAAAAATGCTTAGACTCTTCTGCACAGCTGACTGTAAACTGATTTCTCCAGGTTCTACAAAAAAAATCTGCAAAAATTTGTCATCAAATACGTAGAAAAAAAATAAAAGAATTTGCAGTAGGCGTTTATTTACCTGTGTGGCCACTCACACTGTTAACGGCTGAAAGCTTGCCAAAATTGAGAACTCTGGGTGAGTCAGTATAATCTCTGACATTTTTTTTTTTTTTTTACAAAAAGTAAAGGTAATATGTCACATTCAAGCTTCAGATGTCTATAGGCCCGTTCTCTGGTGTTCCAATAATATGACCAATAGCTGTTAAGATCTTTTACGTAATCCTCAACAGAGCAACAGAAAAGATGCCCATAATTTCATCCCAATCCCTGCAGGACACGTTGTGAAAACCTGATGTTGGCACTAAATGAAAGAGAGCAGGTTGGAGCAAGTAGGCACTAGACATAGCTGCACTATGCAACTACATTAAATATTTATAAAACGGAGCTGGTCTCACCAACAAACAAAATTTGAACATTTTTAAAATAAAAATATTCCAATGATTTTTCATTTTAATTGTTTGTGTTAAAAACTGTAACAGACATGAGATTTAACACCCTACACCAGAGGGTTACACAGAAACGTGCAGTGTGCACAGCCAGATGAGGGGTGCTTCTACCTGATTGTTAAGGACTTCAAGGTTCCTGAGGGTGGCCGCGCTGAGCATCATCCCCTCTGACTTGCAGGACAGATGCAGAAATGAGCTGTGTGGAGCACAGACATTGGTACAATACGGCAACATACTGTCTTTTCAATTTTCAGCAAAATCTTAGTTATTCTGCAGCATGTGCACTTTCAGTTGCAGTGTTGAAGAGAAGAAAACAAGGAGTTCCGGTAGGTGAGATATTATCTCAGCTTATATGCTCAAGAAGTCTTTGCTGTGTTTGATGATGTCAGTAAAAATGTTAATTCAGCTATCAGGAACAGAAAGCTGGACGAACATCATCTTTATAAATGTCAGATTCTGAAGCAAGGTATTGGTATTAACAGAGAGCAATCCACTATTTTATCATTTACTGCAGGAGTAAAGAGCACGGGAGGAAATTTGCCTGAAGAGGAAAGTTTTAAAATGTGATGGTAAAAATTCAACAACTGAACTCCGACTTTGCATAAATTGCACAAAAATTGGTTGTAAAAGACTTTTATGATTCCACAGGCAATGCCTTAATCCCCCTCACATTCCTGAGTAGAATCCAGCTCTTAAAATTAAACTTAGAACCAGGAATTCACTGACCACTGGAGACTGGGGATAATGATGAAGCCTGCAGGCTGTGTTGCACATTTTTGTTTGCATTTGTGGGTCTGTGTGTACCTTTCACTGCTAAGAACTCTCTCCAAGTTGAATTCTTGGAGGTACTGGATGAGCGGTCCCAGACAGCAAATCACTGGACTCTCCAAGGACACCACACTCGACAGAGAGCGAGCACCTGGAAGACACAAACATGATTCCCCCATCCACTCCTTAAACACATCTGAGCGGCAGTGAGAGGATGACTGAAATGAAAAGAGAGATGTGGTGGCCCCCGCCCCACCAAAAAAAATAATAATAATAATCGCACCTTTCTCCTGAGTGTGGCAGTAGAAGTCAGTGACTGTGTTCATTGCAGAGGTGAACTCAAACTGAGCCCCATCCCTCCTCTCCACTCTCACTCGGTCATCAGCCTGAGAACTGGAGGGGGGCAGCAGGAGAGCACAGATTTAAAAAGCGACCGATGTTTGTGACTGTGAAGGCTGTGAAGACTACGGAAGGAAACAGAACAGCTGATATTTGATCAGATGATGCGACTCTGTGAGATGAATTAGAAACAGCAGCAGAGCATGTTCCAGCCATCCTTTTGTTCAGCTAGACTGTGCAGAAACGCACACTCTCACACACAGACATACAACCAAACACGCAGCTCTCCTGCATCTCCCCATCTCCCGCTCCTCCACCTTATCGCCCTATTGTTCCCCATTCACTCTCTAGGCATTGCTGCTTTCAAGGACTCAGCTGTTGCCAGGGCAACCAAGGCAACCATGTGGCTCTGGATGCAGGTCTGAAGCCCACACACACACACACACACACACACACACACACAAAAGAATCGTCATCTTTCTCTTTGGCCACTGATCGGACTAGAATTGCATAGTGTGATCAATAAACTGCATATTGTGTCAGCAGAGCAACAACGACCATTAATCATTTAACCAGTCAGCTGAGCAGCATTATGAAGAACATCCACAATTGCAGATATTGATCCGGGGAAAGGAGGAAGTAGTGAAGCATTTCTATGAAACTGAGACCTGAGCCAGCATTGCGAACAGGAGAAGCAGGAGTTTAGAAAGTTTCTGTCTGCTTTGCAGTTCTTGGGAAACTTTAAAGCCACTGCTTCAGATTTTAGCAGCACAGATTATTTGGTTTAATTTCATTTGAGAGCTCTTGTTTTCTGGTGCTCACACTGGTGCTCCAAAAAAAAAAAAAAAAAAAAAATCACAGGCGCTGCAGCAGCTTTAAGCATTGAGGCTCTTTTGAGCCAAAAACTAACAACAACATGATCCTGCGAGGATAACGACACTGTTAACATGTTGCTTAGCAGACATTGACAGGTATTGACAATGTCAGTCATCTACAGTTTAGCCTTTTAGCAAGATAACAGCAAACACAAAGCCCAGCTGAGGAACTCTGAAAAAAATGTGCAGGTATTTTCGGATTAGAATTCATCTCCGGGAACAGATGAGAAAAGATATTTCACCCAAAACCATAAATATCTATCTCATGATGGTGCTGGGCGAAAATGGAGTGGATAAAAGATTTTGGGGTCCATTTTTTAAGAGATGTGCTGTAACCTTTATTCAGCCACAGAGGCGTGCCTTAAAACCACTTTTCCCTAAAATGAGAACTGGAACATTAAATTCAGTTAAAGGATGGTCTGAGGTTAGTCCCGCTCAGAAGATGTGAAAGGGCATGTGGTTCATATTAAGATGTGAAACACTATTTCCCTGTCCACAGGGATTTCTTACCTACGTTTTTTGTTTAGCCGCAAATGCCAACAATATTGTGATAGAGATAATTAATCACAAGCAGCGATGGCTAAAGGTTAATTATGAACGTTCACAACCAGCTCAGAGGTTAATGTGCACAAGAGATTCGCATTAGTTCTCAATTGGTCTTTACTGGTGCAGGCTGGACACACACAGACACACTGTGGATCTTTTTATCCATCTAAGGTGTTCGAACAACTTTCAGGAAACATCAACTTTAAAATCTTTGAAAATGTTTGTATTAAGAGCATCAGCCAGTGAGCACAATTTGATCTATCTCTTGTTACCGCTCTGATCCTCAATCAGGACTTCAGGCTGTGGATGAGTAAAGCATCTAATGCTGCACCTAGCTACTACCCATCTCCATGGGACTCATTACCTGCCGCTTCATGGACACACACTCAGCCCAGAGCCTTGGGGCCAATCTCTTCAGCCCACCCCAGAGACACAGAGGCTGTTGAGGTAACATCAACAGGCACAAAAATCTGCAGTTTTAAACAAACTGTGTTGCTTTTGTATGTTTTATTTTTTTTTTTTTTTGTGGGGATTGGTGTTAGATTACCGAAATATTTAGCTATCAAAACATCTACTTTGTAAATTATTTATGCATTTAAATGTCATTTTTCTCAATTTGATGAATCACAACCCAGAATTCATCACCTCAAGAAATGTGTTGGGGGGCACCAATATTAATGACCTTAAAAAAAAAAAAAAAAAAAAAAAAAAAAAACGGCTCACATTGCTGACTATTGTGTTTGCATATATAAATTCTGAGTGAGAGCTAAGCATCCACAGCTGTCCTGTGTTTCCATGATACAGGATGCAAAGTGAGAAGAGGTTGTCTATGAAAAGCACAACACTAGGGAGCAGTGCTGTTCAAACACAATAATTGGGGTGGCCTTTACAGGTCCATCTCCACTATAATCACTCAACATGGGCAGCAAAAGGAGGAGGAGGGGGAGAGAAAGGCAAAAATGAATACAAATGAACGAAAATTTACTGAACTAAATCTAAACTAACAGGGAAAGATGAAGACTAAGAGAATAGCAGATGGAATATATATATATATATATATATATATATGAATTATGAGATATGTGCACCCTCAGGGAGTCAAAAGAAGCTGACAGCCCCCTCATTTATCCAATCATCGCCTCTGAATCTAATCCACTCCCTGCCACTCGCTCATTTCATTTTTACAGCATAATACAATCACAGGCTGCCTCCAGAGGACCCCATCCCCACTGGTGTGAGCCTGCTGGGTGCAGACTGTCAGTAGAGATGAGTCAAAAGACAGTGTGACAGGAGGCAACAGGTTTCTACATACAGCATTTCAGCGTCACTGTCGCCGACGGAGTTGCTGAAGAAGTGTGATGAAGTCATCTTCGATCACGTGATTTATACGGCAGCTTGCATGCAAAGTCTGCTTCTGCATCAGACCCTTGTTAGAAGATTGTTAGTTTGAAATAAATGCTGAAAACTCCCCGTTGTACTCCTTGGCTGTGCGACTCCACTGTGTGCTTCAAAGATAACTTCATTATTTGATTGTTTGACTCGAAAACAAAAAGAGAGCTAATTAAAATCTTCTTTCCTAATGTGATTTTCATGTGAAAGTGAAATCAAAATTTCTGCACTAGAGTGTTATTCCTTGATGCATTGATGACCTTTGTAATGTTTAATGTTTGTTAAACCCCCCTAAAGGCTCGCAAATACAGAGCTCAGTATTAGAGCTCAAATTCATCTATTTTATACACATTTGACAAATTTAACCAATGAAATACACTTAAAACATCACCTAACAATATTTTAAAGACATATCTAAAGGGAGAAAGTCAGTCTGTGAAGCAGTTGGATGGACTATGTTTGGCCCTGCAGTGGCACCCAGGTGCTGAGACTCATTATCACATAACCTCTACATGAGCCTGCATTGATCTGCTCACACACGCAAGGTTAGAACCCAGAGAAGTCCAGACAAAACAACTGTCTGCCTACCTGGGGAAATCTGAACCAAATCCTTCAAAATGAAATAGACTGAACCTGACAAACACACAGCCAACACTGCAGAATAAACTGTCATGTTGTAATGATTAAATACTGCCCCCTAGTGACTTGTGAGCAGAATACCTGGCATTTGAGATGCTCTGTAAGAGTCTGTGGGTTTGTTCGGAGAGGTCAGAGGGCACCAGGATCTCCACAGGACTGATCTTTAGGACACGAGCCTCCAGCTCCGAGCGAGACTCACCATCAGGAAAACAGTCCAGTAGCACGTCTCCTGTGCTGGGCTGGACTGCCTACACACACACACACGCATATACGTACTAAGTATAAATGTGCACAATACATAAATAAAGAAAACATCTGCATACATATTGTACACACAGTGTAAGAGTTACTACTTCTCTCTGTGGTGCTCGGCTCTTTGGGCTTTCTTTCGGGGGAAACGTGTTGTAATCTTTAATTTCTTCACATTGATCATCATCAAATAAATAAATTATGCCTTCGTGCAAGATTTTAAAGTTGACAATGCACATGAACAGGCAGTTACATTAATGTTGCCTAAAACAAGGACAGATTCTTTACAACCCAGTTATAACCAACATCAATTTGTCAGGGCTTGGTGATATGGACATTTTCATTTTCAGCATGTGATGTAGTCTTGTGATATTGAGACATCTCATTACAAATAAATAGATGTCAATGTCAATTTTTTGGCTACTGCTGTGAAATAAATACCTCACAATTAAAGAAAAGTTCAAGAAATTCATCACATGACTGCACAGCTATTTTTAATTTCTCACAATATGTGCATATCCAAATCTTTTCCACATTAGACTAACACCTCATCTATTGAAAACTTAGAGAACTGATATGAAATTCAAATAAAGCAGCACAAGTTTAATAACACAATCCAATGACATGCGCTGACCAACTTTCTAATAACAATTAATGTTCATGTGCTTAAAACTAAACAAGCTAATTCACATATTGCCTGAATCCTCTATATTTTCTGATTCTGTACTCATATTACTCACCACCAGCCCTATGGTGAGCTCCTTCTTCAGCTTATTCCAGCTCTCACTAATACACAGCAGGAAGCTGTCAGGAGGGTCCAACACCACGTCACCACAGACGCCCTCCTCCACATCCTGCAGTTTGCAGACGGGGTTTACATCTCAAGAAACCGTTAAGGACACAGCTTTAGACACACAGTAATCACAAAAGGCTATTAGGCCCACATGCACAGTGATAGTGACACTATAAAAGGATACCCTCTCCCACCAGGGTGGACTTGGTGTACAGAGCACTGAGCTGACGAGTGAACAGAGCGTTCCTATTAGCCCCGGAGGCCTTGATCGCCGATGTCTCTGTCTGCTTAACCACACCAACCTGAAATTTGAAGACAACAACGCAGCAGTAAGAAACTCTTAGCTCTTGTAGCTATTTTCCAAAAATTGAACAATATCCAACAATAAATGTTATTTCATACCTTGTGTCCATGAGACACCAACCGTCTGACATGAACAAACAGGCGGTGTGTCGGGATGCTGCATGTCATGAAGTTATGATCCAGATGGCAGACAATATTCAGCTCCTTTGCAGCAATCTGTTCACACACACAAACACATGCGCAGACAATGTTGGTGCTGTTTTAAAAGATAACTGAGATCAAATTAATTGTTTGGACAACTTCAAGAACTTCTTTGAAATGATCTCTTCCTTTAAAATGCCGTAAATTTTTGACCTGATCATGGAAACATAAATCAGAAGGTAATGGCAGACTATATTGTATTCAACAGGTCTCACCGCTGCATCCTCCCCAAAGAACCTGTACTTGTAACCACATTCCACAGCCAAGAGGGCGTCCTTATGTTTCTCTTTGAGCTGCATGACCTGCTGTTCCAGCGGAGTGTAGATGCTTTTGGAGCGTCTGGAGGGGGCACTAACGTCAGACTGAGGACTGAGATTAACGGCCTTTCCTCCTCCTGTTCTTTCCGTCTTCGCAAACTTAGACAAAAAAAGCTTGTAAAAGAAAAAAAAGAAAAAATAGATTACCAGAAATGAAAGCTTTAACCACACTTCAGGTGCACCTTTTCCTCTTTAAGAGTTCTAAGTTCCCCATTTTCTCAAAATGTGAGAAAAATTCAAGTTCCATCATGTCATCTTTTATTTCCTATCGTCTATAGCCTTAAAAGGAGTGAGACAGTCCCCATATTGATTTTGACACTTCCTATACTGATATAAAGAGACAAACATCATGTATTGAAAAAACTTTCCATTTCTAACTTCCTCTCTGATCCTGATGTGTACACAGTTTCTGAGCTACATCAAATATGTCCTTAGCATCTGTTATTTGTACGCAGTCACACACCAATATGGTGGTAACTGCAAGAGGTTAACCTCAGCTGATACGGCTGTCTCTTTAGAAATGCAAGCTGACATACAAATGTAGTTTTTAATCGAAGGGTAGATGGTTGTGATCATGTCAGTTTAAGTCTTCATCTGGGGACTAACCAGCTACCCAAAGCAGTGACTTTTATTTTATGTAGTCAGTATTTATAATGGCTACCTGTTTTGCAGGGGCCTCTTCTTCCCTTTTTTCCCTCTCTTCCCAATCATCCTCGTTCCCCTCCTCTGCCTGCTGAAGTCTGTTTTTATTGGTGTGTTGATCAGGAACATCCCCGGGAGGCCGAATGCTGCTTCCTTGGTCAGAGATTTTGCTACAAGGACCAGCGGTCCTTCTGCTGTCGCTCTGGGTGTCCCTGTGCCTGACACTGGGCTCGGCCGTCAAGTTGAAGCCTTTCAGCTTCTCCATGGTGGAGAAGCAGAGGCCACCTGTTCCTCGAACCCCTGAATCTGACGAGATTAGAGAAATATTTTATTCATCCTCAAACACAGTTTGGTCCATCTCGTGCCGTTTCACCTGCTCTTAGTCACACTAACACGATTCGTTTTTTATTCATTTATCGTTTTTGTTTTTTTTTTTATTTAACGATAAATAAAAACGCCACTTTTTGACCTTTTGACAAGAACAATTGTCACATTCTTCACTTGCTGAAATAGTGAAACGTGTGATCTACGTGGAGGTGAACCTTCGGATCTCTGGTGAGGTGCAGGTTCATGGTGCAAATCCTCCGGTGCAGAAAGCTTTGCTCGTTTCGAGGGCACTCCAAACTCCTCAGAGGAATCAGGGTGAAGTTTCTGCTGCAGGACAGAAGCAGCTGAGGTTGAGTTTCAAGATCAGATCTGTGTGTGTGTGTGTGTGTGTGTGTGTGTGTGTGTGTGTGTGTGTGTGTGTGTGTGTGTGTGTGTGTGTTGTTACTGTTGTTGTCGTGGCACACCTCACCTTCCCACCTGAAAGCTGGTGCTCTTTAGGCTTTTGCTTCATCCCATGCTGACTGTTGGAGGCTTTGCTGCTGCTCAGTGTTGGGAAATACCTGCTGATCTGAGCGCTGCCGGACTTTTTCAGAGACTTTGGCATCTTTTCTTTTATTCTCCTCTGAGAAGCACCGAAAGAATAAATGTTCAGAGATCAGGGCCGGACCGGAGTCCATCGGTGTGGTTTGAGACTTCAGACGGAGCTGCCCGGCTTTTCAAAACACAGCGGCGCACAGATGACATCACCCTGACGCATAAATGACGCAGCCTGCGTCAAGTCAACCAAAAACAAGACATTTCCGGTTACATCTTCCAAAATAAAGGTTTTGTACTTGACCAATTTCCGGGTTACATTTTCCTCCCAGTCTATTTCTTTTTCTGTGTGTGTGAGTGTTTGTTCTTGTTTTTTTTTGTTTTGTTTTGTTTTTTTTGGAGAGGGGGTTGTTTGTTTGTTTGTTTTTTAATGCAGGATCTTTGTTGCCCATGAAGATAGGCATCAGGAAATAAGAAATAAAAACGTGTATGATCTTTCTGCAGGATGTGTTGTGCACTTGCAGAACATGCAGGATGTGTTGTGCACTTGCAGAACAATGAACCACATCAACATTTTTTGAGGAAGTTAGCTGTTTCTCATTTCACTGAAAATGCAAATAGTTTCAATTCTTGGTTGGCCAACACTGAACTATGATGTGGACACTGCTTTTATCCAACTAAACAACATCTTAACAATTAGGTTACAGCTTTTTCAGACCAGATTTACCTCAACCATGCTGAACTGCTGACATGTTTTGTAGACAAATTAAAAGCCTGTTGAATGAATCACCAACCTGACCAATTCATTCAACTTGAACTTTTTCTGTTCCTTATAAAGGTGCACTTTTGTTTAGTGACCTTTGGTGTGAATTTACTTTTGAACATTTTGAGGAAGTAAAAGTGTTTTTTCAGTGGGGAATATGTGATTGGTCTCTGCTCTCTTTCTCCTTGTCTGTTGGATGTGTGTGTCTGTTGTAGTTATCTTTCGTTCCAAGACCTTGGCATTTCTTGCTGAAAGCTGTTCAGAAAAGTTGAAGGAGGAAGACTGTTTCAGTTCTGTCTGTCGGTTGTTTTTCCAACATCTGACCTTAAAACAATGTATTGATGTTTCAAGGTTACACTGCAGGATGAAAACAAAAGGTAGTGAGATTTAAGGAAATCGTCAGGAGCTGCTTCCTGATATCGTAACTTTGCATTGCAAAGTTAACTTAAATAATGCCCTTTTGAAATGGCTCCTTGCTTAAGGAAGTAGTACTAAATTATTAAAATTTACCAAGACATTTTTGTGTGTATACCTAACCCATTTTTTTCTTGTACCATAATATCAAACACATTTGCAGACATAATGATGAACTGGTGAGTTCCTCTGGGTCATATCTGAGAGTAGGGTCAAGTTTTGCATGTTAGGGGACTTGCAGGAGAGCTTAAATGTGGTAGGATGCGAGTAGTGAGTAGGTTTTGTGGTGCACTTTGTTCGGTGTATTGCACAATGGAAAAATTTAAGTGAGCACCCTGTGTGGCTGCTTCAAACAACTCTGCAAGACATGCATAGGTTATAGACCCCCAGCTAACACACACAGTGGGCTGCTTGAAGGGGGGGAACTCAGGCTTCTTGTTTCTATATGTTTTTATTTACTTTCATGGGTCACAGTCATGGGCAAGTTGTTTTTAGAGTGTTATCATTTTAATTTCAGGTTGCAGTGCTATCTGATTTGATGTGTTGATGTGTTATGTGATTTGTAATTAGTGCCACACACGCATGCACTCTCACACACACCATCTCTTTTTCCATGTGCCCTGTTTATTTTCAAGCACCTGCCACTCCAAAGGTCTCTGCACACTCCTGGTGGGAACTATGTCATTGATGATCTCCCTAAAATTACAAAAATAATATTATATAATGCCAACGAATTCCTTTACACTTAGCCTCATGATCTAAACACTTTATCTCTATATTGAATTAATCACATTTGGCAAGATCCCAGTCTGTAGTTTTATTTTTCCTTTTATTTTCATGGTGTACTGAGACTGCTTATGGCTGCTGTGTGGAAAATCCTAGTTTGTGTAGCTCGTTGTAGACTTTGCTGATATGGCTTGTCTGAGAATCTGATAGGATTGTTTTCTTTCCCTTTACAAAGTCCAGAAGGGGAACTGCCTTCTTGAAATGTTGAGTGTGTTGCAGCAAATCTTTATTAATCATTGCAGACTCTGCTCTGATTCTGGAACCCCTTTGCCAAAGATTTGCTCACAACAAAATATCAAAAGACAACACTTTACATATAGAGCAGGTCCACTGCATATTAACTAGATATACAGTGAAGGCCAAAAGTTTGGACACACTTTCCTATTCATTTCAATGAGAAGGTGTGCCCAAACCTTTGGCCTGTACCATTTATAGAAATGTACAGAGCTGAACAAACATTCACATTCACACTTACACACCCTAACATGCGTATATTCACGCTCTGGGAAGAAGTTCAAAACAACAAGTGATCCAACTCTAATGATGTGTGTCATGTTTTGATCCACTGCATTGCGTGTCTCCCTACAGTATGAGGATTGAGATGCTACACATGCACAGCCACTGACTCCAAATCCTTCACCCACACCTAAGCTTGTCCCGTTATCTTCAACCGTTGTTTCTCTCTCAACATAGAAAGTAAGTTGTTTCCTCACTTGAACGGTGGGAATCCCAAACATATATAAGTCATCAGACAGAAGTTGCAATTTGCTGTATATATTTAATGTTCTGTGGCTGCTATAAACAATATGGGTTTAAAAAAGTTTTCTCTTTTTTTATGTCTTTCAGCTTACGGCATGGTTACCAAGGGCTGCCTAACCAGCATAGCATGTGGTGACACCATGAAATGCTGCGAAGGGGACTTATGTAATAGTGCCATGCCAACAGGCCACAATGTTGTCCTCCTGCTGGTATCTTCAGCCATCATCCAACTCCTTCTCTGAGGTTTTGAAACCACCAAGGCTGGAAATATTCTGTTGCTGCACATTTTCCACTCTCAATGCACACAACTTCAAGAATAATAAGTTTTTCAACATTTTAATCAATAGTGTGATTCCATAGTGTTCAACAGACGCTTCAACTTGAAAAGCCCACTGGCAGGACAATGTGACATTGAACCAGCAGGCAGAGTAAGACGGCCCAGAAAAAGAAACCTGTTAATGTAAAAATATATACCGCTGCTAGACAAAAAGAGGAAGAAGTAAGTTGGGGGAATTTTTTATTGTTCTTGTTGTTATTATTATTATTATTATTATTATTGGGCCTATTGTCGTTAGAATTTTTACACAGATTTGAATTTGTAAAATGTCAAATATCAAAAGTTGCTATACAAATCAATCACAATATTTTTCCTGTTAATAAAAATGTTTCATCATCATAAATAAATTGTGTAAAATGTAATGGCACCCTGAGGGTTAAAGCTGGGGGGTGGCTTCCTCTTTAAGGAGGAGTTTGAGGATGGGGTTTATATGAGCTCCATCTGAGGACGCAGATTCCTCCAAAGCCGCTTCCATCCACTTCTGCTCTCACACGGCTGATAAATATCTCTTTCTGCGGTCACCATGAGGTTCTACACGGTCCTGACGATTCTGGCTGTGACTCTGTCCACAGGTAAGACACAGTCACCGTGATTTTTAACGCACATTTTTTAAATCTCTGTGGTCGCGGAGCGGTCAGTGCAGTGGACAGCTATTAAAAATAAATAAATAAATAAATAAAAAAGGCATTTTCTCTGAAATGCATTGATTTCTATGGTGGAACTGCATATCAGCCTCCTGTTCAGTGATCAGTCGGTATAACCGCAAGAAATTCCCTCTGAATCCAAGATGACCGCCAGACAGCCAGCCTGACCGACCACACTGTTAATCCTTCCGGACCTCCACATGATAACATACCGTCACACCTGAGGAAGAATATTCTTCGTTTGGAATGTGACATTTTTATTTCCAATATGTCAAAAATCACCCACCACCCAGTGTATTTTTAACACAAGTCCCGTTATTGCTCCGCTGTTTCCGGTGACTGTTTTGGTTATAAGTTGGTGCATAATTGTTATATTTATAAGCGATTCGTTTGAAATATACACGTTTGGGCTGATTAGTCGTAGTTTGTGTTGCCACAGTAATTATTTTATCATATTTTGTAGACTTGACAACAGGGACATTATGTGGCTGCCAGAGAACAGAGACAGGAGCCATCCCAAGAAAATCTTAACCAAGGCTTTCATGATTCATTCATCAGAAGGTTAAGATGTGTTCTAGTCAGTCTATTTCAGTTTTAAAATGTTGATCATGAACCAGAGCGAGAGGTCAGACCTTTCGAAACACTTTTGGGTGTGACAAGTTAAGTTTTCCTTTTTCTATTGGTTAAAACCCTGAAAAACACTGAACTTTTTTTTTTTAAATCACTATCTTTTATTTATTTGTTGTTGTTTTGTTTTGTTTTTTTTGTTTGTTTGTTTTTTTTAGCATATGGGTTATTGTGCTTCACTTGTGAGACCAAACTTGGGGGAGCCTGCATTGGGATGACGACATGTGATGACTCTGAACGTTGTTATTCCATCCAAGCGGCCGGTAAGTTTCTGCATCTACTGAGCATTTCTAAAATGTGATCTCATGGGTGGGGTCTGAGATGACGTGCTGCTGAATGAAATACTCCACGGGCTTAGCTGCTGTTTAAAGTAATAATCATGTCTTACAGGCGTGGTCACTAAAGGCTGCCAGAACAAGGCTCTGTGTCTGGTCTCTGGGTCTTGTTGTGATGGGAACTTGTGCAACAACGCCATAACTGCTGCTCCCAGTGCCATCATCCTGCTGCTGTCCTCAGCCATCGCCACACTCTTTCTCTGAGAAACTCAACTTTAAAGTGTGTAACTCAGGAAAAATAAAGAATTCTCTAAATATGTCAAAGGTGTAAATGAATGCAGATCAGTTTTTGGTGAAACAGACACATTTTACTAATCCTTTTTGGAGGTTCCTTCCAGGAACTGAAGCAAGTGAACTTCAAAATGAAGGAAATCACACAAAAAAACTATTTCATTAAAGCAAACAAGCAAGAATAAATAGGCCAACAGCTGTCAATAAAAAGAGGTGTAAGCAGCCACAATGCAAATATAGCTGTAAACAAGTCTCCCACATACAGCTACCAAGCTGAGTTTGTTATTATTGTAACAAACAGATAAACTGATCAGTTCTGCAGTTCACATCAGTTTGCAGGAACCAGACAAGCAGGTCCTCTATCTGTTTGGAGCGCTTTTGTGCATACATGATGTGTTGATGCTTGTGTGCTGGGTGTATACTGTACTAAAACATGTCTCATCTTGAAATTTCCGTCACTGCTGGTGGTTTTGCATGTTTGTAGAATTCGTAGACAAATTGCGTGTCGTTTGCTTTTGCCCACGATGTTAGTAAGGAATTGTAATTTTTCGCTTTTTTTTTTTTTTTTCTTTTTTTTTGTTTCTTTGCTCTGACAAATGTATACATGAATTGGTCATATGTGTAACATCGAGATACAAAATAAAGTGACTGATTCAGAGTCCAGACTCACTGCTATATGTGTCTTCAGTTGAACCACTGCGGTCTTTTTTTCATTTATGTATGAAAGGTCAGAAGCAACAAATAGTCATAATCACAAAAAAAAAAGAGTCACAAAACAGAAGAGTTCCAAATTAGAAATGATCTCCATTTATACTGACAGTAAAACTTAGAAAGGGAACAGTTTGATGTAAAAATAACACTCTGGCTGGAAATATAGACCAGTCCCACTGCATTAGCCTGAGCATTGGGCTTGGCTTCCAGAGAAGTTATGCTGTTGGAAGTCAAAGTGGTTAAGAAGGTAAGAAGCAGTTTCATGTTGTGATGCATTCTTTAGTTAATTTGTTAAGTTGTTAAGTCTGTTCTGAATAACTGGTGGAGTTTGGTAGAATTGAAACTGAAAGTAATTTCATTGTATGTAGGTGTTTTTCTGCACCTTGGACTGCTGGGATGAGGACTTGGCCATAAACACAACTACAGGCATGACCAATGGTCTGAGGGTTTTTTGTTCGTTTCTTTGTTTTGTTTTTGTTTTTAACCATGGTTCTGAGATTTTCAGTTTCCTACAGTAAACCTTTTTTGACAGTAATCTGCATTTCTGTACAGCGTTTGGATTAAATTGTTGCTGTTATTGTTTAAAAATCAACCCTGAACGCTGCACAAACATCTCAACTTGTCCCGCCCCCTTCACCTGTGACAGTGATGGTGAGTTTTTCTTCCACACCTAAAGCATTAAGAATGTATCTAAATATATATCAAAAAGCTATGCCACCCACAGCATCTAAGCTGAGGGAATGGTGGGTTTCAATTTTTCGTTGTTGCAACTGAGCTTTTCCATCGTTTTCTGCAGGTCTCTTCACTGAAGGCTGCCCGAAGAGTTCTGAGTGTGTCAGCCCCGCGTGTTGTTGTGAGGGGGACTTTAGCTCCAGTGCCACATCAGCAGTCATTCCCGCTGGTCTCCGAGGTTTTTTCTTCTTATTTAAACATCAGATTTTGGATATCCTAAACCATTAGTGGCAGTATTCTGTTTTTCTGTACACCATCTACATTAAGATGGTGCACGCATGTGCAACCGACAGATCTCATCACTAAGGGCATCTTTAAAGGCTGCCCAAACCCAGTGGATTTCTTTGAGGGAGATTGGCGTAACAGCGCCGCACCCACAACCACACCCACTAGTCTCAGTGTTTACTCTTTCTTTTTTGGTTTCTGAACAAAGCTATCCAAACTGTGTGTGGCAGTATTCTGTATTTTTACAGTACATTATCCGTGTTCAGATGTTTTGAGCCCAGATCCTGCAGAAAGATCTCAGCTTGACACACCTTCCCTGGCAGCTGTTTCTTCCTCCAAATAAACAGTAAGGCAGGCCCTAATCTGATGGGTTACTTCATGCCAGATGGTTCTTGTTCTTGTTGAATGTTTTTGAATGTTTTTTCGGTCTCTTGGTGAACCAACGCAGTGCTCCGTGTATAAGCCCATTGATTTGCTGTGAAAGTCATTTGTGTAAGAGCACCATGATCAGTGTTCCCAGTGCAAACCTCCAGAAGAGATTAATCTGCTGCATTTATCAGTTATAAACAAAGACACAAAGCATTAGCAAGCATATTCCACCAGATGGTGGTGATGTGTTGTGGACAGATTTAACTACGCGGGGATAGAAGTTTGACTTTGTAGTCTTTTTTTGTATCATACAAAAGATTATCAGCCGCAGCAGATCGTTTTCAGCTCTCATTAATCTACCTCGTGTTCCCAGAGATGGAGCTTTCTTTGGGCTAAAGTGAGTCACACCTCTGGACAGGAGGCTGTGTGAGAAAATATACATGTTCATGTCCTGAAATTGACCCTGAGAGGTTGGACTATAAAAGCAGCGATCTGAGAGCACTCACATACTCTCCTCTTTCTCTCTGGGTTGATTGATCAGGGTTAAAATTTTCCCTCTGTTCATCATGCGGCTTTATGGAGCTCTGATCCTGTTCATGCTTTTGTCCACAGGTAAGACCTGCTGTTGTACTTATTCTAACACAAAGACATGAAAGTTATTCGCCTGTTTTTGAGAAGCGCCAGGGGTCCAAAATTTTGTTTTTATTACATGCATGTGCAAATTTCAACAAACCTGTATCAATGATGCTAACATGATGGGATTGAAATTAAATTTGGAAAAAAATAAGTAAATATGATGCCATTTTTAATGCATTTCAATCAAAACTAGATTTATAAAATTGTGAGCCTGGCATTTGCAGTATCTTAAACCATGTGTGACCGTATTTTATATTTTTGTACAGCCTGTGGATTAAAATGCTACACATGTGTAAGCACTCACATTGAATCCTGCACACGGGCCATCAACTGTGTTGAACCCTTGAACCGCTGTTTCTCCATGAATGTGACAGGTAAGTTGCCCAAAACCACAAAACACACAAATATTGACCTCTTCAAAGACGTGACCTGTATTGCTGTATGGAATGCCTGCTGATTTGTGTGACTGTGTTTGCAGGTGTCATCACTAAAGGCTGCAGGAAAGCTATTAACTGTTTAAGTAATATGCGCTGCTGTGAAGAGGACATGTGTAACAGCGCCACAGCCTCTGGTCCCACTGCCGTCCTGCTGTTAGCAGCCTCAGCCATCAGCACAATCTTCCTGTGAGGCTTCAGACCAGCTGCAGCTGAGAATATTTCACTTTTTCTTTTTCTTTTTTTGTTTTCGCATGCCAGAAGAACAATAGCTACCAGAATAAACCCTGTTAATTATCAGTTTGTTTATTTTCCATGGCTTATATTTTTATAGCTTTGGGTTTTACTTTACAATTTCAAGGAAAAGATTTTTTTTTTAAAGTTTTTTTATAATTCCAAAATATTTCTTATAATATAATAAATTACAATACAATGAATTATATTGTTAACTGTCAACTCTGAGGATTAGTCATACAGTGCAGCGCAACCTTATGCTTTGGACAAGTTGATCAGTTTGATTCTTAACACTACAAAGTGTTCATATCTTCCTGGTTGATTTCCAGAAAAACGAAAGAATAGTTTTTTTATTGATTGCCTTTTGATTGCCTTTTAACTCACTATGGCAGCTGCTTTCCTTTGTGCGTTTAAATGTGCTCTATAAGACTGAGACTGAAAATAAACCACCCAAAATTCAACTGTAGTCATGGGTTGTTGGTTTTTTTTAACCTTCAAAATGGGAAATTTGTTTTGTTTTTTTTTTTCTTTTTCATTTTACTGTAGTTATAAATGGAGGTCTTTGTGTTGCTGTCGGTGTCACAGGGGAATTTTGTCAAATGTTGCGTTCCGCAATGGCAAAGTGAGAATATGAAATGTTTTTCAATCACACCTAAGGGAAGAGGGCATTGAGGAAACCACATACCCATAACATAAACATTAATGAGGAAGAGTATGTCATGACGGGGGCACCAATCATACATGACGCAGCTGGGCAACACAACACAGCTGTGAAGGCCAGATGATCAGGAGTGATAAAGCACCGATATGTGGATTCAGGTCAGCATCAATGCAAACGTTTTTCACTGACCATATAACTGAGTATCCACCCCATTTATCAGGAATGAACATCTTACTGCCCCTCCCAAACTGTTCTAACCAAGTGGCATATCTCAAGTCAGCCATCCAAAAAATATTAGTACAAACAATATATTTTTTAGAACAAAGTTTTCAGTTTTAGATTGACATTTCCTGTTCACATAGTTTCTGTTCTCTCCCTTTGTCACCCTTCTGCTTATGCTCTCAGAATATTAATCATGGATGATGAATGACTATTTTTAATTGCTTTATTCATCTAATATTTTCGTTACTATCTCTAGAAAATGCAATTCAGTTCCTTACACATCAAAAATGCGTTCTTCCACATTTTTCAGGTCAAGGGGAAAGAATTCTCTGTGCTCACCTTAAATTTATTCTTGAGTAACTAAGAATATAGTGCTCATATGTCTCAAAGGGCCACATCATAGTTAAGTAGGACACACCTTGTATCCAAAACATTTCCATATTCAGATACCCTGGATTTTGGAACACAAATCTGATAGTTATATATCAAATGACAGTTATTTTTTGTCTGAAAATAAAATAAATTTTGCTATCTGGAATGATCGAAAGCAGTGACAGATGGACTGAGTGTGTTGGGGCTTGTTTGTTTCTTCTTTTTTTTTTTTTTTTTCATCTATCTAATTGTATTTTTTGGTGGCAAAGTGGCAAAGATATGCCACTTGGAGGTATGTGGTGGGAGGGGGAGCAAGGTGTCCACTACTGATAGACAGTGGGTGAACAGCAAAAAACATGTGGCGACATGTGTTACTACATGCAAATTTATGCACATGATCATGCCTCATCAGCCCAGGCCCTCCCTGCTGGCACTGCCAGAAGAAACCCCTGGTACGTACTGGGCAGTGCTAGACAAGTAGCGCTGTCCAAAAGTGATTATAAAAGCAGCTTGCAATGAGGGGGTTTGGTGGTGTCGATGGGGAGGAGGGTCAGCGCTATGTGGAGCAGTAAATGTCGTGGCCCATGGTCACTGAAAATCATTCTATTGCAGCAGCTAAGTTGTTGATTACCCTGAGCATTGTTTGATCCAAGTGAATAACGCTGCAGTTATGAGCTAGGAGGGATTTTATGTCTTCAAATCCAACTAAAATTACATTTAATATCAATTTTTGAGTTAAAGACAATTATTCTATTCTAATTATTCTAAATAATGAAGGAAAAAAAGCAGGACAAGGCTCAAAAGAAGTACACCACTAGTCAGGATACTGGTGTTTTCTTAGTCAAGAAACTGTAAATTCTGCATTGGTTCTGCACGCATGCTTTCTAACTTGAAGTTGCCTATTCAATGCATTTTGCATCGTTGCCCCAAAATTGGCACCCGTTTATCAGTCACATCTTGAAACCATTGGCTGGGATGAATGCTGACGCACACACATTTGCATAATCGCGCAAAAGAACCTTATAAACACTGCCATCTAGTGCCACTAGAAGGATACACTGGATAGGCTTCATTTCATGAGAACGGGTAAAATCTGCAAGTAAATGGAAATCACAGCCGCATGAACATTGTTCTGTTCGTGTTTGGCATTTATCGTGGTTATGAAATTAAGTGGCTGTGTTTTGCATATTTCCTTCATTGTTTCCTGAATACCCCACAGAAATAAGGTACAATATTTTTATGCCAGAATAGGCCCCCGAAATTAAGTCGCTCAAAAAGGCACAACAGGGAAAGCCAGTGTCTTCTGTGACTCCCTGAGCACAGTACAAAAATGGTACTTTGTGTCTCTCATAGAAACTAGAGACATGTTTTTGTTACACTAAAATACCAGTGACACAATCAGTGTGTATCACATCTGGCAGTTAAAACGGTAGTTCACAGTAGATATTATAAAGATGCAAGCATTCATTGTTGCGGTTGTACGCATTTTTCACCATCATCACAAAGCTACAGCTGAGAATGTTTATGTAATGATCAAAGTGTAAAAGCGGTGAATGTTTGCTGATCAGTGCTTGTCGAATGAATCACAATATGACCACTGAGTCGTTTAATAGTTTAACTTCTGCATTCCATGTGACTATTTACAACAAAAATTGCTTTGTTATGAAAACAGTTCATTAAACAGGAACAATCCATTTTAGTGCATGATTAGCTGCTGATCCTGAGAAAAACAGACGCTGACCAGACCTTAAAATTTTGGACTTTTGAATGCCATTTGTTGTTAGTTGTTAATTTGACAACTAATCAAAGCAGATAAAAGAAGTCATACATTTATCAACATTCCCAGAAATGCTAAGAAATTATGGGTTGCTCTCTATGAGAGAAGAAGCTTAATGAATCTGTCCATAATAATCTGTCTTTATTATGTACCTGGGCCTGCCAAAATATTCTATATTCTATAAACCAGGTAATGTAGCATATGTCTGGCACACGGAAAAAAAACAGTATTAATAGGTAAGTAAAGTGAAGACAGTCGACAGCTAGGGGTGTAAGGATAGAGGTTTATAAGGGACAATTACGTACTGACTGTTAGTTCAGCTTTAACATTCACTGAATGATGTTTATGATTCATTTAACTGGAAGGATTATTAGGGCGCTTTTCACACAATATCAATCTTACCGTATAACGAATGCATACACAGAATGAAATCGATTCAGTGTTTTCACAAAGTACCCTTTCAATTCTCTTTATAATTTAGTAGTGCACAACAGTCCTTTCACATTTAGCATTTTTTTAAATCTATACACAAACTGTCAAATATAAAATTATTGTGGAAAGACAGTGGTATTGTTACAGTACTTCATCTAGTCTCTCTACATGCGTGCCACAAAGACATTCATGGACTGTTATTCAAGGTTGTGTATTTTCACGAGTCAAAGTCACTTGGCATAAGCCTTGCAACATTTGAGTTTGGCTCCATCTTTTGGTGGCTTCAAGAATGCAAGAAAGCCACAAATTCGACCCAAAGACGATTTCTTCTACTCAGAATAATATGAAAGATGCACTACTTGACTACAATTATATACACATTACTACAAGCAAGGCATTTAAACGGCTTAATGAGTAATGTGCTTTACTCTCAAGACAGCCATCACTGTAAGAGACATTTAGAGTATTGAGATGGCTGATATTTCATTTGTACTTTGCAATGTCAGTGATCACAAATGCAAAAGGTGTAGTGCATCAAGTGGGTCTTTTATAACCCCACCCGTTCTCTGTGCTAAGGCTGGCATATCTTATTTCAGCTGATAAGGCAAACTAAAGTCAAGGCAAACCGGGAGAGCACATAAAAATTATGGCATCTTGGAGAACAGTACTTGTTTAACAAGGAAAACCAGCAGCAGTTCAAGAATAAATCACTTTCTTGCTGTGGATCAACAAAAATGAATAATGAAAGTCTAATTTTCTTTTAAATCTACCCTGAGCTGTGAATTTAGATGAAAGCTGAAACAGAATATAACTGATTTTGGCACTGAAATGTCAGAATGGCACTACAGCACAGGGTATGTTGACAAAAATATTCACAGTCTGTTGATCACAAATGCTCCCTCATTTAAACCCACAATCACATCGATTTGCTGTATATACACAAACAAACACTTGATGACTTACTAGCTATCTAAAGAATGCAAATCAGCGGGAGTTGGTAAAACTCAATAAATATAAAGCTCAAGAGATTAATGAAAGACAATTTGTCTTAAAGGTTGCTCAATAATTTGCATTCATTCATTATTAATGCATGTTATTTTAAACAGGTAATTGAGAACTTAAAAAAAAAAAAAAATCACATGACAGCGATTTGCATTGCGGACATAAGATTAGACACACCCTTTGAGCAAGGTACATCTGTCTAACTCAGAGTGCATATTTAGTGACGGTTCAGCGCCCAACCTGCCAAAACCACAATAAGGACACACATTGGTTACATTTGTCACACAGGTGTGTCCCAGAATACAGTTCATAGAGAAAGAAAAAAAACAAACTTAACCTAAAACCAGTGCAGCCTAGCTATAGGACTCAGCCTTTGAAGAAACATGGTATATCTATGTGTCCTTTACGTGGAAGACTGTGGTGGTGATACAATCTGAGATCGGGTTTACTATTGGCTGTGGAAGGCACATGACGATGGAAAAGGATGGCGCAAGAGAATCGGAGACCAACACAAGTTTCTCTCTAATTCTTTGGGAGGACGGTTACAATCTGCAGGCAGACGACTGGATAAGGAGCAGAACAGAGGAAAATAGTTTTTGTTTACCAAAAATCCCTTCCTGGAGCAACAGAACCCTAGTGGTCATCTCCCTTTGAAAAAACTTCTGCTTCTATTTCTTGGCATTTGTGCTCACAAGAATGCATACGTGCATACAATGTGTGTGCGTTAGTTTCTTTAACCCGTCAAAGTTTTCAATGAACCCATGTAAAGAAAGCTACCTCATCCAGGTCCACGGGGTAATCAGTGAGGTAAATGGGTCCTTTATCAAAATGTTCCCCTTTGTAGCTTCTCCATCTTCCTGCAGGCAGGTAGATGTCCCTCTCCTGCTTTCCTGGTTCTAATACGGGAGCCACCATCAGGTCATCTCCGATCAGGAACTGGGAATCAATCTTGTAGGCTGCCTCGTCGTCATTGGCAATCCACCAAAGGGGCCTTATGATTGGGTCTCCTGTATCAAGAACCTCACCTGCCAGCTCCAGAACCCTTGGGGCCACCAGAGTCTCATGAAACCCTGTGAACTTCTGCGCTATCTGTACCACCTGCAGAAAAAGCATTTTTAGTTTTTATTTAAATACTCATCTAATAAATAACAAATTACAATGGATACCCACTAAACATTGTTTAACATTTTTTTAATCTAACTACTCCAATATCAGCAGCCAGTTAGGAATGAAATAACATTTATACTAAATTTAGTAAAAGGAAAAAAAAAAAAAGCTCTAGCAGAGGAAAGATAATCCAAAATTAACAAAATATTTTTATTTATACTTCTAATTACTGAAAGAAAAAATATTTCCTGCTCTTTACAAATGCTTTCCTTCCATCCGTAAGACATTTCCATATTTTGACTGCTCACCTCATTATCATAGGCCCACGGTGGTATAGAGAACTGCATGGCAGGCATAAAAGCTGACAGTTCCAACCATCGGATGTACAACTCTCTGTCTGGCAGACCATTTTTGCCAACTAAGTTGCCTAAAATACAACACAAGCGTCAGACAGTTGACTGAAGAAAGAAAATAAGCACTGCTAGCTTTTAAAGATATGCTGTATGAAGGTGGGTACCATACCTGTGGTGCGGTTGGGGTATGCATTTCCTCCAATCATATCAGGCAAGACAAACTGGTAGCCCAGAATGCCAATCGTCAAAACAGTTGGAATAATTGACTTCAGCCCAAGCTCATAACCCCACACTGAGTCTCTGTCAATGATCCTGAAGAAGCAGGAGATGTTCTGACTCTGGTAACCCACCCTCAGCTCCGCCCGCTCACTGAATGGTATAGCCATCTCTGTGTAGCGACGGGTGAAGGTGGAAGGGTCAGTAAGTGGGAGCAAGGTGCTAAACTGGTGGGGGAGGTAGCTCGTCTCCCCTGCATCAAATTTGAAGGAGGTCACATCATAGCGGCTTTTGAGCATCCGCAGATGAGAGGAGTACCATTCACGGGCTTCTGGGTTGGTGAAGTCCAAGATTCCTCCGATGCCATTCCACCAGCGAACCAGAGCAGGCAGCTCGCCGCTGGGCTCCCGAACAAACAGCCCCTTTTCCACAGCAACACCAAAGTTAATGGAGTCATAGTTGATAAAAGGATGCGTCCAGAGCGACACCTCAAACCCATCCTCTTGAAGTTTGTCAAACATACCACTGGCATTGGGGAACTTCTGTGGGTCAAAGTCAAACTCCCCGTAGTCGGCAGTGTAGCGGTCATCCAGTTCCAGATGGGAGCATGTGAAGCCATGCTTCGTGATGTCAGAGGCATAGCGCAGCAGCTTCTCCTGAGTTACAGATGTTTTGTGAAGAGCCCATGTGGACCACACTGGATGTTTGAACACTTTAGTAGATGGGACCTTGATTGGCTTTGGGAAATAACGACGCACCTGAGCAAAACAAATACAAGAGTTACTACCGTGGCATTCAAATCAGTTTTAGTTTTTCCTTCAGTCTTCAGGTGACTGATCTAACCTTTTACAAGGACAACAAAAAAAAAAAAAAAAAAAAAAAAGCTCCCAAAATATTGACCAATTCCTTTAAATACCGTTCAACTGAGATGAAATACTTGGCAGTGGCAGTAGATGTTCTTGGTTCTTAAACTAGGCATTAGAAATCAAATTAATTAACAACTAATTATAAAATAAAAGCAGAAAATGTCAACTCCAGTTACAAACAGGAACTATTTGGTCGTGAGTTTGACACATAAATATTACTATAATTAAACAATACCAATTAATCTACATTGCCATTGATTGCCCCTTTACCTTGCAGAAAAACATCATGAATCAGATGATTGTGGGAAGCCAAGACTCCCCCTAAGCGCTGACATTTACTGTCACCTTCATTCCACTTTTTCCTCTCAGAACAAGGCTAAATTTCACAGCTTGGAAACAGAATTAACTGTTGCAGCACAAGTTTCCTTGAGGCAAGTGAACATGTATTTTCAAGAGTTCTTGGTGCAGTCATTTTGGTCGTGTTGGAGTGCAACTTAGAATTTAATCAAAAAAAAATTAACCCACAAAAATTAACTACAGTGTACATGACAGAATAATAAACATACTGGAAAGGTTATGGGTGATTTAAAAAAAAAACAAAAAAACACAACACTTCTGTACTTACCATGTATTTATGAATTGATGTCACATCTGAACCCACACACACTCTATAGCTGAGTTCAGGTAAGGCCTGCTGTCCTTCTGGTGGTTTGAAGGGAGAGTCCTGGTATCGAGCCTGGAACCTGAGTACCTTGTCCTTCTCTGACCAGCCCAAATGAAATGGTACCGAGTCATTAATCTTGATCGCACTGGCGTTCGAAGACAGCCAATAGCGTTCAAGGATTCCCCCAAAAGCATTCCGATTGGAGTAGACATCACTGGTGATGAACGGCCGGGGTTCCTCTTCGCCCAGGATCTTGTTAGGCCAGTACTGGGCTGCTGTTTCTGCACCTCCATACCAATGAGAATCATTGTAGGCCATGGCGTGCTCCACCAAGCGTTTATTTCGCAGCTCCTCCCAGCGAACACGGTAGCACATCACTGTGTCCTTTGGTCGAACCGTCTGGATGAAGAAATTGAGTTTACCAGAATCTGACTGAGTGCAGCTCAGAATACTTCCCTCCTTTGTGCAAGAGTCCAGATCCAGAGTGCCTGACCTAGAGCAGTGTGCGAATGGAGGTTGATAACCCACATTAAAGGACATATTAGCAGCAAGTTATACTTCTTGTATACTTGTATTTCTGAAACGATACGAGGCTCACAAAAATATTTGTGACTATTAGAAAACAACAGAGAGGACATCTAATCGCAACAGAAAAGATCTTAAACTGCATTCAATTGCTGGACTCTGCACATCCAGGGACTGTACAGTGACTATTTCTGTCTCTGTGAGTTGTGCTGCGAGGACAGGACTAAAATCATTCTCCCCTAAGGGTGTAATCGTGTGTCTCTCGCCTGGCGTTCCATTATCTAGCTACACATAGCAGACAGGCAGCCTTCTGGCATGGCTCAGTTGCTCAGCACACAAATGAGGAATAACTGCTGGAACCAAAAGTGTTACAAGACTTATTGTTAGCTAAGATTTAGTGGCTGCTAGTTTAAAAATTGGGGTGGGAGCAGAAGAGGTTGCTAATTTTGTCATCCTTTTTATTTATTTTTTTTTAAACATACAGAAATAAAACTATCAGCAGGTTAATCCTCATCTCTTACTTGACATTTGTCAATATTTTCATAAATTACAATCATTTGAGTCACTCCTTAAGCAAAGAGGCCCCACAATCTCTGGCAGTAATTCCTGAGGATTTTTTTCTGTTTCATTTCATACTCTGTCTTTGGGTTTTTGATTGTCGGTCAAAATAACAAAAGGCCAAATGAGCGGATATGAATGTCACCTTGGTCTCTGGGTAATGGCTTTCAGCAATTCTCACTTTCTTTATGATAATAATCTAGATATTAGCCAGAAAATTAACCAACAATCACAATAAACCCAACTGAAAACCCACCTGAAGGTCATCGTGAAGATGACAGCCCCTGCCTGGTTCCGGATTATAAAACCATCCTTGTTGAGATCTAACGACTCAGTCTTCAACAGCTGGGCTTTACGGAGAGATGCTGAGTAGTAGCACCAGGCAACCACCGCTGCCAGCACCAACACACAGCCCAGCATTCCTGCTATCAACAAGGGCCGACCTTCATTTGCCAGTTTCTTCTTCAGTGGAGACGCTCCAGCTCCAGCAGCCATCTGCTGCTCACCAGGAGCCACCGGGACAATCTGATACATACTGAAGACTTGAGGCAACGAGGTGTGCACACAAACAACGTTAGAGGGAAAGAGGCAGGAGTGGACAGCTGTAGTTCACTTGCTGTTGGTGAAAATGTCTGGAATTCGTCTTCACACTGGAGTAGTGGAGATAAAAATAGGCTTGATATCTATCTATTGATGTTCGGCAATGTCTCCATTTCTGGATAAGAGCTGATTGATCCAAAGCTGCAGGACAAAAATGGAGAGACACGTATCACAGGTTGAAAGTTCCCAGTAACAAGAAATAAGCCACCACAAATATCATCAGCACACAGACTATAATATCATAGGTAGAGCACAAGATCTTTAATCCGATAAATAGCAGGTGGCCAGAGCTGTAGCCACACAGACACTAATAGTGACCGAACCAATGAAATCTAAGAACCAACAATGATTAGAAAGTAGCTGAGACACCATGTCAGCACTGTTAAATTACATTTATTTCTCTGGCAAGAGCAACATGGTCATAACAAAATAATATGTATTATTTGCAGCTCTCAAAAACCCATACCGTAGCAGGCCTGCAGTTTTGAGATGGGCCAATCATCCACAAAGGAACCCTGTTTTCTTCCCCACAGGTATCATTATGTTCCAGTTAAAACTGCTCATTTTGTCCTGATGACGGTGAGATGCAATGCAAACAGGAAGGAAGGAAAACCTGCATGTGTACATACTGCAAAAGAAGCAACTCACTCACTATTGGCTTCAAGTTTCCATTACAAAACGATCCTTTACCTCCTATGCATACCGTACACAGTAGCACACAGCGGTGTCTTATCCTGTTATTATGTTAAAACTTCTAAAACACCAACACAAATCCAGGATGTATTTTGTTCAACATCCATAAACTCACCCTGCCAGAGTGCCCATCATGTGTGATATGAGCATAAATCATTCACACGTGTTTCATTGTAATCCATGTTCAATCAAGACCAAGTAGGCTGTCCAAGAAATATTTTAAGACTGAATTCAAGTGATGTGCCATACTTCAGATTATCAGTTGTGGCTTGCCCTTCAGGTTATCTTTAAAAGATAGCATTCACTCTGAACAGAAAGCCTTTTGATTTTGCTGTTTTTTTGGTTGTTATTGGGGATTTTTTAAGGATCAAATGCATTCAATACAATATACTAACTGAGTTCTTTGTAGCCCCTGTGGTCAGTCACAAAAGGGTAAGTAAGGCAATATGTAAAGTGCCTTGCACTTTACATATAGAGCAGGTCTAGACCAAACTCTTTATAAAATTATTTAAAGAGACCCAACAGATCCCCCGATGAGCAAGCACTTGGTGACAGTGGCAAGGAAAAACTTCCTTTAAGAGGCAGAAACCTCAAGCAGAACCAGGCTCAGGGGGGGCGGCCATCTGCCTCGACCGGTTGGGTTGGGTTGGGTTGGGTTGGGTTGGAGAGAGAGAGAGAGAGAGAGAGAGAGAGAGAGAGAGAGAGAGAGAGAGAGAGAGAGAGAGAGAGAGAGAGTGTGTGTGTGGGGGGGGGGGAGAAACATGTTGCTGCATGAAGTTCATGGAGTTGAGCTGTAGTACAGAATTCATGAAATATGGGACCAGCAGGTGTTGCAGGAACAGTCACTATTAGGCCCCCTACGCAGCACACCTGCTGGAGCTTTGATGGCATTTTAAACCCATTGAGCTTCAACTGGAGGTGCTCCCTATTTTGCAGGTGGAGCATATTAAGTTCATCTGAGAATATACATTGATTTTGCAGTGTGCCTGTGGGAATTTTTTTGCCTATTGATTTGTGAGGTCAGAAGCTGCTGTTGGGCAGGAATGCCTGGCCTTTATGAACCTGCACCGGCGCACAGCAGAAGTAAAGAGTGTCTTTACTTCTACAGAATTAAGAAGAAGGGGGCCTAGAACAACCCTCTGCCCACCGACCCTCCACCAAACCTGATGAAACACCAGCTTTGGCCCCTGACTGCTGCTCAATCCGGACAGCGACTGCCGAACATGAGTTGTAGCCACAATCCTAAAACATTCACGCCGTCATCTGGACTGACTGCAATGCTCACCGTCCACAGAAGCTGACTTCGCCCAACAGAGACACCGAGTGTGTCCGAAACACGTCCAGGTCCTGACCGATTAGCTGCGGACGCCGTGTGGGGACGGTCCGGTAGTCACGAGCTGGCCAAACGGTGGTCCGGAGAGACGTTCTCCGCGTCAACTTCTCACAAGTAAGTTAGAAAACACAAACGAAAGGCATTCAAATGTCCTGAGCAGCGAGCCGTGACCGGAAAGAGAGAGTTATCTCACCTCGTCATCTGTCGGTGTTGTTCCAGCTGTGTGCAGCTGTCTACTGCGCAGACGCGGAGCCGTTTAAAACGCTCCACGGTCCCGCCCACCAGCCAGTGACCTCGAAGCCGATTCGTCCAAAAGTGCGTCACTCATGTGACGCACTGCTACGTCTTGTTGGCCTCTGGGAAATGTAGTGCAGAAAAATGGCATCTTCTGAAAAGAGATCGCTAAAAATCAACGATCAACTGAACTGCCAGTAACGTAAATTTAAAGAAATGATTGGAGAAAAACATGTAAGCTAATTTACTGCCTACTTCTACTACTATTAGCAATTTTCTACATTGTGTATATTTCTTTATATTAGTTACAGTTTTCCGTGGAAACCCCTCAAATATTTATCTGTTTGCTTGTTTGTTTATGTTTTCATACACACACAAAATACTTTGGAGATAAAGTACACTGATATATATATATAGGTTTCATTTTTGCTATTATTTATTCATTTGAAGGGCGATCAGGCAGTTTTCCTGTAATGGTTTGAATTTATTTGATAAGAACAGAGTCTACTCAGACACGTCGTGTTGCCAGATCCGCTGGCAGGAGCAACATTGAACAACTTGTTCTGTACGGACTAAAAGGGTGAGGTCATCCAGAACAAATAATAAAGTCGCTGTGTCTTATCCACTCTTATGTCACCACTGGGGGACAGCAACGCGCTATGCAAAACACAATGAACTGACTTATTTTTCCGTCTTAGCTTGCTTAAACACGGCTGATATTTTCTTGCTGTCCTTAGCCCTGTGTAGGAAGGGAAGAGCAGCTTATTATCAGCACTTTGCAACAACAGAAAAGTCAAAGGTCATTCAATTATTGACATTAGTCATAGAAACACCACTGACTGAACTAACCTTAACTGCAGAAATAGTAGCAGCAAAAATAAGACAGGTAGGTGTTCCTAAAAGCCAGATTTCAAATTTCAGCTGTCTCAAGATTCACCTGGCTGGCTTGATTTGGGAAAGTATTTCATTGCAACTGTGAGAAAAAATGTGGGAAATGTGCCACGCAGCAGTGTATTATCGTTGATAAGTGAGTCTTGGAGTAAGTTAATGATTAGTTTAATTGGAAACAATTTTAATAACCAATTCATTGTAAGATTAATTTTTTTCAAAATCCCCAATATTCACATGTTTTATTTGGCAATGAGAAATAAAGAACAATGGGAAAAATAGAAACAGAGTAAGTGAAGGTGGTAAAAGTATGATTTGTGTGCAGTATCAGTTGCTGGAAAAGCATCTGGAGGAGTAGTGATGATTGGCGCAGTGATAGTGGTTTGTGTAGCATTAACAGCTTGGCACTATTTGTCTGTGTTTCAGAGCCTGCGGTAACTGAAAATCACGAGAGCCAAAGTGACTCATTGTTATGAGCAGGAAGTTCTGGTAGCAGTGGGGAGATGCTACCGATGCTGTTGTCCCTTCTGTGCTCTGTCACTGCAACCAAGGCCTGTCTGCAGTGCGACCGCAGGGTTAGGCTGCTTCATGATGACTTAATCCTGTCTGCATCAACTGTGGTTGACCAGATTGAACTTAAAAAGATTTGTGACCACGCATATGTGACCTACAGAGAAACTAGCGGTGAACGTAATGGACTTATTGGTAAGGTCAAGACCTGGTTCAACAAAATATAATATGGCCTGAGATGTGGGTCATGCTTTTGTTGTTGTATTTGTTTTTGTTTGTTTGTTTATTTGGAGTGTGTGTGGGGGGGTAGCATTTTCCTGAAGCGGTTTTCAGGCCATTGAGGTGTTATTGCTGGGATCTGGGAATTGAATTATCTACTGCCTGGGCTGTTGTTTTGTTCTAGATAAAATTTTGATTGATGTGGAGAAGTTTGACTGAAAAAAAACACCAAACATGACATAACTGTCTCCCCTGCACAGATCCCACCACTCTGTATAGAGCCAGAACTGAGTACCAAAATGAGTTTGCTCGCTTTCTGAATACACAGCACTCTGGTGAGACACAAAATACATTCATTCATCTCATTCCTCCCAGAAGGACACACAGTAACTGTATTTTTTCCAAGTTTACAATGAATACTGAATACTATGTCCACCAAAATGTTCTTTCTGTAAGGATCTGTAACATTTGAAGCCATTCAGATCATGGAGAGGGGCAGGAAGATCCTGGAGACACACTTGGACACCTTTGTTCGTGATGGTAATTGCCATGAATAACAGTGAGTGCTCTGCGCAGTATGAGGCAGGGCACTTTGTGTAAGTCATTTCAAAAATACAAGATGCATTGGTTTCAGATCAGTTGTTTGTCTCTCTCTCAGGATTGTGCCCCAACAAGTGCGGTAAGATTGTTTTGTTTGGTTCTTCCACTCTGTCACACTGGATCTGTTAAAGAAACACATTCTGTGCTATACCTAGAGGGCATGTTTACAGGAAAAGTGTGGGTGTGTGTGTTTTTGTTTGTGGTTCTCAGGGCTTCTGAAACGAAGAGTAATGGATTGCTTCTCTTGCCGCTACAAGACATACAACTGTCCCTCACCATTAGGCCAACTGGACTGCGGTGGTATATGATTGTCCTTCTGTGGACGGCTGGGCTGGGTTGCACCTATGTGTCGCATGTCTGTGTACTTCAAAGTACATACACATGCTTTAAGTCCTTGGACTTAGACACGTGCTGTCACGAGCATGCGAATGTGTCCTTAAGCGACGAGGCGCTGCTGCTGCCTGCCCATGTGCAGGGCTAATGAAAAAGATTATTCAAGTAATCCAGATGCAAATGAATGAAACATCTTCTCTCTGTCTGCTCTCCAGAGTACACTGTGCAGGCTGAAGAGGGAGGCCAGGCTATGCTGAACTGTTTTCTTCCATGGCATCGTATTCTGTTGGGAAAACCAGAGTACCACTACTCCTGGGCCCCTGGTGTGCCCGGAACTAAAACGGTCTCTCCATTATTACGGTCTCTTTCTCACATGACAAGCAAAACAGAAATACAAGTAGTAATTATGCACGCAAATCTTATTTGAATAGCACCAAATCATAACATCTCAAGGCTTATAACAGGATATTATGGAGAGAAACCCAACAGTTCCCACAATGAGCGAGCAGATGGCTGTAGAAGAAAAATACCCTTTTACCAGGAAGATGCTTTCAGCAGAACGACACTCAGGGCAGACGAGTGTGCCAACGGGTTGGGTTTGGAGAAAAGAAGTGGGTTGGGAGTGGTGGAAATGAATAATACCACTACTAATCATAACAATATTAATCATGATAAAATAAGTGTTGTAGTGACAGATCTGGATCCTGCACCCTCTAAAGAATGAGGAAAGAGGCAAAACACTACAGGAAAAAAAACACAACAAAACTACAGGAGAGAGACAATTCAAATGCTGCAATGATATGCAGAATAGAGCATGTTTGAAACACTGCATGCAGAAAATTAAAGTGGCAATGTACCACTTTTTACCCCCTTTGCATACTTCCTGATTCCTATGTTTTATATGATGTCCTTTATTTAGCTTTATTCGTGTATGTATGTTTATTGTCAGCCAGTTTCTTCGCCCCCTAACTTTCAAGTGTCACTTCCTATTTTGTCCATGCAGCTGGATGACAGTGAATTTAAAGCACTGATAGTGACGGATGAGTCATCTGTGGTCTTAAATCAGCTGCATGTGAAAGAACAAGGAACATATCGCTGCTCTCTGCGTGGCCAAGATGGAACCATCTTCTACCAAGTCACTTTCCTGCTCACTGGTAAGACTCACAGCTACAAGCCATTTCATCACTGAACACTTCAGGTAATGATTCCCACCTGTGGATTTGTCGATAAACCTCCTGGTCTGGATATTCAAGTACAATTACGCAAATATTCTAGTTTTCAGGCCCTTAGAGATATCGAACTGAAATGTTATATTCACTAGTTTTTCTGAAGCAAGGCTTAAGGTCAGTTACTGTGGAGGTGAGTGGTTTGTAAATGTTGGGTGGATGTAGAGTGGGGGGTGTTTTTCTTTCCTTTGTTGTTTTGTTGGCCTCCTGTTTTATTCTACACATATTCCATATTGCTTCATGGACTGTATGAAAAGGTATGTTGTCCTTACACCCACATTAACAGATCCCTTCTCCTTCCTCAGTCTCCCCTTTACCTGACCAAACCCAGCGACCCCTCATCACTCTGCCCTCTCTGCCTCATGGAAACAAGTACTCACCTTTCCACTCTACTGAGGGTCTGATGGTGCCAGTCATCGCCTTGGTTACCACCCTGAGCCTGGTAGCGAGCGTAGGCCTGACAGTTGTTCTGGGGTGAGCAACAGTACGTGAGTGGGAGGGGAAAAAAAGACGAGGTTAGCAGGAAGGGTGGAGGTAGAAGAGATGACACTAAACAGTCAGAAAGCACTACAACCTAAGTGATACAAGATCAAGGAAGATGTTGTGTAATTTAGGGATTGAATATTAATTTATGGGGCTTAAGTGTAATTACTGTTTAACCACAACAGATAAATAGTACAGCAGTGAATACTTCTTCCAGGAAATTTAGACAGCTCACTACAAAAACATCTATGCAACCGCTAACTAGCATTATGTATGTATGTATATATGTGTGTGTGTGTGTGTGTGTATATATATATATATATATATTAGCAGTGTCACTCTGGTACTTCCAGTGACTTAAAGTTACGGTTACTGTGTTACTGATCTTTTTTTTAGAATAATGATGAATCAGCGGAGAGTGGAAGAAGAGCAGAGAAGTAGGGGAAAGAAGTTAAAAACCACACAGAGTACAGTGTGATGAAGATACTGTATACAGTAAATACACACTTAATAACAGGGATGTTTCACAATAAACTTCCCATACAGCACAAAGTGCCGTGTCATGTACATAAAGGGCATGTAAATGAGAGATGTGACCAAACGAGGAGGGGGTTTCTGTGAGAGTATTGTTTATCTTGAGAGACACATCATGGTTTTTCAAATACTGAGCTCTCACTCACAAAACAGAGCATTTGAGATGTAACGTAACCAAAGCATACAACACACACACACACCCAGAGTAAAAATTCCCCCAAAAGCACTCAACTTTCTGTAATATAATACATCAGCTCAGTTCCAGAGACCACAGCAATGATCTGACCCCAGAAGGGACACAATTTCCCTGTATGGGGTTGTCACGTGGGCGTTTAGGAGAGAAATCTGTGATGAGGCAAATCTCTTGGATTACAGTGTTTTTCAGAGATTAAAATCTGCAGCCATCACTTAATCCTGGATAATCACCCTGTGGGAGGAGGGGTTTGACGTGTAAGGGCGGCAGCCAGTGGCAGATGTTTTCATCAGGGTGTATTTACTCATACATTCATTCAGAGAGACTGGGTAAGGGCGAAGTTTAGGCATTACTAATAATGTTCTTATCATTCTGAAGTCACAGTGTTGTTCCAACACTGTACCCAGACTTTTAAATTGTCCAGCTCCTTCTGTCTGGGCTCCCCCTGACAGAAGGGGCACGATGAGGACATGAGCTGCTTCTGATTGCAGAATAGCTACCTCTGTTTAAGTTCTATCATGATCTCCGCCACCACCTCGTCATCCAGTCTACGAATCTGCTGATCCGCATAGTTCTGATCAACTGTTGCCTTTTTTGTCTCTTGTGATTTACATACTATGAGCACCTCGCCCCAACTGAATGTCACAGCCTGATTTCCTGTAATAGCCTTGACAACATAATGCTCTGTTGACTTTCTCAGATTGGAAAAATGTATTCAGAACAAATCAGTTTTATTTTTATGATGCTAATTCACAAAAGAAGTTTTCCATGGTACATTTCATGTACAAGAGGTCTAGACCACTTACTTTACAACGAGACAAAATATCATTGAAAATGAAAGCGAGCGATTTGTTTCACATGAGTCACCACATCCAGGAATAAACTAACTCAGCTCTGAAATCATTGATCGTTGCTCATGATTTGTGGGTAATTTCTTACAAACCTCTTTGAATCACAGGTTGTCAGGTCTGGTCATGAGCTATGACAAATGTAACAAAGTTTGTAATGATGAAATGTGAGGGCGTTTGCGGAGGTTGAGGCCTTCATGGATGGTGACAGGATGTATGTGCGGTGCTGCTTCCTGTCGGGCTGCTCAGATGGGGGCGAATTTATAAAAAAAAAATGGAGAGAGAAAGCATTCTCTCAGACACCCTCATACAGAGACACTCCCATCACAGTCCTCCACACTCCACTCTGGGTTTATATATATGTGTGTGTTCAGGCCTAAAGTGCAGGTTGGGACTACAGTAAATGCGTGCTCAGCAGCTCGCTGACAGCCATGATATACTGTGTACCAAGCTCTGTGTGTGTTGCTGTGTACAGAAATTGCTGCCTCAGCAGGGATAAAGCAGGACAAAGTGGGATTGCTGCGGAGGAACCAGCAGGCGAGCAGCCATGAGGGGGGGGGGGGAGAAGGGAAGTGGGATGATGAAGGAACCGGAGTCAGAGGTTTGAGTGGGAGAAGTTTGTGGGGAGGCAGAGTGATATGAATATGTGCTACGAAATGAAGGCGATGACATCAGATCACACTTTATTCTAAAAACTATTCCATTCCAGAAGAATTAAGACATTTTTAAATGAAATCTAATCAAATGGATGCGCAAGAAATTATTCTCTTGAGATGGATTCAAAACCTGATGTCAAATCTAGAGTATCGAGATAGCAATGAGCTGTGTTTCACTCAGACCCACAACTATCATCACATTTGAATCCAGATATTCGCAAATTAGTAAATTTAAAAAAATGAATTCCAGGGCTTTTTGAGTTTAATCGGTGCAGGGACCAACATTCACTTATTAGGAAGCTTTCAACCAAATTGCCTTCAGCGAAAGAGGATTCATACAAACTTGAATGAAATATCCTGTTTGCTCATCAGAAGGTTTCCCTCTGATTTCTGATTTACCTTGCTGAGCTCATCACTTCGTCATCGCTCTCCTTAAAGGACACTGTTGGAACAGGAATGATGTATAATTTTCTTCCTGTCAACAATTACATGAAGTGTTACGATGAACAGAGTGATTGTTAAAACATGCATTATCTCACTTTTTACAGGAAGCATTGACGTTTATGGCATCTAAATGTACATGAATCATATTACGTGGCCTTCACTGTCACCAGACCGCAACCTGAACACAGACAGGAGGTCACGGTCACCATCAATACGCCTGATTAAGGATTTTTTGCAGTCATGTTCAGAGACTTCTGGACTAAATGTCTTCTGATGACAACAGCCAGACGCTCGACGTTAGTTCTTGCTTTGGCACCCATCTGTATCGTTGCACATTGCAGTTTCCTGTCAGAAACACAGACATGTATTCATTTGCATGTAGCAGGTTCATTGAGGAGGGAATACAGAAGCTTTTGATTTCCCAGAAATGAAGAAACAGAACAAGTCAAGTATGTCCCACATCTTATCAGCGCAGCGCTGTGCTCTCCCCCACCGTGGAGGAGACAGGAGAGAAAACATGGAGAGCAGGAGCTGCTCTGGTTGTGCAGTTACTCTGTTGCCCACAGACGCTCAGATTTAATCTAACCCAGCTTTTTCCTCTGAGGGCTGCAGGGCCCGGCAGGGCGGGGGCTGGCGCTTCAGCATCACGTCATTCAGCACGAAAACACGGGATAACCCCAAAACACCACGTGCGCGGTAGGAAAGTCAGCTTTGACGTCAGTGGCCATATGAGGAGTGCCGGGCTGACCATAAAAGGCTTTTCCGCATTGACGTTGTTTCCTCTATGGAAAAGGAGGAGGGGCCGCGCTGGCCCCGCCCCTCCCACAGCTGTTATCAATGAACAAGTGAAACTGTAAGTTTAAAGCCGAGTTTCACCGAGCTGAGAGATGTTCAGACAGATTTAAAAGCACTTTCAAACTATTTTTCCAACTTTCTGTTTGAGGAAGAGAAAAAGAAAACACTAAACCGGCTGACTTCTTTTTAAGTTTCACAGAAACAGAACAAATACTGGATTATTTGTTGCTGTGAAACAATTTTTTAATTAACCTTTTCAGCCATGGCCTCAAGCAGCGTGCCGCTGGAAATTACCGGCAATGAGCTGGTCCACATCCTCAGGACCCCCCGGGAGCAGTACACCTCTGCCGGCTGTGTGCTGCTCGACTGCAGACCTTTCCTTGATTTCTCTCTGACTCACATCTGTGAATCCCGGAACGTGAACTGGAACTCCATGCTGCGTCGGAGATCCAAGAGTTCAGTGGTGGCTCTGGAGTGGCTCATTCCGGACAAGGCGCTCCTGAGCCGGCTGCGGCGCGGGGAGTTCTCCCCGGTGGTGGTGGTGGATGACCGGAGCCGCTCTTTGGCCGAGCTGAGGGCAGAAAGCGTCCCCCAAATGCTGCTCACTGCCCTGCAGAACGAGGTCCAGACCCAGATCTGCTTTCTACAAGGTACTGACACCTGCATGTTTCCTCAAATATTCTCTCATTGGGAGTGTTATTTTAGGGTACTGTAGGTAATATGGCCTTCCACAGTAATATAATAATTAAATTGTTCAGTGTGTGAGACATCCATTTCACTTTACTCCATTACTAGTGACTGTAACACATTTTAAGGACTTTGTGAATTGATCTCCGTTCAGGTGGATTTGAGGGATTTTCAGAGGCCTATCCAGAGCTCTGTTACTACTCAGCCAGCAGCCACCTCTCTGCAGTGGAACCAGAGCCAGTAGTGATGGGTCGGAGGACACCAGCATATGATCAGGTGGGATAAAAATTTACATTTTTAGAAACAATAATGCAGAATATGTTGAGGTCAGAGTTCTCCAAGTAAGGTGATTGATTGTGGTTTTTAAAGATGGTTGTTTTGTGGGGAATTTCAGGATGGTCCAGTGGAGCTGTTGCCCTTCCTGTTTTTGGGCAGCGCCATCCACTCCTCTCGCAGAGAGACCCTTGCAGCAGCAGGCATCACAGCCGTCCTCAACGTTTCATCCACCTGCCCCAACTTTTATGAGGGGGAGTTCGAGTACCTGCGGCTCACTGTGGAGGACAGTCTGGCTGCTGACATCAGAGCCTGCTTCTCCACTGCCATCGCCTTTATCGGTGAGTTTCCCCTCTGAACATCCGAACGCCCTCCAATCTGTCTACATGAAAGTTCAGTCATTATTTACCTATTGAGAAATTGGTCAGAACTGGAATGACATTACCGACTCAAACACAGCGGCTTGGTCATCTTTGCCCGGGATGAAATGCAAAATATTTCTCTAAGCAGCTTGTACACCATAATCCATTTTGTAGGCTAGATTTATGGACGGACAGTGTAATCGTCTGGTTACAAAACAACTGGATTATACATCACAAGCTGCAGAAGAGAAATGTTTTAAGATATTGTTTGTTTTGACCCCTCAGCCTTAAAGCTTAGGAGTACACCGCTCCCTCTGTCAGGCCATTTAAAGCTTTATATGACTTTCCATTCATAAAATGGCTTACAATGATGTCAAAGAAAATAATGTGAAATGGAGCAACACAAGCTGATCTCTTCCTCTTTCCGCCTCATCTTTTTCCGTCCCGCCTACAGACTCAGTGAAGAAGAGCGGTGGACGGGTGCTGGTACACTGCCAGGCAGGTATCTCACGTTCTGCCACCATCTGTCTGGCCTACCTCATGCACACGCAACGTGTCCGGCTGGACGAGGCTTTCGACTTTGTGAAACAGCGGCGCCACGTCATCTCCCCCAACCTGGCCTTCATGGGACAGCTGCTACAGTTTGAGACAGACGTTCTCTGCCAAGGATGAAGCCTGTCCTCTTTTTCTTTTGTCTTGTTTTTTTTATTTTTAATTTATTTAAATCCCCTGCCTCGCATTGGCATTATGTTGGACTCGTAGCATTACCAGGACCCAAAACTTGTGTACAAATACACCGTTTGTACTACTGAAACTAGTACACAAACAGAAGTAAATGCCGTTTTCACAGAAAAGCTACATGTGTTGCTGGCATCACATGTCTGTTGGAAAATGACAAATTGCATCCCGATGCAACAAAGCGTGTGTGGCAACATAAACCCCACTGTTATAACCTGATTCTGAGCCAGCAAATTGAAGCAGCTATGAGGTAATTCCCCATGATGTGTTTGGACTTCAGGGGAATCGTGCCTGCTTGTCTCGTCTTTTGTGTTTGTGCTGTTTTTTTGTTTGTGCTGTTTGACTTAGGTGCCTGATTGTTTTTGAAAGGGCTGTCTTATTTTCATACTGAGCTATTCCCTCAGTCACAACCAATGTGATGGGACTTGTCTTTTTGAGACAACACTGCTAACTTCATACAGCAATACCGATGAATTTTTACTGTCTAACTTATAAAAATGCACTAACAGAAATTGTGTCGAGTTGTTAGTATAATCGGCCAGAGATACATTACACTCAGTTTATTAAAACTGGAATAAGTGTTTTTGTTTTTTTTTAAATGATGAAAACAGAATTTTTATTTATTTCAGGATTTGTTATGACAGTGTTAGCATTATTGCTGTCTTTTACTGCACTTTATACCTCCAAGGTTCAGCTGATTTCCTGCTGTTTTTCCACTGAAATAAAAACATGCTGGAGAACACACTGAGTCAGTTTACTTTCAATGATGAACATGTCTACAGTATAACACGTTTCACTACTTATTCTCAAGAGATGTGAACTTTTCAGTTCTATCACTGGCTCTCTATAGCAAGATCAATTCAGTTCGATACTTGACTGCCAATCATTAAAAAAATACAGCTATAAATAAGAAGGTATCTTTTTAGCATCTCAACACTGGCATGGAAAAAGAAGCATCTTTAAATGCGTACTGTTTGCCACAGTAACAGTTCAACAGCAGATATGGGCCAATCAAGAGAAAGACTGGTAAACTGAAATGAGGCAAATGATGTGAGAGCTCTAACAGAGTTCAGTTATTACAGGGGTGGGATGAGAATTATGATGATGGGTGGGGGGACCTGAGGGCCTCAGGCAGTGAGATCAGATCCATTTGTGCAGTAAGTTTGTCTTTTCGCAGTCAGTTTCACACTGACTTGCTGTACTTGATTCACTCATGCTGAGTCAGGAAGGTATTAAAGTCGTGCTTGGCCAAGTCATTTGGATGATTATTTGTAGAGAATGGATTTTTGCAGTTTCCAGTCCTTTTGATCTCAACAACAACCAACACAAATGTTACTTCTGCTTACCCCGCTTGTGAAAACGGCTTTGGACAAATAGCAAAGAGCATTTGGCCAAAAATAGATTTGTAAGAGCAGAAAGCCCTGAAGGGGATGTGTAAACAGGAAGTTTGGGAAGTCCATTCAGTTGATATGCAAAATGTATAATGCCAGTCAAACTGTACCTTCATGTTACATACCGAGTGTCTCTGTACTGTCTCAGTGTGACTCTGGTTCCTCATTATATTACTGTCGTCACCAAGACTCCTTAAATCCACTGGCCAACATGTATGCATGTTGGCCAGTCACAGTTTTCCATAGAAGAGAAGCAGAGAAATGCATGTTGGAGTTCTTAGGTTTTAGTTCAGGCTAAGAGGCCACTTCATCTGAAGTCTGCTCATTTAGACTTTAGCAATCACTTTTAGCTGTTTGGAACCAATTTTCGTGCTATAACCATCAATCTGAGCTGGCTCTTTTCACCCAGTGTGTGTGTTTGCATGTATATAAATGATTAACCTTCCCTTGTTAATGATTAAATCAGTGGTTCCAAACTCCTCACATCTGACCAGTGTCTCTTTGTTGTCATATTTATAAATGGGGTTTCTCTTTCTTTCTTCAGTTCAGATCGGGAAGTTTTCTCCTCTGAATTTCTCAGATTATTTCATTGAAATAATTGTTTCGAGGGCGAATGAGATATATATATATATATATCTATAAATACAAAAATTGTACAAATTGTAAAGAAGGAAAATACAAATGTGTTGCCTTTATTGTAGCCCTGTCCACCTTCAGCTACAACAGCAAAGTGCAACCAAAGCATTCATAATCCAGAACAAACAAAAGCTGACATAATCCATTTTAGTGCTTTCAATAATTTATTTATTGATTGTACTCTACTCTGTAAATGCGCATTACAATACATTCGACTCATGGTACATTTACATTGCTGTGCAGGCATATTTAGTTAATTAAATAGAATTGTTGGGTTATTAATTTATAATCCCTTTGGTAGTCCTTCCATCACTGTAAGCAGATAAAAAAATCAACCAAATATTTTTCCTGCATCAACATCTGCAAGGTCATTAGTATGGGGACCTGAGTGAGAAGTGAGTTTGCAATGAGATGGTGCTCTCTAGTGGTGACTTTTTGTGACCACAAACTTGAGATGAAGCAGAAATATCCAGCAGATGACACCAGCAGACTACTTATAAACTGCTCAGCCTTTTTCATTTCCAAGATAACGCAGAAAAGAGACAAGTACATGTTCCTGTCCACACTTTTTCCTTGGACACAATTGACCACAATTGATTAACATATTTCAGAGACTATGAGTGTTAGTTCAGAGTTCCTCCTCACTTATTCAGGCTCCATAATTAAAACAGACCTAAATCATCTTTCACAATCTGTGTATCCATTAGACTCATATCTGGTTCAATCACATTACATTATGTCGTGGCAATAAATTTGTTTGGCATGTATGTTTGCTTGTGTATCTGTAATGGATGCACACAAAGAATCATAGTTCTGCTGGACTGGGTGCAGGGATTTAGACTTTATTACTAAAAGAAGGTCACTTATTTGATGAGAATGAAACCGCAAATAGATAAAATGAGTAGCATGTGTGATTTTATTGGCCAGAGAACCAAAATGTGAGGATATAAAGCATTCTAGCCTGCAGGCAAGTAGCAGCTATCATCGTTACAAATGCAGTCAGAAAATTGTTGTTTGACCATCAAAGTGTTCTCTGTAATTGTTTGCAGTGTGCACACAGTCATGCAAACACTGGTAATGCTATGCCTCTGAGGAGCTATAATGCAGTCCAGCGGAAAGGGTTGTGAAAATATGAACGGGTGGAAAATTACACAAAAACATATTCTATATTTTAATAACAAGAAGTGGAAATCATAGTATCTGGTCTGCTTAAGACTCAACATCAGGTATTTGGGGTCGCAAACAAAGAGGGGTATTTTTCTAGTCTCTAACTCTAAACCAGTATCAACCAGTATCAACCAGTATTTTACTGAACCTAAACCTGAAGAGGTAAGAGTCAGCCAGTTCCTCCAGCTGCCACTTTAAGAGCCTAAAAAAATATTGCTCTTCACAAAGCTAGAAGAATGGACTTGGAAATGTCTAAATTACGATGAACACATCCACAGGGTAGGCTGCATGCAGTAATTGCTCTGTGCCTGAACCATATTGTGCGGAGCTTCCCCCCACAGGCTTGCATTATATTGACCTGGCTGCAGTGAGCCCAGCGGAAAACTGTCTTTAAATGCTTCTACTTAGTTATGTTAAATCTCAACCACAGTGGGTGACTTCAGGAGCTCCTGTAAGAGAAATAAAACTTTTCTAAAGCACATTCATGTTCTCAAAGAGTAATTGCCCACTTCATGCAGGTGCAAACTCCCCCAGTCAAGAGAAACCGATCCGCTGAGCGTGACCTGTGTATCAGTGTAGCTTATGTATAATACTGTGTGTGTGTGTGTGTGCGTTTACCACGTGTTCTTATACAACAAACACTCCAGAGGCAGTGTACTGTCACTGGACCCCATGTGCCGTGACACACCTCTCTCCCCCAGAATGCATTTTCAGCTTGTACTGAGCACAGTTCAGCCATGGAAATAGAGACACTTCACTGGAATGTATCGCCCACTGAAAGCTTTATTCTCCCTCTTTCCTTTATATTTAGAAAGTGTAGTGTGCAGAGGGAAAACTGTATAAACATTATTTATTAGCTCAAGCTTCAGGTCACACGATCAGAGAGCACAGGTTGTAATTCAGCAGCATGACGTCGGTTTTATTCCGTAATTGAACAACTAGCCACTCGATCTTCAGGTGGCGAGCACAGTGTGAGGGAAGTGTGAGGGGGGATGCATTTGAATGGAAGTCAAGTCATGATGGAAATGCATGAGCCATGTGCACAATGAGCAGAAGGTGAAAGGTCACACAGTGCATTAATTTTCTGAAAAACAGCGGAGGGGGGGCAGACTTCATCAGGTAATAATACAGTTTGACTGAAGGATGTAGAGTCAAACTTGCTGGCAGAGTAAGGTTTCATATGTAAAACCTGGAATGTCATAAAATATGTGATTAATATAAGAGATCTGAAGTACACGAGCCAGATTTGATGTAGGAACACTGAAAATTGGATAAAGGATAGATTTTTTTCCCACAAAGGAGACTGTCTCCTACTTCAGATGTCATGAAGATGTAGCCTGCATATTGACTTGACTGATCCCTCCAAACCAAAACCAAACCAAACCAAACTCCAAGCCAAACCCCTGACGATGCCGTCAGTCTGTACATGCAGAGCTCTCACAGAGAAGCTTTGACCAGCCATTTGTGCAATGTTACCTACAACAGGGAATGATGATGATGATGAGGGTGAGGGTGATGATGGTGAAAAGTGGCTCAGCTGGACACCCCAGCGTCCTGTGGCGTTATTGACCTCCTAACATCTGTAATGTAGCCGTGCTGTTCTATGTTTAATGTGAGGTATGGGGGAGGAGGGGAGGGGAATAGAGAAAGTAAGCATCCCATGACGCCCACAGCCCCATAATGACATCACCGGCTCTAAAAAGAAACGGAGAGGCAGATGGGAGGCACCCCACTTATTAGATTTCGTCGGAAAGTCCAGTCCGCAGTTGAGGATGCCGCTGCGCCTCGGTGAGGACGTCTGCGGTGTGCACCAGCGGAGCGGCTGGATCTCGGCTACCCGGTGAACTTCTGAGGACACAGAGGAGCCGAAGAGCCGCTGGGCGACTCCAGAGAGCCCACGAACTGCTCTGCAGGGATCGTTTCACCGCTCCATCCATCTGGCTCCGTGCGCAGGAAGGAAGAGCCGAAGGTTAACTTTGCGCCTTCTGATGCCCAATTGGGTGGAAACGTGAGCAGGCTCCGCGGGGAGACAGCACTTTTTTTTTTTTTTTATTTAGTTGATCAGTGTAGATATCGCACTAACTTTATTTCTGTATGTCATTTTGTGCTCCCTGCTCACATGAGAAGGTCAGGCATCTGCGTCTCTCCAAACGGGGACGCACGGAGATAAGGCGAAAAATGTGGCGAATATTAAATCTGATCCGGTCTCTGCTGATCATTGTTCGTTTGACGTTAAATTTGATTTTAATTTAAACCATCTCATATTCAAAACACTATATTGATCCGGGGGGGAGGGGGGGCGGGGGGGGGGAGGGGGCACGGAACAATCCTCAGGCTTTGAAGAAGTTTAAGATCAAATATAATTCTGCGAAGGTTAAGGCACAGCAGTCAGGGCTTTGCGGGGCAAAAATCTGTTCCACAAAGTGCCAAGGCATTTTAATTGAAAGGCACTGATCCGTGTCCTGACGCACTGCCCCGGACTGTTGGTGTGCTGAAAATGGACTTGGAAGACCTGCCTTGGAGGATGAGAGGGAGCTAACATTTGGAAACAACAGAGAAAAAAAAAACAAGAACAGCTCAGGTAAATGTGGCACATTATAATCACGTTTATTGGTTAAAATGTTAAAAATAATTTACTGTGACCAAACAGCATACAGCAATCTAACTGCATTTTTTCAATGTGGCAAGTATACAGACGAACATATATCCATATACACACATACATATGTATATATTTTCTGTATCTATAAAGACTCCAGGAACGCTCCCCCCAGCATGGCCTCGGTTTTGGACAGTGGCTGCTCCCTGGAGCTGAGCAGGTGGAACAGCAGTGTGAGCAGCTCCGGAGCCTCGGTCCCCTGTAACCAGAGCGTTGTGAAGCAGGCCCCTTACGGCCCCGAAGCCACGGCGGCTTTTGCCACCGCCATAACCCTGATGGTGCTGTTCACCATTGTAGGGAACATCATGGTCATCATCGCCGTCCTGACCAGCCGGTCGCTGCGAGGTCCACAGAATCTGTTCTTAGTGTCCCTGGCTGCTGCTGACATTTTAGTGGCCACACTGATCATCCCATTTTCTCTGGCTAATGAACTTCTGGGTTACTGGTACTTTAAGTCTCTTTGGTGTGAGATCTACTTGGCTTTAGATGTGCTCTTCTGCACCTCCTCCATAGTGCACCTGTGTGCCATCTCACTGGACCGCTACCTGTCCATTTCCAGGGTCACTTACGGCCGTCAGCGGACTCCCAGGCGCATCAAAGCAGCCATTGTGGTTGTGTGGCTCATCTCTGCCATCATCTCCTTCCCTCCTCTGCTCTCACTGAACAAAAGCGAGGCAGGGGAGCAGGGGAGCGACATGGGACCGCAGTGCCAGCTGAATGACGAACGCTGGTACATCCTTTACTCCACCATTGGCTCCTTCTTTGCCCCATGCCTCATCATGATCCTGGTCTACATAAGAATCTACCAAATAGCAAAACAGAGAACACGGTGCCCGCCGGGGGAGCCCAGGAAGGACGGGGTCGGCTGTGCCACACCAAATCAGCCTCCAAGACATGTCCAAGCCAATGGGAAGGATGAGGAAGAAAGCACACCCCCTTCATCCAACAAAACCTCCAATGCCAGACCCCCAACCCTTGCCATAACCCCTTCTCCATCCCTGGGAGAATCTCAAACCTCCCAGAACCCCATAGCTAATAATCTCTTACAACCTCCAACTCCTTCTCCAGCCATGACCCCTACCACAGCCTCCCTCGCTACTTCGCCCCATGGTCCCTCAAGCCCCTCCTCTGTGCCTCAGTCTGCCCCTGCCAAGACTAAAGAGAAGGGGAAGAAAGGCAAGCTGCAGGGAAGGAAGAAAGCTGATAATAACAATGGCGACAGCTCAAGCACAGACAGCGATATGGAGCACAGCCACGGAGGAGGCCGAGGCAGCACAAGTATGCCGGGGTCACCTGCTGGAGGGGGGGTCCACTCCCCTGCTTCAGCCAAGCACTACCGGGACATGCTGGCCACTTCAAAGGGGGCTCGGCTGGTGCCTGGGAGGAAGTCAAAAACAGACATGAACCCTGGAGCAGCGAGGCGTAAAGCCATGGTCAACAGAGAGAAACGTTTCACGTTTGTTCTGGCAGTGGTCATCGGTGTGTTTGTGGTGTGCTGGTTCCCATTCTTCTTCTCCTACTCTCTACAGGCAGTGTGCCCAGAGACGTGTGCCATCCCTGATCCACTCTTTAAGTTTTTCTTTTGGATCGGGTACTGCAACTCCTCACTCAACCCCGTCATATACACCATCTTTAACAAAGACTTTAGAAAAGCCTTTAAAAAGATTCTATGCGGTGGCACCAAGGGTACTTTCTTTTAACATTATATTCCCCTGTATAGGACATGGAGACAAAAAATGGCCATTTCTGAGGCATAGAAAATAAACAATCATTTCCATTTTTCAGGACATTGAAAGGGCTGTTTTAAAAAAAAAAAAAAAATACATATATGTTGAACTTTGCAAATTCCAGCATAAAATTTTGAATTGAGAGCCGCTCTTTCACAGCCGCAGCGTGCACATGCAGGCAGGCAACTTAGACTATTGAATCCCAGCTTGCAGATGATATACACATCATTTTTACAGGGTGTGAGTGAAAAGAGGACATGGAACAGAAACAGAGCTAGCCACTTCAGTATTGCTGATAAGATTTTGAATGAAGGTTTTCTCTCCTGATCACACTGAAGAATGAATTACTATAGAAAGAGTGGTGCAACATCATCGAAGAAATATACACACACTCTATAAAACTGACAGGTCTTGAAGAAAGTAGGAAGACCACTGAGATTTAACTCCTGGATTAGTATATAGACTGTTTGATGTATAATATATAATGTTTTTGTAGTTAAGAAGGACTTCAGGTTTATTGTAGAAAGAGAAAACACCTAAAACGAACGAATAGCAGCCTTAGATTCCTTTGAGCCCAGGGCCCTTCCATTATCAATACAGAGCACAAGGAGGACACAAGGATAGTGGTGATTTCTTACGTCTGCAATCTTAATTTGCTCAGCTGCAGGGCAAGCATGTGTTCTTCAACTTTATCTAAAAGTGTCACAACAAATGGAAGTTTCTGTTGGTCTCAAATGCAATAGCACAAACAAAGGCACCCTTTCAAACTGAACTTGGGGACTATAATGTGGAAAGCCTTCATGACGGACACTTCGCTCTCGGCAGCAGTGATAGCAGACACTCAGGTTGTTTGTAATGACATTCTTGGCTCCCCCCATCATAAAATATAGAGCTGAAGGTTGGTGAACTTTTGAAAACCCACATGTAATGTCAATGAAACATTACTCTCAGCTCTCCTCTCAGCTTGCTGTGTCCTGCTTTGTAACTTGGCCCAGGATGTGTCATCAATGGACAGCCTGAGTTCCAAACAAATGACTCATTATTTGAAGATTTCATTTGAATGTAAGATGTTAACCCTAATTATACCTTCATGGGTGATTTTGAGAACCATTTGAACCATCTTCACTGATGTCTCTGGCACATCATCACATCATCAGCATGGATCAGCATCAGAAAAGAGAAAAAAAATTAAATAAAAATAATTGCGTCTGCAACTGTGAATAGCACACAGATTTATTGACTCATTGGGACAAGGGCTGTCAGCAACGACACTTAAATTCACTTATTGTCTAATTCTGCTGACCTGTGTGTGTGTGTTTGCGTGTGTGTGTGATGTGATGTGCATGTATGCGTGTGCCTGTTGACTTAATGATTTCTCTGGAGAAAGTGTCAGTGCCTCCTCTGGCTGCTATGTGCTACAGATTTACTGTAATATTGATAAGAGCAGAGACCAGATTTCCTGATGCAGGCATCGTGTTGCTGTCTATCATGTGAATTTTTCACTTGATGTACAGAACAGTAGTATATCACTATGTTTAGAAAGTCTTATTGGGCTGCAAGGCAGTGTTTAAGTTAAGGTTAAGTGTGTGGCTTTTAGCGATCACCTTCAAGGGACCAAAAGGCCTTACAGAACACCAGCCTGGCTCAGCGAGATCTGGCTCTGGGTTGTATTTTTTTTTTTTATTTGGTTTATGTGACGGGAGGCAAAGATTTAAAACACTGTATTATTTATTTCAAACTAGTTTGTGTTTTCTGTCTGTTACCTATTTATTGTTCAATTACTGTGCTTTTATTCTCGAGCCAAGCAAAGTGGGGTAAATCAACGCATGAGAACTCTATACAGATTTTTAATGTGTTGAAGATGAGCAAAATGGATTTGTGTCATCAAGCTGTTGCTTTGTGAGACTGATTTATATTTGAGCTTGGGACGTATTTGTGTTGTTCTGAAGGACTGTGAACTTTCAGTTATATGTAACTGCAACTCTTCTCATCTTTGTGTCATTTAGTTATAGTACAGTAAAAAAAAACATACTAGAACATTCATGGATGGACAATTTATCAAGCAAACGACAGCAGGAAAATTCTGTTCGTTTGTCACACTTCTCTTTTTCTTCTTTCCGAAAAAGTCATCAACCATGAATGTATCCATAGCTCCCAAAGCCAGTTCCAGTCGGATGACTTGGCGGCTTTGTGCGAAACATTACAGCTACAGTCCATACCCCAGAGAGCTGCTTGGAGATTCAAATAACCAATTAAAGAAAATGGTAGGGAATAAGAGTTCTTTTCACTTATTTAAATGTTCCCCACACTCATCTGAAAAGGTTATTTTCTCTGTAGAAATACAAACAGCTATAGGAAAACAAATATTAAAAAGATTGTCACAGAGGTCATGGATTCATTGCTTTCTCCAATAAAGATGAGTTGTGATGCTGCTTAGCCCCCCCCCAAACAAGAATTCTGCTTTGTTTACTTTTGAAGGTCTGATTTAGCTTGATGCAGTATTCTGCCTCGTTAGCACCATCCTCCCCAGTTATGGCCCAAATAGTGTGGTCTGAGCTTCACAATCTTTTATCCCCCATCTGTCATCATTGCTCTCCAGTTTGGAAATAAAGCTTCTTGAAAAAGCATAATTCATTCTGTGTTCCATTTCTTCTATATATTCTCAAAATGTAAAATTAAGGATGATAAAACAAGAGAAAAAAAAAAACCTTTCCATAAAGAGAATTACTGTGCAGTTCTTTCACAAGTACGATTTTAACAGAATGGTGTTTTTCTTGTATACGTGTTGAACTAAAGTGGGATCCAAAACAAATTCCAGCCATGAAATAGCCCAGAATAACAGCTAAACTTCAGGAAACAGAACAACATTTACGGGCTGATGGCAGTTGAAGACGTCATTGGACAGTTGCCTATCACAGTGGGACATGAGAAGTAGGCTGCAGCACAGGCAGCATCATGTTGTCTGCCAACAAACAAAGGAGACGCCTGTAGGCATGCTGCCAAATATCACATATGCACTTGCACACATACTGAATGTGTCAGTCTGCACTAAGTGTCACACACTGTATTCAAGTCATGAAACATGCCCAGTGCACACACAGCTGCACACACACATACACACTTACTTGTTGTGACAGCTTGTTATATTTGAGGTCAGCAAACCTATGGTGAATTGTAATTGATTTATGCTGATGGGCAGTTCGGGGATTTCTCTGCAAACAGTCTAGCCTCTGCCCTCCTTTTTCGTCACGAATACACACACTTTGTTTTAAAGAAGACACAACCCCCGAGTGTTTTCCCACCGTTACATCCTCACAGCTTTATTTTTACATTCATGGCTGTGCACAAGGAGGTGAAGAGCTGACGCGTCTTAGACAAGTGTAGGTTTATGTTTACAATGTTTTATATTCATACAGACTCAGAATCCCTTTGCTCCTTACTCTCCAGCCTCAGCTGGAATATAAAACAGGCGTGATTGGTGGCAGTGGACCCTCTGGAGATAATATGGCGAGAGTCCAACCGACACGACGCACGGTCATTAGTTTCCTTTTCAGACAAGATAGCAGCCTTGAGAAAGAAAAATGCTCACACAAGCTCCTATACAAGGGGAGGTGAACGCACAAATTATGCAAACACACATGAACTTTCATCTTAAAACGTATGATGGATGTGGCATTGCAGAATATGAATATGTATGTGTTTGGAGGGCGTTCCAGCACTTAGTGTTTACCATTTCCAATCTCCTCCACGTTGTAACGCTAACTAGATTTCTTCACTCTGTAATATGACTGCTGAAAACACCCAAGAGGCAGGGTGAAAAATGAGGGACAGAACACAGTCAGGCTCTTGCCCTATTGAAGGGAGAGACGTTGAAATAATGTACTTTCAGTTCATGAAATCTGTGATAAAAACGTCATTTTTAATGGCATAGGCAATTATGATTAGTCTTGCTTTATGAGTCTGTGACTGTTAACAGAGTGAAACTCAGTTTGTGTGTGTGTGTGTGCGACTGTGAGTGTGAGTGAGACGTAGTGTGTGTGCGCACTTCTATCTTTGGGAGGGCCAAATTGAGCTTTGGACCTTGAGAACGAGAACATTTTTAAAATTGAGGGCATTGTCTACAAAAAGGTAAATGGGTTAGACATGAAATTGATTGTTTATCTGAATTTCCATTAGCTCATAGCTGTTACCATGACAGCAACTGCTTTTATTAGGGTAAAAAAAGCCAAACTTAATTCTTACTTACACAATTTATGAGTTATTTGTCTGTCCTGACTACATCTTAGAGAGTGAATTTTCTGTCATTATGCTCCATTGGCCTGTAAAGGTAGTTTTGTATTTCTACTTTTTAAATTCCATATCCACATAATATTTTTAAGCTTATATCCTTAAAAAATCTTTCAGTCTTGTGTTTGAGACTTGGTGTTTTTATCTCATCTTTATTGTGTGTGTAATGTTTTGATGAACTTCTGTGCAAATGTCTGCGGCAGCCCAGCAGCTAGATGTAAACTCATTTGAGTCAATATTATAAAATGTGCCAATCTCTGGGAAATATTATCTATATCAATATGAGTTTTTATCAGTGAAATGTAGCTTTAAAACATTTGGATGAATATGGTCACTGCTTTCCATCGCCCCGCAGGGATCAGCCATGCTGTGTTAAGCTGATCTGAATTGAGTTACAGTGTCAGCATTGCCCAAACACAATGAGTTCACATCAAATTAAATATTGGTTTACGACGTGTGATAAAAATAATAACATGGATCTCTACTTTACTGCTACTGCTTGTTTCTGCTGTTTCTGCTGTTGTTTGCTGTCGAGGGTAAGATAAGCATGATCTCAATGCAAGGGCTTGCAAATATAGTAACATATAAAAGCAGAATTATTTGCTTGTGTATGCTTTCAATTAGACTCAGAAACAAATGCAAAGTGAGTGATCTCAACATGAAAATAAAAGTTGTGCAATTTTCCAGCTGAAGGTGTGAGGCGTTTTACAAAAATAATCTTGTACAGCTTCATCGTTGAATTACGAGAGAGGCTTATTTATGCTTTCCCTGTGGACACAATTGCTCCCATTTTTTCTGGATATAAACTCTGATGCCATTATTGTGCCTTGTGGTATTGGCAAGGAAAAGAAATGAGAAGCAAATTGTCATATTATTATCATTGGAAGTGTCAGGCTTTCCTGTAATTACACTATTAGTGCTGCAGTCCTTGGAAAAATTAAAGCCATGCAACTATTCTGATGAGAATTCAAATCAAGAACTGACTCATTCGGTTGAAAAAACTTAACAAGCTAGAAACAAGCATAAAATCTGCATAACATGTTTTAGTGGGTCAACACGCAATGAAAGAGATAATAGATGTTGTGTTAGACTTTAAAGCATGTTACCAAATGAAGAGGGGAGAAAGTGGAAATGTTTCTAATTAGCCAGGTCATCACAAAGATTATTTTGACACACATACATCCACCTGCTTTCACCATGACATGCACACAGACAAGCATATACACACTAAATCTGTTACAGACACACACAAATTGGGGTGATTTAACATAAAACACAAAAAGAAACAAACAATAATAGAGAAAAAGATGACTAACATTCATGTGCATAAACAGATCTAAGCACGCACACTGTGCTTGCACACACATACAGTCACATGTCTAACAGACACACACATTTTCACAAATGTATTCGTGTGTGAGGTTACAAAACACAATGTATTCCCTGGCCCCTCACACTTCCACCGACTAAACAACTGAATGCTTAACCTTGACCTTGACCAAGTTTTAACAACCCTGTGAAGGTGTATCAGAAAGTGAGGACCAAATCTAATGTCCTAATTTTGCTGCTAATGTTACACACACAGTATCACAAACAACAACTGCCCCAGGAGTAAACTGATGAGGACTTTCCAGTTGTGTCAAAGCTCATTGATTTTCTAACACAGTTTTAATTATAGCTGAGGCGCTAAAGTACAATTTATGCATTGATTGACAAATATGCAGGACTTAAGAAGATAATTTTCCATGTGTGCGTGACAACAGTGTGATAGGTAGTGTGCCATTTTCGATCTAAACTACAGTTGCACAACAGGCTAACACAACACAAGCAGACAGGTTTGGATTTCATCTGTACAGAAAGGGTTTTGTTGCAGTGTTTTAGGTTTTTTTATTTAATTTTTTTTTTTTTTTTTTTTTTTGTATTTCCACTTGTTTTACAATTGTTTTACAATTTGACTTTTTGCTCAGGATCCAACAGGCATGACTTAAATGTTGTCACTTTGGGCAGGGTCAGACTTGGTTTCAGCTTGTTTGTCTGTTAAACTTAAATTGTTTGTTGTGTGATACTGGGTTTCTTGTCTCATGATCTACAAGAAAGCTTGCAAACATGCTTCCTAAAATTTCTCTTCTATTCTCTTCTGCAAAATCTAAATGAATTTGATCGTTACTCCCAAGGAGCAGGATAACAACTGTATGAATTGTTTGCCCTACTGCTTAAAGAATACCCAAGTCAAGTTTTGTGGATTAATAAAATAAAGATATTTAAAATATAATTTTTTAATATACTAACTTTCTGATTGCGGGTTTTTGGTCACATCACTAAAAAGGCATAAATTTAACTGGAACACCAGTTAATAAATGCAGCTGCTGACCTTCGTTTTCTGGCAGGCTCTCACAGTTTCTTCCTTTTTCTTTGCTACTTTGAAGCCTTAAAAGTGACTGATTTTAGTGGTTAGTGTGGATGAAGGGCTCCATGTGACTAACAGGAGGCGAGCATCCACCATAGCAAAAAGAAAGAGGCATTTATTTCCTATTACAGTCTCAACATTCAGTCCTTGTTTGTGTCTTTGTATCAGGAATCTCTCCTCTGGTTTCAAAGCTTTTCACAGTTTTTTTTTTATATTAATGTATTTTTAGTTGAATTTAAAAAACCACAAATGAGGCCAGTGCAGCACACAAAGATAGGAAGGACCCAGGACTCTGTTAACACAAAGTAGGCTCTGCTTTGCTGCCTTTTTGATTAGATTCAGAGGTCTCAGATGTTGTCCTGTCCACTCATTTAGCCCTCAACCAGCACATACTGTACCTTCATCTATTTTTGTGTGGGCACCATTATGCTCACTGCACGTAATATTATGTTATTAGAGTGCAATTGCTCTGCATTGGCTGAATTAAGGTTGTGACATGTGGGCGAAATAAAGTAACATTTATAGCAGCATAATAATGCTTGAATACTTCTTATATCTATCATTCTGCAACATTTAGGAATAAATGTGTGAGTCCAACTTTGGATGAGAAAGATAGAAATCCTTTCTCTCATATGATGACAAACTTCTGAGACAAATCAGCTCAGATGCTTGATATAAGTATTTCCTGTCAGCCTCCCGATGCTTATTAGATAACTCTAAAGCATAACCCAGAAAAGGGTAACACTTAGGCCTGGATCCTGAAGTGCACATACAGTATTCCCATAGCAGTCATTTGGTCATGTTGAATGTCAAATGTCAAAGCCATTTTACAAAATAATGATGATGATGGGTTTTTTTCCCCTGAAAAACACTGCAGAGTAGAGACATAAAAGCCTGCCAGCTATTATCTTACAGAAAAGATTTATGTCTCCCTGCCAGATACTTGTATTTTGTGTACGTGAATGGAAATGGAAAATATGAAGCCGTATAATGTTAAACAGGGAACAATTAATGATGCTCTCCATTATACTAATCCCTTCTGAGATCTGAATGACAGTTGGAAACTACCAGATAGTTTTGTGATTGAGCAGCTACTGTTTTCCTCGTGTGAGAAGGGGCGACAACAACATTACTGCAAGCCATTCATAATTATATTTCATGCCACAATTAGATAAATCACTCACAGACACCATTCGTTATCAAGCTTAAGTGAAACAGTAAAATTCAGTAAGCTTAATAAATAATTTTGGATATCACAGGGTATGTCACATTGCTCACTTGGAAAAACAAAACAAAAATGTGCAGCTTGATATTGTAAGTCAAGTAAAACAGTTTACTTAAGTGAGAAACTTTTTCTATTTACACTTCCATGCCACTTGAGGACCAGACCACATATTTCACAGTTTAATAACAGAAGAGGCATTGCCAACAAATACGCAGCTTGGCACTTGTGCCTCCAAGACAGACACAATGTGTGTATGTGTGTATGTGTGTGTGCATGAGTGCACTCCTTTTTTTTCTTTTTTCTGAATGATCTTCTCAAAAACATTTCATACTCTCATCCCACTATAATACATGGAGGTTTGGGGGATTTTTGCACTCTATGATAAAAGCAGTTAACTGTGTGCTCAGAGACAAGAGGGGAGCCAGAAGAGCACAGAGTAATTTGATTGGGATGGGTGTTGCTGATTGACAGCAGAGAAACAATAATGAAACATGACACAGGGCAAATGTACAATGGCATCTATTGGAGCTTTGGGCAGGGAGAATATGGGAATCGCTATCTGAGTGTGGGTAACTCATGTGCATGGATGCACGCAGAACACAGTCACAGTCACATTAAGAATGTTAAGTACTTTTTAGCGATGATTGCAGGTTCAAATCCAAGAGCAGAAGACCACCAGACCAGCAAGTCCACTGATGCATAGTGGGTGTGAAGTCAGCTGAGCGTTGGTGAATACAAAGCCAGCAGTTGAAGAGTCATCCTCTTAATGCCTGACAAAACTGCAGGCAACTCATACGCAGTAATGGCATGCATCCATATAATCATACTGGTGCATGGCGGGAACAAATTCCTGAGCATGGAAATTTTTTGTCAGGGTGAATTTTGTGTGCATATGACTGAGTTTTGTAATGATGATAGTTTAATGTGTGCTTCAAGTATATGCAGCAGTCCTGATACGTCTTGGCCATAATGTACAAGTAAAGCTTTACTTTGTATATACATGTGCACAATCTGTATGATTCATATGTGGGCGGATGCCTAGTTATCGCAATATTCTGCCTGACTCAAACTACGCTAAATACTTATTTGATATCATGTATACAGTGCAGATAAAAACCCACAAGCACCAGTGGCTAATTAAAGGTATTCAAAGGACATATAGGTGTAAAGCGCCTCCACTACAGAGATAGTTTAGGGATATTGGCATGAAAAAAAGTCAATATTTTGCTTGGATACTTATAAACATATGGGTTTTGCAATGTATTTGTGGTAAGTTTTTATTGTAAATCATCCGTTCCAATAGGACTATGTAAACAGGCTGCAATTTTCAATCATTCATCCTCACCATTAACCCCATTCGCTTCCTCCCAAAGTAATGAGAAAAGAAATAAACAGAAAATAGGAAAACCGGAGATGAGCTGAAGAGAAAGCCGTGTGCACGCATATAGTATGTTTACAAGACCACAATCGAAAGAGAAATTCTGATGTTGATGGTGACGTCAAGTTTACACTACTCCTTATCACCAATGACAACTTTGGGTGAGAGAACTTAGTGCAAAATACAAATGACATATTCATGCTTCCTTCGCTGAGTTTTTTCAGTGGTTCAATTAAATTTTATTCATATCACGTCAAATCATAACACATATTTTCTCAGGGCATTTTACAGGTTAAGCTCTGGATCTTTCAGGCTATGGAGAGAAACCCAGCAGCTCTCACAATGAGAAAGCACTTGACAACAGTCAAGAGGAAAACATTCTTTGAGAAAGAGGACACTTTCAACAGAACCAGTTTCAGGGTGGATGACTGCATTATATGTTGTGCGTTGTCCCAGCTTCCTGCTTTGAAACGTTCAGGGAGGTGGGGAGGCAACACCAGTGCCTCATCCAAAGAGCGCATCAGGAGCAGCTTCTCTCATCTCTTCTTCTACAGAGGCACATGCTGAGGAATACAAGCCACTTTCATGTCACAGAGGAGAGGAGTGATGATTTCGGACCTTTTGAACTCACCCCAGGTGACTTCACAGATTACTGTAACTTCACTCTGAGGGGAGAGAATTAATCAGTGAAATGACCTTGTATGAAAATCAAAACCACCAATGTCAGATCAATATCTGCATGTTACTGCAATGAGTAAAAAAAAAAGATTTTAAACAGTCTGACCGCTTGAAACTGTCTTCAAAATTGGTGTGTGCAACTCTTAATTTCCCATCTGTTGAAACTGGCTGAGCAAAACACCACAACACTACTGACATGATGGATCTACCCTCAGAGGGAACATAGAGATTTACCATTCAGTCAAGATCCAATCGTTTCAATTTCACATGGGGAGCTGAACTTTCAGGACTATGTTTTTGCAGTGTCTTTGCTATATAACTTCTGCACAAATACAGTCAGCTGGCTGTGGATCTCTTATCTATTTTTGTTTTAGCCTCTCCTTTAGACAAGCTACAGTTTATCTGCCTTGCTTGGATGACCTGTTCTACTTGAAGATATCATGTCACAGGGAGGGGGTTATTACTAGAACGAAGATGAACAGGTGACCTAATAAAAAGGCCTAAACCAAAGATCTTAATGTCTGGTTCCAATTCAGTAATATGTCCAGTATCAGTCACTCTTTGATTTTCGACCATTGACAAACAACATAAAAGTATCTGTAGTGTCTACGTAATGCAGAAGTGGCAATTATTTTCTTTAACAGCTAATCATTTTCCAAATAACTATATTAAGAAATGCATAGTTCAAATTTCTCTTAAATTTTAAGGGTTCTCTAATGTTCTTTGACTCGCCAGAAAATCTGTATTGTATTCTTATTTATTTTATTATATTTTTTATATATTTATGAGTTACAAGAAAAGTTGATAAACAGAAAAAAATAAAAGAAATGAAAGCAAACAAGGACAGAGCCGGTGTCAAATTTGAAGGAGGTCTTACCACAGCAGGCCATCATAAACACGATGAAAGGTATGAAAGTAACACTTTTACATCCATTCATATTACAATGCTAATGTAGGCTAATGGTATGCTAATCAGGAAGCAGGTGAAGCTGTGTCACTTTCGGCCGCCATTTTGTTTACGATAAGAAGAGTTTGTGAGACGCCAAAACTTCAAACGAGCAGCGGACGGAATAATATACCCCGTAAGAAAGAGGACTAATGGAAATACTGCACAGTAAGACCTAATGTGTTTGTTTTGTTTTTGATTTGGCGATTAAAAAAAGGTGGTGTAATGTTAAATGTTAGTAAAACTCGAAAGGGGGACACTAACAGGCCGTTAGCGGTCAGAGCTGGTGCCGTCCAGCTGAGGAGGTCAGCATGAGAATGATGGAAATAACCCCTCTTTACAGGCTTCATCATTAGTAAATTTGATAATTGAATAGTTTTTATGGTACGTGGGTCGTCAGGCTGTTTCTTTAAAAAGGTGTGCGGTTGAGTAACGGAGCACAAACTAGCTAAATCGTAAGCTAGTTCAGTGATTTTTTTTTTTTTTTTTTAATTTTTTTAAACGTTTTCGGTCATTCCCACTTTGGACAACGAGGGGATTTTGAGCCCATTCGGCCCCCATCGCCCACGTCAAATGTTAATGAAATACCACAAGCTTAAACCTTTTGAAATTTGCTGAAGTTACATCATGTTTGGTCTCTCGAACAGCCTTGTGTATCCGTTTTGTGACGTCATACCTCTCCCTCTGGAAAGGATTGTTCGTGTTCCGCTCCAGTTAACGCGCCGACGCCAAACATTATATTCGCATTTTGGTTCCTGGTTACTTTTCCCCCCCGGTCTATTATTTAATGTTGATTTTATTCTGGCTGCTGGTAGGCTATTGATGATTACTTTGTTTGTGTCTGACCACCCAGCATCTGAGAACCGTGGAACTAGTTTAAATGCCTGACTACAAAACCTTAGATTTTTCTAACGTCACAGTCCTTTTTGTTACTTTTACAAGTAGCAAAACAGAACCAGGTGTTTTTATTCATGCATTTGGGAAGCACAGTGGGAATATGAGCCCTGAGGATTTGAAGCTACTGCTGCTGCTGTTGTAGTACAAGTAGCCTCAAGTGCAAATTTATGGTATTCATATGTGTACTGCAAAGTACAACAAGAATTAACAAGACATGGATCTAGTTTTGGTTTGAACTATAATCCAAAGTTTTTCCCCCTCCAGTGATAACAGATGTCAATTTCTGTGAAGGCTGCACTTTAATTTGAAATACTGTGTAGGAGTGCACCAGGATATAGATAAATTTTTACAAGGCTAAATATATAACTGTAAAAACATCCCAAGGGCAACAATGAGCAACTTAGAATACCTGAAAGAGTGTTTACTTTCATTCATGACAATATATCAAGAACGATGATAGCAAATTTACATCCTTTGAATTATTTTGACAGTACTAACGATTTAAAAGGCAATGTTCTATTTTATTGTGCATGTAGTATTTTTGTACTAATGATTATAAAATGGCCATAATAAAAATGTTGTTTGAGTGGGTTTTAATATAGTTTCCCCTTTTTATCTGCTTGCCTTTTAATTTAATATATTTGATCAGAAAGTATAATTTGTGCTTTTCTGCTTTGTGTAAGCATCAAGACTAAATGCGCATAATCTTCCATCTTTTGGGTGCTCTGTGGTTAAAAGGACCTGAAGTCTAATCAGTTATTTGTAAACACAAATCCACCATATTCATCTAAACTAGTACTACAGCAGAATGCAAAATCTAGAGCTGCTGCAGAGACAACACTGCAAGAAGCCGCTACACCACATTAGCTTTCTAAACTTTGTGTCAGAGGTAACACACTTCTTGAATCAGATACATTATAGGCAGTATTTCTCTTTTAAACACCTGTTCGCCTGTACTTTTGTTTGATTGTTAAACAATAGGATTTTGGCCCTGTCTCACACCTCAATCCTTAATATTACATTTCATCAGGGTGCAATAATTTCTTTTCATTTTATTTGAAGAGCTCGTTATTACAAGTGGGATACTGTGCCTTTGCTCAAATTCTCTGTGGGAAACGCTGCTTCCAGTACAGATAAATATTGTTTTATAGGTAGAGAAAAGCAAGATATACCCTATACATAAATTATATAAGGTGTCTGACTATAGCTGTATAGTAACCTGCGTTCCTGGTTTGGCGTTTGCAGTGGGTGTTATGTTTTAAAGTTTTCCTGGCTAGTGCAGATGTTCTTCTTTGTAAGGAATAATTTTTATTATGCTTTTTGTAATCTACTAATCATTTATACTCATGCCAAATTTAAAACAAAGCTGTGTGCAGGAGAGGGTGCACCTAGAAGTCACCATTAGATTGACCTATTCCACATCCCACTGGTCACAGTAAATGGAATTTATTGAAAGACTGTATGAATTTCGTTCAGATTGGTTTAGAACATTATGTGCCTGTTCAAATTTGTTTTTATGTGTGTTTTTTATTGCTTTGTTCTTCAGCTTATTGGATTTAAATGAAATTCTTCAACTTAAGCCTTTTAGCACAGAATGATGTTAGCATGTTTAAATAATCACCTCAGTCTTTGGCTATTACTAAAGAGGCGCTGTCATGGGACCAGCTTTGATAACAACAGCATGTGAGATGAAAACGCATTTGTGGTTTATTATGAAGCAAGGTTTTAATTATGAATAAAGAATATACTGAGTGAGACAGTGACAGGAAAATGTCTCAGTAATGCTATTGTATAAAATTTTATTTTCACTTTGGGCCAGGCTTAAATATATTTTTCATTTTAAAGTTAACGCATTCTTTATTTCTGTGAAGTCAGAAAAATTCTTTAAGTATTGATTAACGTATTATTAAAAATTGGTATGTAGGCCCAATGTTGGTTGAAATTATTCTATAGTTCAGTAACAGTAGGACTGATGGAGTAAACAACTCGATCTGGCGAAAGTGATTTCAATGATTGAAGAAACAACATTTACATCAGTGTTTCTCCTACATAGAGCCATCTGTGTTAGTTTTATTGCAGCCGCCATAGAATCATCAATTATGAACATTTTATTATGAAACCTTCAATCACATCACAAAGCTGCACCAAATGGCACATTTTGAGAAAATCCACAGCTGTCAGGGATATTGTGAATAATGACTTTGGCAAGCCGGCAAGTATTTCCCAAAATCTATTCACAGGTGTTTTAACTGACACTTTAAGCTTGTTTCAGATAGAATTATTTGATAAACAACATTAATTAGGAGAATTTTACACCAAAGCCATCATTCTCAATAGTATTTTATCCAGAGCCAAATAGTAGGTAGCTTTAAAAAGATGACACATTCTCCAACATACTCCACACAAATGTATAAAGACAACTTACAGTGTGGAAAGCATGCTGGTAGGTAGGTAGGTAGGTAGGTGAAATACTAACTACTACTATCACACTCAAAGCAAAAATTTCATATTTGTTGCATATCTTTTTTTTTTTTTTTTCATCATTAATCTTATCAGTCAACTCTTGCATGGATTCAGTAAATTTGATTAATGAAAGAGGAGAAAGTGCATCTCAAATGAGTTAGTGTCTAGCAGGGCTCTCTCTCTCTGCCATGTATCGGCTGAAATGCAACATACTATAATTTTAAACATCCCTTTAGCACCACAGTGATATTCATATGGATCGATTAATACAGACTGAAATTCATTAAAATCCCCCGACATCAGCTTCTCAAAGTGTGAGAAATCGTGGCATGTAATTGTACATAGTAGCTGCTGCCAATAAAAAACTCAATGTATGTAACCTATCTCAGTTGATGTGGAGTGCAATTAAAATGTTTACAATCTAATATCATGTTAACTGCCCCCCGTTAAGCTCGAGAAAAAGTCAGAAGAAAAATAGCATCTGTTTATATTGTTTTCATCAATATCATTAACAAAACACAGTTTAGAGGAAGTTTGGCTTGTGCAGAATAATACTCATTTGTTTTTCTGAAAATGGGACATATAAGTTTTATATTAAAAGTGAGAAATGTATTTTTTTTACAGAAAGACCTCCAATCTGTTGCCACTGTATTTTGTTCTGCATAGATGCAGATCAAAACTGTTTCCTCGGTCACTAGTAGTCGTCATTTCTCTATCTCTACATTACATCCAAGATGTAATAGTTGAAACAGTCGGTAAGTTTAAAGTCAAATCCAATGATAAAATCAATTATTTTTTTAAGCAAATTAAACTAAATCCGTAACAAGCTATTGCTTCTATTGAAAAAAAAAATAATAAAAATAAATAAATAAATAAATAAATAAACAGGAAAAAAACTTGTAGATTCAGGCAAAAATTACTATCCTGTGGAAGTGACAGAAATTTAAAGCATGACTGATGTCTAATATAATATTTTTAAGCACTGACCGACTCAGCGGAATCATTTCACTCTGATGGAGGGGAGAAAAGGGAACCCTGTATGTATATCATGTTGGAAATGAACTCATCAACATTTCCAGTGCCTACATGTGTGCAGGGGTGTGTAGTGATGGTTGGCAGTGAAATGGATTGGCTTTATTCCAGGAAAAAGTAAAAACTGATTTGGCAAAAGTGTCATGTAGTGTGTAAATGATTGCTTACCTGTGCACATCATCATAGATAGAAAATGGTTTGTTCACTGCAATGAAATGAGCTCTGAGTCAGTAGATTACTCTCCCACCACTCACATCTTATCCCTCTTCTCTCTCATCTGTCTTTGTTTAAGCCATTCGTGTCTTCCTTATTACCTCTGATGTGGCCTGTCTGGTTTTAAATGCCTAATGACACTGAAGATCGCACACCATAGTTTTTGGAAGGTTCTATTCCTATTCTTCATCTTTTATCTAATTTCATGATTGGAATGATGCTCATTTCTCAATGAAAAAGTTAGTGTACGACATACAGTTCATACAGACATGAAAAAGCTCATGCATGTCATAACCAAATTTATTTTGATTATTAATCATTTCACAGTTTTTTTTTTTCCTTTCTCAGATTTAGTTCTTGTGCTCTAGTGCTTTTTTGGGAGAATTTCAAAATAAATTCATTTTCTGATATTGTTCGCTAAACTAACCCTCAACTGCAGCCTCCTTACATGTCTTTTGTTTCTTTGAATACAGCACCGAATGTCTAGACACTTGTCATCCTCATTTAACAAACTGCGCTGCTGCCTCAGAATAAGGTAGGACAGACATTTTCTTACCTTCTTGGACTTGATAGTGCCTAGCAAAATCGAGATTGAGCCCATTGCGTCTTTGCTTGCTTACTGATGTGTAGAATGTATGTGTTTATATGTTGTTTTGAATCCTCGCCAGTGGATGTACTGGGGGCTCCACAAGATTTTGGAGTTTTCTACAGACCTCGGTTGGTGGCCCACAGCTGTTCTATGGAAAATGTACTGAATAAAAAAAGGGAGGGTGGCATCTGTACACAGTCATCATAATCACAGTGAGGGTTGTTGTGTATTGCGTATTGTGGGGAGTAACACCCTCTGAGTTTTGACTGTTAGCTCCTGAAAGTGTCTCAAAATGCATATGCAATGATGATTCAGACTTGATTGTAGAATATTTATTGCTGTTAATAAATTAAGCCTTCTTTGTAAAGGGGAAATTATGACAGTGATCACACGTGACCATCTGTACCCCGGTGAACTTTGTAGTGCATTCATGATGCCCCCTCTTTCTCCCTGCAAACCATGTGATCATGCAGTATTCGCAGTGAGAGATGGTTTTCTTTTTCCAGTTATTTACAGCAGTGTTTCCCCTACCATTATGTTAGGGGGGCGCCCCTCCCAATGACACCCCCCTAGATGGTCAAGTTAATTTAATATAATTTAGTTTTCTATATAGCGCCAGATCACAACAGAGGTCATTTCAGGTTAAAATTCCTACAGAACATGTCAATAACTACCTTGTGCTTGTATTAAACAACATAGTAATGTTATTTATTTTATTTACACGACAGAATGTAATTTCTGTCTCTCCATGTTGGCACAGTTCTCCTCTACGCTCTGTATCACACACGGCGGAGTTCTGCCTCGATGCGTGCACACAGGTTAGCATACTCCTGCCAGCGAGTGTTGAAAAATGTCACAAGAAAAGCAAAATATCAGTGTTTTTAAACGCTCACAGGGCAATGATGGCAACACCAGCAGCTCCTCTGGTAGTAGCAGCCAGAGCAGCTCTCCTGCTCCGGGTCTAAGCAGCGAATGCTCTGCACGCCCTGCCCCCGACCTGCAGCAAAAGTCTGCTCACCACCGCATGTCAGGCTTTGAACCAGCTTGGCTGAACCCCCCCCCTTCCAAGGCTGCAATCCTAGGGGAAACACTGTACAGGCAGGCATTTCCTTCAGTTTAAAAGTGAAATTGAAAAATTCCAAAAATGATTATCCACTTGGCTCTTTGTTCAATAGTCAATTGAACAGCAGTCCTTGAAAGAGTAATCAATGAGAAAAGCTTGTGGGGGCTGTTGCTGGATACCTGGTGCCATATGACTTTATCAGCCACACCTACCATGATGTGAACAGAACACAGTAGGTGTCGTTGCAAATGAGTGTGGTGCCTGTAAATTTGGAATAAATTCTTCTCATTAAATTGGACTAGGGCTATGCGATAAAGCGATTTAAGATTAATAACAATGGTAAACAATGGTATGATCGTTGATATAACATGGCGGAAATGAGTGTGACAGCAGTCAGTCAGTGTCTGTCTTTTCTGGCATGCAGGTAGGATATGGTTTTCAAATACATTTACAATATTTCAATATACACTATTAACAGCTTCTTCCACTGACTGAGGTTAATTACAGGGCACTGCTGCACCTCATGGCATTAAAGCTGGGAAAGAAGTGCAGAACAAAATAGGCACCCAGTGCTCAGCAATAGTAGGCTAGGCTCCAATGTGCTAAGTGTTAACCTCTGACCACAATATAAATGTGACTGAACAAGTTTCCACAAGCCATAATAAAGCAGACTACATAGTTGATAAAAGAAAAGACTTATTTCGTGCGGCGGACGCTTTTTGGCTACTGAAAATCACATAAATTTCAGGTTTCAACGTGCTGCTCAATTTTACAGTTGAGGACTAGTAGTAGGAACATATCAAATGTGTCACCCATCTGAAGCCGTTAATCTCCATAGAATATTATGAAAGCCTCAACATGAGGCACCATACAAGTTTCGGGCAGCCTGTCCCTGAATCACCTTTATGCATAAGTTTTGATTGTTGCTCTTCCCCCCCGCCTTTTTTCATATATATTCTGTATTGTTTTTGTAAATTTTCATATTCTTTATTGTGGCTGAAGCACTTACGTTACAATCTATTTAAACAAGAATAAGATAACCAACCTATTTTGTTGTTCAAAGTTAGTTTAAAGAAACTAATGTTGACGAAGCTGAGTTTTTTTATATTAATGGGGATGTCATGTTTCTTGTTTGTATATGAAGGCTGAATATGTAGTGATGCATAGTAGGTTATGAAATTTTACTTTTACGAATGTAATTCACCTATAGCTAATATATTGAGAAAATGTGTTCAGATTGTTGAATTTGCAACAGAAGCACAGTTAGGCTAAAGACATGGTCAAATTCTTGGGGACATTAATGGGCAGAAAATATGAAACATGCTCTGAATTTCAGATATTTTTTTTTTCTGTATTTCTGCATGTTGTTTCAGACAAAATGAAGCAGTGACTCGATTTATCTGGGTTACAATGATTTGCATTTATCTCCATCTCTATTTGCGTTTTTCCATTGCATGGTGTTGACTCAAGTCTGCTTGAATGTACTTGACTCTCCTTGACTCCAATCACTTTTGGTTTCAGGCACTTTTTCCACTGCAGATAGTATCCCCTCAATGTGACGATATTACTATGGTAATAACACATGAAGCTGCCATGATGTCAGGTTCAAAATGACACGCATGAACAGTAGGGGTGGGAATCTTTTACTATATCACGATTCAATTCTTGGGGGTTATGATTCGATTCAGAATACATTTTTTTTCTTCAAAATGATTTGATCCATAATGATTTCTGCTTCAGTCTATAGGTGTGCAAAGGATCCTCATAATCTACTCCAGTCTGTGTTGCAAGACAGAATGACAAATGGAGACATTAAAGTGTCTTTTTCACATTTAAGTTTGAAACATTTATCCATGCTTAGATGGAGTTGTTGCATAAAAGCAAAATAAAAATGCCTCTTTATTAATTAATTAATTAACAAACAAATAAACAAACAAATAAATAAATAAATAAATAAATAGTGCAGTTCAACATGGGTTCCCAGAGTGCTTAAAGGGCTTTCATTATAAACATGGAATAACACAGGCCGACATTTTACTTAAACGCTTTTTTTTTCCCCCGGAGTAAATAGGAATGTATCTGTTGGGAAAATGCTCCGAGGGGGTCACTAATAATGTACGCCCCCCCACACCCATAAATGAACAAATGAATGATTGAATGAATAAACAAACCAACAAACAAAAAAATAAATAAATGAATGAATGAATGAATGAATGAATGCATGAATGAATGTGGTGAATGTGGCGTAGTGGGCGCAGTTCAATTCCTAGTTGGGGCCCCTGAACATGTCCAGGGTAATTGATCTAAATGTACTGTGTACTGTGACCTGAGCAGCACGGTGCCGTAGTGGTTAACACTGTTGCCCCCCAATAAGAAGGGTGCGGTTCCGTTGTGGGCATTACTGACGAGTAATGCCCCCCCCCGGACCTAGACTGGACAAGACTAGACCAGATCAGACCAGACCAGACTAGACAAAACCCCGAGACACATCTGTCGGGAAAATTCTCAGAGGGGGTCACTAATGATGCACGCTCCCCCACCAGTGAAGTGGCCATCTGAGTGCTAAGTCACTCACTGAGCTCAACACAAAGACGTTGACTATTGTTCATTTTTAATTTCACTTCAAACTGCTTATCCATCTGTGTCACGGGGAGTGCTGGAACCAATCCCCACTGGCTTCTTTGGGAAGGGTGGGGTAAACCCTAGACAGGTTACCAGCCCCAAAAGGGTTAAGCACCAGTCTCTGAGTCTATTCTTAAATAATCTCACTTCAGTAGCTGGGGTAGTGCTATCTCAAAGAGCTGATTGTACCTCTGTCTGTGTTTGTCCACCACAGTCAACTGACACACTACCCCCAACCCCTCTCTCTTGCTCTTCATGAGGATGTCGCTGACTGCAGAACCACAGGAACAGGCTGGAGGGAGACTTTCAGTATTCTATTTCTCTCTCTTCACTTTTGCCCTCCTTTTTAATTTCCTTAAGCATATGGTCTCACACAAAGCTGGCATTCTTAGTCTTAACTGCTCATCGTGTCACACTTTAGCTTGCCAGGAGAAAGTGGGTGGGCATCTACGGTCTTGTGGGTGCAGATGCATCTATAAGTATCTCTTTATCTTAACACCCAAAATCACCACTTCCATCATGTGCCATATCTATCCTGTCTTACAAAACTTGTAAACAAGTATTCATCTAAAACTGTGCAAGTAGTTGAAATGGTTCTTTGAAAAAAGGAAAAGGAGGGAAAGTATTTTGCCTAATTTCTTACTTCAGTGGATCATGTGTAAGGGTTGGTATGAAGAAAAGACACCATTAACTAGTAGTAGCATGCACTAGACTGGTATAGACATGCCAGACCATCCCCTCTACTCTATATTTACTTTTTGCATATGCATGTGACAGTATCAATCTTAAATTAAATTTTTAACTTTTTATGCCAGTAGTGTAAGTGTAACTCATATCTTCAAAAGTATTAAACCAAGTCTTAGGCTCCTTGCAAAAGCTGTTACCCCCACAATCCAACTTGAAATAAACAGTTGAAGATGGGTTGTTGAATATTAAACCAAGTTCTGGAGTTAAAACTACAACTGACCATTAAAGTTTTAGATCAGTGATTCAGCTCAGGAGAGTTTCATTCAAAACCTTTTGGCTCCCGCTATCCTTGTATAGAGACAAGCACAGGTTAACAGCATGGCAGGCTCTTATCAGTGCTTGTCTTGGTACTGACCATTGTTTGGCTCCAACACTGAAAGTTCGCTTTTCTGCTCCTAACCTGACACTGAAACCACTTGGACTATTTTTTATTACTAGCCTGTGACCAACATGCACAGTTTATTTCTCTGATTGTGTAAAGATACATAATAATCAGAGAACCTTAAACTGAATGCCACGGACAAAAGACATGCATGGACAGTGCATGGTTTATTTTCATATAAGTTTATTATATAATATAACGCTTGAATTTCCGCAATCTATAACAAAGCTGTTTCAATGGAGGTAAAAGAAAATGCATAAAAAAATTGTCCTTTGTAAACAACTGCAAGAGATCATCTATAGCTGTAATGCCTACTTGTAGTGAGGTTGGTTGCATCAGCATTCCTTTTTTAGCACAATGTGTATACCACAGGTGTAGGGAGACCTTTGGTACTTCTCTCTTTTGAATTGTCTCAGTGCATTTGAGAGCAGCCAAATCAGTTTGCATCAAGGACTTGCTGACGTAAATTCACTTCCACACTGGTGGCCTCTGTGTACCTAAGGCCTTTGCGGGGATTTTTTTTTTGCATTGTCTGTGCCACTTCACATTGTAGTGCCTGCAGTAACATCACATCTGCACGGCGTGGAGAGGCTTGTGGAGTGTTTATTTGTTTCAATATCCCTGCAGGAGTCTGCTTTTTTGAGAGCAGCTTCATGCCTCTACCAAATTAACACTCCAGTGCTTTTTCTTTTTTAATAATGTCTGTCATTCTACCTTTTAAATTCATTGCAGTTTTACTGTCTACATCCAACCCATCTACTTCCCATTTGTTAGTTTGTCGCCTTTTCTTCTCCTTGTCCCTCTTTGTGTGCCTGTGAAAGCCATCTCAATCCTTTGTCTATCACTACTCTGGTCCCAAGGGAGCTTGAGCGCATTTTCTAGGATGTTTACGCATATCACTGATAAATTGTTTGGCTAGATCTCAGAGGGCAGGCCTGCTGTTAGAATGATTTATCTGATTTGGTGTTTGAGGAAGCATATTTTTCATTATGTTATGTAATTAAAAAGATTCCCATGGGTTGGTTTTCATTTATACAGCATTTCGAAAAATTACAGCAGCTAAGCTATATGCTGTAGGGTTAAGATTGTTTTTCTTGTTCGGATGAAATACACTTGACTGTAAAGAAATCCTTCAGATTACATTGAGTAATTCAGCTTTTTCAGCCAGGATTCCTGATTAGCATTGATGTGCACTAATATTATTTCACATATTGTCCAAATGTCAAAGATTGACTGATGCTAAATAACACACATTTTTAGATACTGTTGATTAAAGGAAACCCGGAGTAAAATGAATTAGGTTGCCCAATTGTTGTTGGCTAACAGAACTGTAAATTACCAATCTTTCCCTACATCTGCTGTTGGATTATTAAAATAAACTCATGGAACTATTTTATTTGTGGAATGTAATCACATGATTTAGTTCTTTTGTTTACATTCTTTTGCACAGTATCATCTGCCAGGGCAACATTTACTGCCCTGGCACTGATATGTTATCCTTGCGAGGACATTCTTGCTCTGTTCCCATGATATTAATCAGCTGCTCCACAGGGCTCTAAATTCTGTTTGTGTGTGGATGCCTCACTTGATAATTGTGTGAGTACACTAATGGCATTGTGCTAAGTGTCATGTCAAACCAAAAGACTGTTTATTTTATCTCTGTTTGCTTGACAGTTCTTTTTTCTTTTTTTTTTTTATTATTAGCCAAGTATGTGCTTTCTTCTTATCATGCTACTGTAGGGTCAAAGAGTTAGTTTCCCAGCACTAGAGAAGCCTAAAGAAGCCACCACCTAAGATCAGGTCAAATCGTACTATATGGCTGGTGCACTTAGTGCCAAATCTTGATTTTTACAATTGTTGTGCTGTCTGACAAAAAAAATGTAAACCTTAATGGTACGAGGCTTATCTGATAAGACACTGAATAAGGCTCTATGAGCTCTCTCTCTCTCTCTCTATACATATATATATATATATATATATATATATATATATATATATATATATATTTATTATTATTATTATTATTATTTTTTTTTTAATTATCCTTTTTTGGGTGGGGATGGGGCAAAATAAACTAAGACATTGTGTTGAATAGGTAGTTGTAAAACTGTTTATTTTACTTTCAATCTTTTTTGAAAGAAATTATAATGTATTTAACATCGCCAGTAGAAACAGTTTGGACATTTGGTCCCAAAGCTTCCTGGATGGCTCCCGGCAGAGTTATTGTGTGCTGGTCCAATTGGAACCAAAACTAGAACATGCTGAATAGATCACATATTATCTCTGGCGAGGGAACGCCTCATGATTCCCAAGGAACAGCTCAAAAAGAAGGCTGGGCAGGAGGACTGGCTGCTGTTGCTGCGATGAGGACCTTGATAAGCAGGGTGAAAGAAGTGGGTATGGCACATTAGAAATACTCACATTGTTTTCTTGAGATAGAAAAAACAGCAGAAAAATAACAAACAAAGCCTGTAAAAGGCTTTTCCTAACTTAGTGTTTCAGTGCACCATAATTATTCTTTCTACTATTCCTTGCGCTGTCCTTCGGTATTGTCAGCAGTCTTGTTAGAGTGATTTGAAGACCAAGACAGATGAGAAACCAAAGGAAAGACCTGTATGATGAGTGGACAAACAAATGCAGATGCTTGTATACTGGGCAAAAGAGTGCAAACCCATCTGATGAATGGAAAAATTATGTGATTTGTGCTATGGCGTTTACAGTCAGTGGTGTACAGTTCCCAATTTCAATCAAAGGGAGTCATTAAGTTCAGGAAACCCTCGGGGGCCCTTTAAGAGTTTGATAAACATTAAAACTGTAAGAATATTTTAATAACTGCTTCAGTATCATTTTATTTGATAGCATTGTTTTGTTCCTGTATGTTCCTTGTGGAATTGTCCACCCCCAAGTCAATTTGTCATCAAGAGCTATTCTTTTGTTTGATTCTGCTGTCTAAGGTGTGCTGGAATACTGTCACAAAATGACTCTCCTGTCACACATTGATAGCAGGTTCAATATTACTTTGGTGGCTGATGCTGATTCATTGGGTACTAAAAGATCTGAATTAAGTAATGTCCACAATGGGCTGTAGTTCTGAATCATAGGGCATATTAAATTAAAATTAGATAACTGAAATAGTTTTCAGCTACCACTAAGCTTGGTGGCATTTCAGTCAGTTCAAATGAATTTAAATTCGCTTTTAGCCTCACAGTTTTCAAAGAGTTACTGTTCCAAACAGAGGGCCCTGAACAAGTTTCACTTTGCTTTGCAAGTAGGGTGATAAAACGACAGACAACACGAACAGCCAGACAATCAGAATAACGCCGTGCTGGGCCAATCACGCTACTGAAATAGAGTTACGGCCACATCAGGCTAGGTCAGTGCTTCTCAAAGTTTAAAGGCAGGAGAGAGTATTTTCCGTAAGGGGAAACTTAATTTGTATGTAGTTTTGCCTTCCTACTGTGTACGTCATTGTGACTTTAAACACTGATATAATTTCATGGAAATTGGGCTTTTGTTAAAATTAAACTATTAGTTTTTTGGGCAATGGTCCAGGCATCAAACTGTCAGGATAAAAGACAGTTTCCCCCTCTTTCTCTCCCTTTCTCCTAATCTCCCTCTCCCTCTCCCCATCTCTGTTTCATTCTCTCATTCTGTCTCACAAATGTGACCAAAAGTAAGAAAAGAGAAATATACCCAGTAAAAGAACACTTTAGAGCATTAGTTCTCTTAGAACCTCATTCATATCCCTGTAAATTTTGTATGGTAGGAAAAATATTTCAAACTGAATCAATATTTAATCAAAAGTGGACATTGTGAATCAGGATCTAATTCATTCAAGAAATCATTAGTGATATCAAGTCCTGTTGAAACTCTATCCAGTGGGGAAACAAGGAGTCAGCCAGTAACTTCACTTGACTGTTAACATCTAACTCAGAGCTGTACGCCTTTGTCTGCGCTGCACAGTGGTGGTCTCCTGTGTCCCCTGGTTCTTTGACCCTGCAGCCACAATTTTCCATCATCGATACTTCTTTGGAAGAGAAGCTTTGAGGACAGTATGTGGTTAACCTAAACTAAATGCCTCACCCCAACCATTAGCCCATTCTTCACTTTAGAGCCAATCAATAGTCCTTTTGAAAATTGAAAGCTGGCCAAAATTTATTAGCAAAAAAGTCTTTACTACAATGACTTAAAACTAAATTCACAAAAATAGCAGTGCAAGCAGATACACACATGTACACGCACAACATATCCACATGCCACTTGAAATTCAACACTGAGTAGAACTCAGATTACTTCAGCTGTAGCTTCAGTAAGATTGATGAACACCACAAAGTTTTAGACAGGATTTTGATGTTGTCCCTCATATACAGAGGGTGCTGAAGGGGCAGAAAAACAGAGTTTGCTTTAGAAAATGCTCCAGAAAGATATAGTTTTTCCAATTACTTGCTGTTGTCTTTTCTTTCCTGCTTGCTTTCCCCTCTTGTACTGTGGTGATTAAGTTGGCTCAGAAATGTAATATCAGAAGTTTTACTTAATTTGATTCTTTTGAGACACAGGCTGCAGGCTAAAACCACTTTATTTCAAATTGTAAATTGATGATTGTTCTTGGCATTTTTCATCCCAATAACTTTTTTAACATCTAATGGAGGAGGCATAGTGCAGTATGAACAGCCCAAGGTGGCAGTTTTATCTTATATCTGTTTTCTTTTGCAAGTTTTCTGTATTTAGTAGCTAATATGAAGATTTTTGAGAACAGCTTATTATTCATCATATGCACAGGATATCTTTTTCATTGCCCAATTTATTTTTTATTAGATTTTCATCAGATTGATATTTAATGTGCTATTAAGTATGCATGAGCATATCTCAATGGCAGGAGTATTTTAATTTAAGTATAATTCCAGCAGAATACCCACTTTTTCTGCAGAGAAACAAATGTGAAGTCAGGCTGTTTGTGTGGCATGGAGACTGTGAGCAGAGAAGGAAAGAAGCTGACACACCACTGATTTGGTGAAGAGAGAATGCAGCGAAGAGAGAATAAAACAGGACAGACAGGGAGCGAGGAAGGGAGTAAATCAGACCTTTAGAAGATTAAGCATCTGCAAGGACTCGGAGCAGGATTGAACTGGGAATGACTTGTCTGTTGTTTCTCAATCGAACTAGGATGGTGTTAACCTTATGTTTATGATGGTGTTGGCCTTGTGTTATGGTGATAGAGAGCTATGAGATAAGATAGGGATAGGAGCAATGGGTAGAGAGGATGAGGGAAAAATAATTATGGTGAGGTGGAGGTTTATGGCTTAGGGTTTAAAGTGAGAGCTATATTCATATTGACAATATGAAATTATGAGGCAAAGATAGAGTTGGTGGCAAATTACTGGGTACAAATAATGAAATCTCCCATGAGTCCTTTTTATATATTGTATCACTGTTGTGTAACAATGTATGAATCCACTAATTCCTAAATCCCAAAATAACTTTGTCTCCTTGTTTCTGCTGTATTTATATTAACTGCCACATCAATCCTTGTCCACAATATACTCTTATTTTCAATACTGCCAGTGAACTGCATCTCATATCCTTGTTTAATTAAGAGTGAAGACAATTTTGTGTTTCAAGACTATATTTTTTAAAATACTGCTTCTCTGAGGTATGTGTGTGTATATATCAGGTCTCTGTGGAGCAGCCTATCTCAGAATCTCCCAGCAAGCATTGAATACATTACAAAAATATTGCACAGATGTTTATTGTCTACAGAGGATGAATCCTGCAGATTATGAAACGATCTCCTTGCTTTTCCTTATTTACTCTCATGAAGTTGCCTTTTTTGGGATTTTTAACGATAACTTGGCCGTTATTGGACAGATTGCTATGACATTTAATGCATCTATGGTACCTAAGAGTCCAAAAAGTTTTAGTGTGTGGTGCTCAGCAAATATGTAAAATTTGACCTTTAACTACAGTTGTGTTTTGTTTTTTTTTTAATCACCAAGCATCTTTGAGCGTCACGATTTTTAACAGATGTAATCACTTTTTCCCAGTGACATTACTGGACAACACGTTATGCAAACTGCCCTGTTTGAAACTTTCTTTAAGCCATAATGTGGCATTCAGTTTCTGTTCTGTTCTCATCACATCCAAATCCTTTTGGTCGGTTGTCTTGCCACTGTTTTTCACCCTGTTCCCTCATTCTACTTCTTCTGTTGGTCTTTCTAAGTCTAAATCTGTCTTTACTTATCTGTTGATTCCATCAGATACATTTTATTTGGGGAATGAGTGTACAGTTTTAGGGTGTGTCATCTAGTAACAGATAAATCATGTCTTAGAAATGCCTGTCAGAAATGTAATAGAATTGGTTCTGTGATCAATTTACAACTGTCAGAAGGGCTTTAGCCTTTTGATTATAGAGATAACATCTTATTCCATCTTCACAGAATACCAATGTTATAGTTACTCCCATCTAAAGCTACAGCTCTTCTAAAGTGATTCGTTCGAGAAGCAAAACTTTCTCTGCTGCAGCTTGAGAGAAAATGTATGGTTCGAAAAGCTATGTAACTGAAACTGAACAAATCTGAAAATCCTAGAGGTTTTACTCTTTGTGAGGTTTCCAGTGAACCAGGTGTTCCCCTTACACTGCTGATATGAGAGCTGAAAATGAGTTCATTTACATTTGTGTGGAACAAAGCAGTATAAAACTGACAGGACTTTTCATCGATTTTCCCATAATTTGACTCTAAACACAGTGGTTTCCTTATCCACCTCCAGCACAGATTTAATCTTTTTTTACCTTTTATGACAACAATAATTAAACAACTGACTGATTATGATTATGGGTCACATATTCACAAGTTATGCCACTAATCCAAACAAGGTTAAATGGCAATAATAGATCAGACATAAGGCCTGTTAAATATGGCAACTGTGTGTGATGGAGCAGAGGGCCAGCAGCAGAATGCCTTCTAATTTATCATGCCAGGATACACTGTTGAGGGTTTTCCTGACTTCTAGGGTTGTTTTGATCCAAGGAAAGAGTTCAGAGAATAATTTTAATTAAAATGATTCCTGGTGAAATTGTTAAAAGTAAAAGGGAAAACTTTTAAATATTGTACGTTTCAGTGGTGAATTTGCAGAATAAAAAAAATCTGAGGTGCGGACTTTGTGGTCTATTGTCGGTTCAAGGCCAAACTGCGGTGACCACAAGCACAACGCAGCCAAAGCTGGGTGTGATGTGTAATTTTGATGTAAAATTTTAATGTATACTACCAATCCAAATTTTGGACATAGTTTTATATATATATATATATATATATATATATATATATATATATTGAAGTCCCTTTTACTCCCATTCCTGAGCCTGTGCACAGCTCTGCATATCTGCAACCCCTGTGCCAGTGCCACCCTCTGTGTGGCTCTGGGCTAATGGTTTCCATTGAATCATAAATTAGACTTGAAAGGAGAGTGGCAATGAGCACATGATTGAGGACTGAGGAGTGCAGAGAAAGCTTGATAGATTTTTCTATCAATAATACAGATTGTCTTGCCATAGAACCTCTGTCATATTGGCTGATCATATTGATTTTGTCAGTCAGTCAAGTATTTTAAGTGTTGCCTTCATTGTGTATGCGTCTATGTGCCTGGTGTATAAAATTAGCCAGGTCACACAAGGGTCTGTCAGAGGACTTTGTAATTAAAGACTGTGTGGCAGCAGCATGTTTCCCATTAGGCTACCAGTATAACATCCCAGCCATGTGAATCAGCTCTCACAGTCTGGCATTCTGCAGAGCTGTCCAATAAGCACCAGCTGCAGGCCAAATGGCAGCAGTACTCATTTGAGTCCATTTGACTACTTATTATAGTAAATTTTGATTGTAGTATAATAGTTTTGATCAGCAACCTGTGATTTGACATACAAGTGCACTTCACTGGCCTCTGACATGATGACAGAGAAACTTGGCTGTCTTTCTGTATCAGTCCTGCCATCCAATGTGCACTGTTATAAAGTCCACAATCAGCTCAGGCTTGCATCCTGCTGAGTCAAGAGCAGACAGTGTTTGGCGAATATTAGCAAAATAACAAATGACAAAACACATTATGAATATTATTGATTGCACAGAAAGGGGACTTCCTCATTAGACAGGCTACATTAGAAAAATGCCAGTGGTAGCAATTTGACGATTGCAGAGTGAGCGAACTTGAAAGGTTGCGTTTTCCATATATGCCATAAAGACATTTATGTGCTGAGTGAATGAATGAATGAATGACTCATCTTTATTTAGATTGTGTGTTTTTATAACAGAGTAATATCTAAGATGTATTGCAAAGGCACACTATGACCAGCAATATTGTCAAAGAAAGACAGCCATGTATGGGGAAATTGTGGCAAGTTTGTAGGTCAGTTCACTTTATTCTTACATTATACCACTTTACTGCCAATATTAACAGAGGCCATCAACAGAGGAGACTGACACAGTATTGGTGTCTAAAGACTCAATTTGCCACACAAACTAAATGTCTTTTTGTTTGACAAAGCAGATGAGGAAGCCGACAGGGCAACATCAGAATCCTGAATCAGTGGTTTGGTCAGTCAGCAATAAGTGTGGTTTTGAATATATGTAGCTATTGGCAGACGCTGTAAGCTTAAATGTGCAAAAAGCCCCATTCTCCTTTAGTCCAAAGTTGCCTCATGTTTACAACAATGCCGTAAGAAACTGATGGACAGCTGAGCCTTTTCTCTAGGTTAATGCCCTCAGATCGCCCTGGTGGGCTCCTTGTTCATGCTGACTGGCTCCACCATATCTTGACAGAAATCCCTGATTGTTGCTTAATGAAATTAACATAAACACTTAGGCTGTCCACATCTCATGTTTAGATTTGCCTGTTGCATTCACAACACAAGATAATTGATTCACAATGCAAAAGATTAGAAGAGGTTAACATCCAGCAAATTTATAAATTGGGTTAAGAATGTTTCAAAGTTGTCATAAATGTAATAATTTTTGGGAAAGACATGCTACAAACACACAGGATGCAGCTGTTTTATGGATTGCCTTCAAGGAGATTTTAAGGAGCTGCACTCCAGTCAGTGGTACATTAATCACAATAACAATGTTTCTCAGATGCTTTTCAGAAAGGACAATTTCATACTGTTCCTTATGCTCATCCCTGAACAGAAATGTCTCACACACCCCTTTATTCTTCCTCCCTGTTGTTTTTATTGAGCCCTCTGTATTTCTTCTCTCCAGACACTGCTGTCACTAGTCACCATTATCTGTAATGTTACCAAGGGAGCTTGAATGTCTCATTTGAAGAACTTAGTACTAATGAGGACATAATAGCATAACTTCCCTGTACAGTACTGTGACAGAGTTGGCCTTGCAGTAGGAGTAGGAGAGGGATTTCTTTCCTTTCTGCCATGCCAGCTGGCATACATGTCCCAAATCAGGTTAGTTATCACTGGACAAGTTGAAGTGTGATCACTCAGTCACACATGGATAGAGATGTGTTGGAGCTTTGCCTCTGTTCTGAAAAGCCCTTTTCAAATCCATTTTGGTAGCTCATTAACCACAGACACTTTTGGTCCCATGCCAAACAGTTTAAGACATTTCAGTGGGTTTTCATGGTTATTGTGTGTGTCTGTATGTGGGCCTGTTGTTTTTTTCTTAAAAAATTATTTTCTTCTTCAGTACAATTCCCTGGACTAATGAGAGATTTGTGAGATGTCATTTTATTCAGTGTTTGAATTACACAGTGGCTTTTGGAGTGCCCCATTTTGCTGTCTTAGGAAACTTTTACGGCCAGCAATGCCCACTAGTGTCGCTGGACAATTGTAGCTCATTTGTTGTCTGTTTGTTTGATGAATACAAATTGTCCAAGGCTTGGTAGTTTCGACAACACAATGATGAGGAGTTCACGTGATTACATAAATCTAGGAATTTGAATGTAGTGCCACATTGGACAACTTTTCTTGTACTTTGAATTGGCCCATATAGTGTCTAACAGAGTAGACCTTATGACTTGTAGCCATAAAGCCCTATGTCCATGCAGTCCTTTTAGTTTGATGTGTTAGCTCATTTTCACAGAAAATATAGCATATTATGCCATGGTGACTCAAATGGCACCAAATGCTAAAGAGTATAAAAAACCTCCATCAGGACTTGAAAAATTACAAATTTAAATTGCACAGTCTGTCAGAAATATAGCAGTTAGATATGTTCCCCAAATAACCCAGCCTGAGTTGACAACCTGCCCAAAGACCCAGCAAGGCCAGAATGTACAGTGGATGACAACTGACTTCCCAAACATATTGACCCCTCCTGGACAGCCCCATGCACACTCAAAACATGTTCTTGCAACAGAGGAAGAATCACTGTAGGCATTGAGTTATTGCTAAACATTTGGCCAGTCAAAACCAACTGCTTGTGTAAGTGGATAATGTTAATGTTAATCTCTGAACTCTGATACTGAATCCTTGATTCTTCAATCCATAAGAGGTAAAAAGTTTCAGACTCAAAAGGGCCCTGTAGGCTGTCTTCTGAGGAGACGCCACGATGGTTTGGACCAGAGGCGTTATTAAAAAGAAAGAACTTTAAGAAAGCACACATGGGAAAACTGAACAGTGTGACAAACACTCCATAGGTGTCAATGAAAAACATTTTTAGACTTTTCCATTGATTTACTCATCTTGCACATTTTTTTTTTTTTTTTTTCTGTTAGATGTTGTTTTGCTGCTAGTTAGCACCTAGAACCTGAAATCACAAACACATGTGAACGTGCTGGTGAGTTATTGTTAAGTTTCTGAGAAACACTAAATGCCATTAAAGACACATCCTGTTTGTCTCATTTAATCTGGTTATGTCAATTTGAATGATGAGTACATCCTTTAAGAGGGCTGCAGAGATTTTGCTCTTTTTGCGCACAGACAAATCCACACACACACACACACACACACACACACACACGCAAACATGAATACAGATGAACACACATATGTGGCACATAGCATTATAAACCGCACAGGATCTGTGGTCAGATGTTATTGATATGTGTAATCAGTGAGTGCCCTACTCTAATGGAGGAAGAGTCAATGCCTCTCAGGAAGTCTGGCCTTTTAAAATGTCACAGTCGTTTCAGAGGATTATCCTTGAAAAGAAGATTTAGTCCTTCTTCCTCTTGTCTTTTCTCTCTTTTCTGAGTCTATGTTCTAGCTTTTTGCACTTCAGTTTTCATTGTTCATCCTCTCTTTGAGTTCACCTTCAAGCTTTGGAAAAATGTCACAATGTGCTTTTTGATTCTGGTACAGGTAAAGGGAATGACGCTACACTCTGGCAGTAAAAGGTGCTATGTCACACCTTAATCCTTCTAAACCGAGTGTCGTCACCCACCACACTTCGAATTACCGTAAATTTGCGAATGTTTGCTCTATCAGAGAAATTCCACCGGTTTCTGAAAGCTTAGAAGTTGCACTTCTCAGGGTCATTACGGTAATTGCACTTGCTTCCACTCACAGGACATATTCTGGCCCATTTCTGGCTAAAATAAGCAAAAAAGGTGGACAGTAGGAATCTTCACTGACAAAGGGTTAATAGCTCATTTATCTTTTTTTTTCTTTCTTAAATGCACATGCATTCAAAAGATGATGAAATACTTGAATACTAGATGAAGTACTTGAAATGAAATGCTCCTCATTGTACTGCAGAATGGAGAAGTTCAGGAGATCCTTCGTTCCCACAGCTATTAGAATGTTCAATTCCTCCTTTTTAATATATATCTTTATTTTTATTTTGATGAACTCCTGACTAGGTGAATTTCCCCTAGGATATCAATAAAGTTCTATCTATCTATCTATCTACTTAAAACAGCCTAAAAGGATGTATAAAAATATCTTAAACTTGTTTCATCTGATCGGTCGTCCAGTTTTTCCCATTACATATGGAAAGCAAAAGCATAAAATGTTTGACAAGTTCAAGCTAGTAAATGTTAAGAATTTTGGCTTCAGAAATGACACAATTATGATAGTAAAATGAATTTTTAATTAATTTTCTCTCAACAGAATGATTATCAACTCATAGTTTTGGCTATGTGCTCCATTTTACTTAATGTACATGTGTTTTTAGCTAAAGGGAAAAAAAAAACACGTGAAAGCTCTGTTTGGACCCTTTTTGGAAGGGTGTGCAGCACATAGTTCTCTCAGCACATGCCAGAGGGACCCAGCTGATATGAGTCTCATACACTTGACCTTAACATAAAACCTTTAAACACTCAGAAAGGGAGTGAAGTGCTTTACTTCACTAAAGGTCACTCCCACAGTTTTCTCCCACTCTGGTGCAGCAAGAAGGAAAAGGGTGAACCCAGCAGGCTACTGCTTTATGACCACAGGCTGAATACATTCTGAGACAAATATAGCCTTGATCTGTATTTACACTATAGTTTTAAGCCTGTGAGAGCATCATTATAGAAATTTGATTGGTGGTAAATAACAATTATGTCATTACTTAAGACGCTGAGTATTTTCACACACATTGGTGTTCCATGTGACTATTTGTTTTTGTTTTTTTTTTTTTTGAGCTTTTTGCATATATTTGAGAACAAATTCTACTCTGGTTGTAACTGGGGCATGTTAACATCTATTGCACATTTCTGATAATAGTTTATATAATTTCAGATGATCGGGGAAAGGTGACAAATTAAAGAAAGAATTTGAAATAATGAATTCATATGCTTGCTCTACAGGAGAAATAAATGATAACCATCCAGTTTGTTGTGTATAAGGAATAAAAAATTTTGAGCAGGCATAGATTCTAATAGTTAGATAGATAGATAGATAGATAGATTCAGGCATAGCTTGATTCTGACTTTGTATCAAGATGCTAACAGGGGAATAGCCAAATTACTTGATGGCAGTAACTTTCATCATCAAGGCTGGCTTGAGCTTCAGTAGTAACAGTGACTTAAGTAGCATCTGCTTTTAGATCTGTGAAGAGATACTGTCAGCACATCTTTTCCAGAGTGAAATGATCTGATGAAACTGTCTTCATTCCTTTAGTAGAGCTCCAGAAACATGGAAAATCAAGACCCAGACACATTGCTGCCATTCTAATGGCATATAATGGCTCAACACATTGGTAAGAGACAGGGTGTTAGTTTTTTCTACAATTTGTTAAACCCTGTACATGCTGCAAAGGGAAGTCAGTTACTATACAGCCATTTTCACCTGAAATGAATCAGATATGATCTGCCATGTGAAAGTGCCTTTCATTTCTGTCAGTGAGCCTCATGGGTTTATGTAAACCTCAAATGTGAGTGACTCAGTCAGGCACACACGACGCTCCTCTTTTATCTACATCCCCATCGCTTGTCTGTTTTGCTGCTGCAGCACTGTGATGAGATGAGAACATGCAGTGTTGCTGTTTACAGAAATGACTGCCAACCTGACATTCAAATGTCGATCAGCTGCCAACATGAACTCTTATTACCCTCCTGTCATTTTTCCTTCCCTGTCCCAAGGCTACAATCCCCTCCTTCTCCTTGTGCCCCAATACCTCTCTCATGTCTCTTTCATCCTTTCATCAAATCAATGCTACAATCTTCCATGGCTATCAGCGACATCAGGTTCAACTCTGCTTCCTGCTCTATTTCTTTCCCTATTTATGTCCTTAGCTCCTGCCTCTCCTCTTAAACATTTCTTCATCCCACTCTCCTGTTTGGAGTAAACAAAGCATTCAACAGCTTCAGATCTGGTATCGTATCAGTTTGTTTGAACTGGAAACAGCCCCCCCCCATGTTTCCTCCCACCACATTATCGCATTCATCTTCATCCTCCACTCAGCCTTTTTGTTCCCTCTACTATGTCTTTGCCGTTTAACATTCTTTTCTCTCCCACTTTTGAAATCCTGTCTTTTTCCCATTTTGTACTTCCGGATAATCTATCAGTGCATCTGTCCAGTCCTTGTAAACAAGGTTAAAGTGTATACACTCCAAAATCTGCCCTAAGCTTTGGAAATGATAACTGGATCTGCTATCCATTCATTCTCAGTTAACTACCGTGGAACCTTAAAGCAAGATATACTTCTAGATATTTGATGCTCCAATGTGATGCTGTCCAATTATGACTTACTAGTAGAAGAGCCTTCCTTCTGTTGGCCAAAGACCTAGCATGGCAGAGTGATCCCTTTCTTTCTTTCTTTCTTTTTTTTTTTTTTTTTTTTCAATCGACTGAAAACCTTGCTGGCCTCACCAACTCTCTTCACTTCTCCTGCAGGGGAAAGAAAAACCTTCATCTCTCTGATGCAGCAGGAGTTTTTTCCTGTTTTGCTCTTTACACCCCCATTTTTCCTCTAGTTTTCTATTGCCCTTATCCTGTCAGGGTCATTTTTTCCCTACTAATTTTTTACCCAGTGGTGGGGAAAAAAAACAACCCAAAAATCTAAATGTCACTATGACGACACATGCTGAGCTTGCCCACTCACACAATCCCTACACACCACCTACTTTTTAAAAGGCAGTGGCCCGAGTCATACTAAAAAAGTGTTGAGATCCATACAAAATGCCCTCTATGGAATGAGAAGCAATTTGTTTGTTTCACTGCCAGTCTCTCCCCAAAAGTGATGCTTTCTGGGTTTGCTGAGGACAACATAGTTAACACAGACTCTGTGTTTTAATTTCTCCACATCCTCCATTATTTTACTGCTCCTGTAGCATGTCACTAGTCTTGATTTGGCAAAACTGTTTTTATGTGGGGTTGGAGTTGGCATCTCTTTGTGGCTGGAACAGCAGGAAAGTTGCTAGTGATCTTATGTTCTGATACAGATATATCAAAAATGGCTGGTTGTGACCTTAGAGTCTGTATAAGCCTCTTGAATGCAAAACCCCAGGTTTTTAGTAAATATCCCCAAGAAATTTGGCAGAAATGTGCCCTCATTACTTTTTTGCTTAATTAGATTTAGATGTGAAAAGGTCTGAGGCCGCACAACATGTTTTCACACAGTAATGTGATAGTTGTCTGCAAATATATTTAACTGCTGAGAGTATACATTAATTTTTCTTCTACCTCTTATCCATTTCTGGGTCGCAGGGTTAGGGTTAGGTTAGGTGACCTGTTCTGGAGTACGCCCTGGACAGGTCGTCAGTCCATCACAGGGCCAACATACAACCAACTTTAGCCACGGCAGAAGTGGAGAGAAAATGATCAGGACCCATATTCAGAAGGTACACAATTGTGAGAGTAAGACCAAAGTGAGAGCAGTAAACCTCTGGAGTTCACAGTGCAGGCCAAAAGTTTGGACACATCTTCTCATTCAAATGAATAGGAAAGTGTGTCCAAACTTTTGGCCTGCGCTGTATATGTAACGGAAGATTCAGATAATTGAAACAATTACTTGGGCTTGTCTAGTCTCAAAGGTAATAGTGAGATGCAACAGAGGTCACACATTTACTTATATTCTGATAGAAAGGAATTCATGATAATTGCCTTGTGATATGCTATTTCTCCTACATTATCACCTAATTCTGAATACCTTAAACCATTCATTTTCACTTCTTTGCATATTCTTTTCCCACTCTTCCTGCCCATTTTTAGTTTTAAGACATTGCTTTGTTACACATTTGTGGAAATACCTTTTTTATTTTTTACTTCTGCCATTGACAGTGGGAGCAGTTACCTCATTACCAAGTTGAGCAAATGCACAGCCTTTCATTGCTACATAAATGTATTCAACACAATTGTGTGTTAAGGGAAGTGTGTGGTCATGAAGCACTTTTTATTAAATTTTGTGAACAAAATGAAGTAACTAATTTCTTAATCACGTGGACGCTTTTGTTGCAATCACCCTATGTCCCCTCATTTGCAAGCTGAAAAACACTGCCGTTAAACTCTGCTCTCACAAAAATTAAACAACTCTCCAAACTCAGAATTCATAATTAAGCAAATTGTTTTCTCTGATTGGGTAATTAAAAGACTGTGTTGCTCCTATCCTCCAGATGAGTCCAAAAAGCTGTTTGAATGAACTAGAATGGGCCTCTGTAATAAAATGAATATAATCACTACATTGGACTGTATTATGCATAATGAATTTCTCTATCATGTAGTACAATGCCTGTGTAAGTATCGCTTTTGTGAAGCTGTTAGTTGTCAGTTTGTGGTGAGAGCTATTGAATCAGCTCTATGTGGATGATGGGAATGCTTGATAGGTTGTTGAACAAAAATGGGACATCTCACAAAATTCAATTGAATACAGCTGATTTTTACTAAATAATACAAATACAAAATAGCTCAGGCTCCATTACTGTCTTTGTGTAGCAATATATTGTGTGAATGAAATAAAAGACATGGAAAGAAGGCCATATACGATCATATACATGGAATGTAGCATTACAATGCATCTTTTGGAACACTAGGATGAACTGTGAATTGGGTTTTTTTTTTTTTCCTTTGTGGAGTGCTGTTGAATAGCTGTTATAAAATTTACAAGTCTTTGTGTTATTTACGTCATTCCCTCAATGCACATATAATGTATACTGTAACAAATTCCTTTATTACACACTGTGTGGCAAGTCCTGTGAAGACCATCCCCTAACACTTCAGGTTGCAAAGGGACATCAAAGCACATTTTATAGTAGCATACATAAATTAACTCCACCATCCAACTTAACACAATGGAACCTGATGGATCTAAATGAATACGTTGACACCAGGCTATTAGCATTTCCATCCTGTCCTAATTAATTGCATGGTGAAATGCTCTTGTCTAAAGCTTGACACTTTGTTTGATGTGTGTGACTTTCCCTTGTTCTCTTCTGGATCCCATCCGCTGCTGAGCTTTATAACTCCTGGGCAGGGTGGGAGTGCTAGCCACACACACACACACACACACACACACACACACACACACACACAGATGCAAAAAAGAAAGAGCTTCTGTTTAAACTTGGACCTCGTGCCTGGCCTTCCCTCTGCTGCTAATTGCCTTGTTTCCCATCTGGACTATCTGGCACTAGTTGTGCTCCTTTTCCTTTTTTTTTTTACCCTTTTCCCCATTTTTCTCTCCTGTTTACAATTAGTTCTATTTGTGTTCAGTGTATAAAATAAACTGCCATTAAAATTATGCACTGTGTTACTTGAAAGGGCTAACCAGAAAAATCTGTACCTCCCTTTTCCAAATGTAAACTCTATGGTAGACAGTTGGGCTCTATCTTATACCTGGCACAAAGTACAGTGCAAGTCCCTGTGCTACTTTCCAAGTGAAGGAGTTGTCCCTTCCACTTCCCACCTTGTTTAAACAGCATATACACTTCTGTTCATCTAAGTGCACCTGGGTATGATGGTTTTATAATAAACTTTGGTTGTTAAGCGCATTGTTGGCACATTGCTGTCTTGAGACGGTGGAAAGCAATAGCGCAGTATAACAACATTGTAGTTTTTAGGGTGTATTATGAAGACGGCAATGTGTCCCTCCATAGGCAGGCTCTTGGAACACTTAACTCTCTCTGTTATGCACAAGCAGAGTGTGCCAGTATTTCCCGTTCATCACAGAGACTGAATTTGTCCCACTACAGTTTCATAATGAAGCAATAAAACAATGTACACGCCTCATAGAAGATGTCCAACATTATGATTTGTGCTGTTACTTTTTGGTTGTACCATCTGCGGTGAATTTTATCTTTTTCTCTGTCCTTAGGGTGCTAGCAGCTCTGTCAATCTGGTCAATCATAACGTATAGTCAGCTGACCGCAAAATCGGATTCAGTGAGACGTGGCACTGACTTTTTGTCTCGCTTGGGATGGTGCTATTTTCAGAAACTATTTATTTATTGTTTCTGCTTACCTAAATTTCAGTATGATTTCACAGAAAATCGAATTATTATTATTTTTTTTACAAAGAAAATATTTCATTGATATCTAATTTTAAAGGACATGCAAAAAAGAGCAAACCCTTTTTCGTGAAATTCTCACCTTTATAAACCTTAAGATATATGTGTTCTAAGAATACCTTGTTCTATCATGTTCTATATCAGATTAAGTGCATGATAGACATTGTGGATTTTCATTTCCTTTTTGTGTTTCTGAAATAAGAGTTTGACATCTCAGTATTATTTAAAATATAACTGCATATACTTAAACATTGAGATGTTGCTGTTGTATCATTTAGCAAAAAGGTATTAAATTGAAGGAGCAAACCTTTGAATTTTTGAAAATTTTGTGCATTATTCATTTAAATGTTTTTCTCCTGTGCCTCATATTGGCTACGATACACTGCCATGAATTTCTGCCACATTTAAATTTAAAAGACAGATATATAATATAATTATTATAAACCTGAGTTTCTAGAATTCATTCGTAGAAAGCTCTTCTCAAATGGAGAGCTTGTCTTTTAATTTCTTGTTTGCATTTTCTCTAAAAATTATTTTGGTTAGTGTAACCTTTGCCAGTCATATCAACTAGCCTTCTCTAAGAGGCCTAATGCTGGTTTTAAGCTACAGGAAATGTAAAAGATTTTTTTTAATGGGTAAAGGTTGTTTGAAACAATCTGTCACTAAGAACAACTGGCATTTGTCAAGGAACCATGGTACTGATGGCCCGGGGGCCTTGTGTTAAGAGGCTGTCAATTAACTGCAGTGTCCCTGAGTCAAGCCTGGCTGGGTTCATGGATATCATTCCCATCCCTCACTTCCCTAAGTTCCTGTCCTCTGTATTGTTGTGCTCCTATGAAGGTATACATATTCATAAAAACCAGTGGAAATTTAAAAGCTGTCCCTAAATACAACGTCTGGGATCAACTGTGACTTCATATATTGGTCCATTTATCATGCAATTACCTTACCTGTCATTGTCATTGATCTCTATTTTTCATCACTGTTAATGTCACAGGATGGCGGAGCAGTTTCTCAGTTGTCTGCTTTTGGAAGTGCCTCAGTAAGGCTTTGAGGCAGGTGTACTAAAAATGATTCAGAGGCCCAGACCTCCCTTGTTCTGATGAAACATTTTGTGTCAACATCTTGCTCTATATATTTACTTACCCTTGACACATTTGCAAGGAAGTTAGAGTCCAGTCAATTATCAGCATTTTGACAGTTTTTCCCGCTTATTGGTGTTCACTGTAGTGAGGAACTCCTCCGCTTGAGGTGCCCCTCCACATTTTGACAATCGATACAGGTCACAGAGAATTCAATGGAGGTTATGACACAGCAGTCATTGTATTGCTTAGCAAATGAATTTTTTCTGTTGGCCACATCCCTCTGCATGCCAAGAGTTTATGGGCACTCACAAAAAGTGAGTCTTTCATTTAGTGACTGTGAAGAAGCGTGACATGTAGAAAGTGAGACCATTTTAACCAGCAGGCAAAATAATTCCTGCCACATTATCATATTATGCGTAATTGACAACACAAGATTTTATGTGTTCTCATTAAGTTGCAAATACCTGTTGAAGGTTTGCATGTCTTTGATGTTCAAATAAATTATTGCTTTCAAGTTGCAATAAGTCACAAAGTCACTCCGTCAATTTAATGTTTAGTTTCTTTCCTTGTGGTTAATGTGTTTAATTGTCAGAGGATGTTTTGCATTGGCTTGTGAAATCTGTAATTTGATTTCGGCATTTACTTTACTTTTTTTTTTTTTTTTTTTTTTTTAGCAGTCCTACCTTGACTCTTTAGATGGTTTATACTGGAGAATGTAAGTTGGAAACAAATAACAATTATAAAATATTATAATTATGAATAAACAAACTACAATTTTATTACTACTCAGTCGAAAAGTGTATAAACTTGAATGGTGCTCAGTAGAGCACATATCTCTGCTAACGTTAAGCATTTCCTACATCGTTCACCACATCCAGTTTATTATCTGATATTCAAATTCAGATTATTATCTGGGTCAGTAGACTAAAATCAGATATGTCTATACATTTTTTTCTTACATCAAGATCCACACACTATTGCCTGAAAATTAACTCATCACGTAACTCATCAAGTGAATAAACTTTATTTATTTGGAGTCTATAAGTGCAAAAGGTTTGTCCTGATGACAAACAGATCATATAACAGATGCACACTAGTAAAAGCAAACTCCTTGGTGGAGGTAATACAAATTGCATCAAACACTGGGCTCAAAGCAAATTCATATTAATAACCAAAAGTAAAGAAAGCACTTTGAGAAAATAAACAATAGCCAAATGTTTTTTCATAACCAAAAAATAAGGGGGGGGGGGGGGGGGCAAAACCCCAAAACAAAAAACCAAAAGAACAGTTGTTTTAGCATCATGTAATCATCAGCAATAATGTTGAAATGTTGAATGACTCTTTTGGCTGGTAATTGATCACTGCTATCAATAGGATTATTGTGATGAAGAACAAACAGTCAGTGTTACTTGAGGTCAAATATTTCCTCTTTAAAATTTGTACAAAGCTTTGTTGGCAATCAGAAAAAAGATCATTGAGAAAGTAAGTCAGTAAGTAGGTTATGGAAATAGTTGAATGAATTAAATAAATATATGCCAACAAAAGACAACAACACTTAAACGTCCTAACGGACATTATTATTATATAAGGTTTATTATGGAGATTATTTGAATGCATGGCTCATTGAAGTGTGGTGCTCTGTATTAAAATCCATAATCATACAATCTGCCACTGCAAACATCAGTCAGATGGAAAAATAAGGGAAGACAAGGGAAGACAATGGGAAGAAATGTTTGACTTTGAAAAAATTTAAACTACTGTCAAAAATCATGTTGAACTCATATTTTTACATTTCAGACAACAACTAACAAAAGTACATGAAAACATGGTGATTTTATTAAATTTGGTTGTCTACAAAGTTACAGGAACTTTCAGGTAAATCTGATGAGAGACACATTCTGAGATGACATGAAAGTGGAACAGGCTAATTTTAACCTCACAAATTTAGGATTTAGACAGCACTCACATTCACAGAAATTTATTTTACAGCTAGTGTCGCCTGGACTTTGCACCCTGTGTGGCTCCTTGGCCACAGGATCACAAACAAAAAAATTGCAAACCTAAGCCTAAATTGGGCAGTTATTGCGATCTTTACACATGACATCCTTTTGGCAAATCTCATTGGGTTTCACAAGCCAGCACATCAAGAGAGAGCAAATATCAGCATGCATTGCTCTTTATTCAACAGCAGGTAGTGCAATGATCAAATCTTTGCAGAAAACAAAAATAATCTTGAGTATTTAATAACCTTTCTGGTGAAAATCATATGCAAATATTTTATCGTGTCCAGTTTGAATCAGCTTTTTTTTTTTCTTCTGCTAACTGCTAAAATACTAAGTTGAGAAAGAATAGTAAGCTAAAATTAGCAACTTAGGTTTTCTGCAGTACAGTACAACACCTGCCACCAGCCTTGATGGGTGTCCCTAAAATGGGCTGTGAAAGTGAATGACTTATTGATTTTACTGCATATTAAGATTTCAGTTCACCACTGTTGACAACTGTCAAAAATGCTTTAGGATACAGAAGCAGCAAGTGAATTAGGTTTGAAGCATATAACAGGAGGTCTTAAAATAGTATATGCTTGGTAGAATTTGCTCAGATGTTGTGGCCAAACAACAAAATGACAGCTAAATAAAAGTCATAAGCTGACACGGCTAAAACAGTTTCTGGCAGCTTCCTCCTAATGCTCTGAATTATGTGGAGTTTGACTTCGTAAACAACCCAAAGCACACTTTTGCCTTCTTTATCTTCATTTTCAGCCATTGAGGCATATTGGCTATGCTGTCCTTGCACCATAGTTGTAAACAAGGCAAGTTCTGCAGTGTTTGAACAATACAGTTTTGATTTTAGCAACTTCTTTTATTGGTTTATCAGGTGGTGACAGTGGTGATTTCATTTACATCCCTACTGTTTAAAAAAAGGTGGAATGAAAGTGAAAATTGAAAAGTTAAATAGTACCAAACACTAGTATAATCTGTATAATAAAATTCATCAAAATGTGCAAAACAGCATTTGGATATAATTTCCATTAGCTAATTAGTTCGCCTCTCAGCTGAGTGAAAGGGCAAGTTTGATGGAGATGACACAAAACAAGATATAAACCTATGTTCCTTATTATCTGGGTGCCTTTGGGGAAAAAAAACAAGAGTAAGAACACAAACGTCATGTTCAGAGTTCAAGAGAGCTCTTAACATTGTCAATAAAAAATGATATTCACTCTCAACCCAAATCTAGATACATTGAATTTTGCAGTGCAGAGCACTTCATGCTACATTATGATGGAACAAAATGCTTTCTGTATAGAAAAAGTAAACATTTCATTCAATTGCTTTAATTTTGCCTTTTTTGTCTGTATAGCGAGGCAAAGAAGAGATTTCTAAATAAATGGAATCAAAGTTCAGAGACCCAGATCCTTGTTCAAATTGAGTTAAATGGGGTTGTGTGTGAAATCCACTCTTCCCATGCAGTCAGCTTGCCTTCCCTTGGTCCGACAGCTCATGTTTTCCATCAAGAGCATATTGTATGCATTTGCCCTTTAATGCATTAAATGGCCTAAGATAAAACAGTAAATTGGGGTCGAGCTTTTGAGGGCACAAATGCAGTGGAAATTCCATTTAGCAAAGGAAAAGTGGAGGCAAAGGTCTAACACAAAAGGAGGGTGCAAAGATGCCCACCCTTTGGATTAAGTGACAGTATCCACCCACTCTGTGTTTTAATCCTGTAACAGAATAACATTTTGTGAGTCGTGATCATTTGACGGATAGAATTATTTTAAACACTGTGAAATATAAAAGATTTCTGTAATGGGTATTGCTGTGATGATTTGTTCTTTTGCAAGGAAAAAACATGTTTCTCTTCTCATCAGTGAGATATACAGTGTTTCTTGTTTGGGCTGAGCTGTGGGAGGACTGCTCAGTTAATTAAAATAAGGATTTTTAGTCATTGCGATCAGAGTTTAATGTTCCAACTAACCAGTGATGTTGTAGTATTTCTTTGAATCTAACCAGCAGCTCTTAATCTCCCCTGTAAATTAATATAGAACAAGCTTTGTACTGTCAAAGGGTAGGAAGAAGAATCTAATGTGTGACAAGCAAGCTTGTGTCCAGGCCAGCATTACTGTGGGAGAATAAAATGAAAAACCCCAACATATTTCAGTGAGTCGATATTGAATGCAATAGACTGTCAACATAGGAGCAGAGCACATCGCCGCAAAGGTGATTGGCTGAACTGAACCAGACATGTTGCAGGAACATTATATGTTTCTTAGGTGATGAGAGTAACATGCCACCTCACCCAACCCTAGTTTTTACAAAAGAGCTTTTCATTCCTTTGTGGCATAATAATGTTCCATAGTGCCAAGAAAAACACTCACAAAACACAGCAAATGTTGCATAAGGGGTCCTAATTAAGTGCATGCTTTGAAGAGGAGACCTTATTTCAGTATCAAAAATGTTTTGCTTATGAATTGCAAATACATTAATTGATGTTGTACTGTATTATGATAAAACCAGTAGAGGTATGCAAAAAACTGATTAATTGTTCAATTCCAGGTTTACATTTTTTCTAGGTAGTGAAGCTATTCCTATTTGGCTTAAGCAACAAGAACATACAATTTGAGTAATGGAAAACGTAAAGGAAAAAGTCACTCAACCTGCTCCATATTCTTTGATTTAGCAGAAGAAGGAGGATGACAACTTATGTGCAAGCTTTAAATGTATATTTCAGGAGTTTGAAGAGCAATCCATCTCTTAAGTGCAGTAAGAAACATGGTCAAAGTTCTCATGTTGAATATGAGGAATATGGAGGAAAAACATAAACTTTGAAATGTAAACGGCAGTTTGTTTGCAATGTATGCTTTTTTTGGACAAAGCTTGCTGAGCTATGTTTTAAGGTTAAGGTTTCAAATGTAACTTTATTTTGTCAGCGCAGATAATGTAAAACAAAATCATTCAATCCAACAAATGCAAATGACTTGACATGACATCCGACTGGTGTGTGACTGGTATATGTGTTTTTTTTGTTTTTTGTTTTTTGTTTTTTTCTTCCTTCCTCACTAAAAACTGACAAACCGGCTGATGGTTGATGTGATTGGATCTGCTCCTTAGATGTGTTTATCTGCTCATCTGCCTTGTTGGGGTTAGCACCCATCTTTTTTTTAGAAAGTGAAAAAAGCTGCCAAACACAGCATAATATAGCCTAAGCACTGCATTGTTTTTGTTTCATATTTTCCAATTTTTCAGAATAATTGTCCGGCTTCCACCACAACTTTATATAATAAAACTGGTGGAGAATGTAGACCTGATTTCAACCATCATTTTGGTTACTAGATCAATATGCAAGTAACAATGTGTTAATGGTTTCACTAGATCCGGTACTGGAACCAATTCCCTGTGACTGTTCTTGTCTGATAAAGTCTTCAGGGCCGCTTGTTGCCAACATTGCTGTAAAAAGTCAACGCATGCTAGAACTTTGTCAGAGCCAAGTCTCCAAGGACTGCCAACTCTGCTGAGTGCTGCAATGTCTGCTGTCAAACGGGAGAGAATGATAACTACCACAATAGGCATTAATATGCAGTATCCAATCAGGATGGTGCAGCTGTTCTACAAAGCAGCATTCCTGATGGGATGACTACTATATTTGATAATGCTGGATTCAGTGATGCTTATAACGTCACAAGCTTTTCTGTCACGGTTGCCTGTAGTAAATACTTGCTAATTCAAAGTGACTGTATGTGGATGACTACTTAAATTTTATAGTTACGCCTTGCACGTGCTGTTAAGCGTCTGTTTGTCTCAGAAAAGGAATACATTTCTTTGTATCTTCAAGGAATTGTTCTATACAACTCCTGGGTTAATAGCTTTCAAGGTCACAGGCTGTAAGAGTTCATCGATTTCCAGGGGCCCTTGATCCCCGTGTTGTCTTCCTGCAACTTTTTGGTTATTTATCAGCATAAAAAGCATTTCTTAAACTGGACCTGGTGTCCACCCTACGCTTAAAGTGAAGGTTAATTTTGACAGGCCATGGATTCATTCAGATTATAATGTTCTTACTCTTTCACTTTTTATTCTGTGGTATTGTAGAACAAGATGTATGAATATGGAACATTTATATTATGGCTAGATGGGCTGAGCATATACTTGCTAGAAGTACTCAATAGAGGTTTTTTAAAAATTTATAAAGCATGTGAACAGTAAAAGTAGCAGTAGATTAGTGTAGCATAAGGACCAAATGGGCCTGAGATTTAGGCATCATCACACAGCAAACTTGGCCATTTATATCTTTACTTACTGGTCTAGAATTAATGTTTGTTTTCAGTATAAATCCCTCCTTAATATACCAAGTTCCAGCTTTTTCTCTCTGTTCTTTTCTGCAATGTAAGCATGCAATCAGGTTATTGACTTAAACTTAATTAAATGTAGGGATTTCACTTAAAGGAAATCCTAAATCTTTCATCTATCAAAATTACATTCACTAAATACCAAAAATTAATCATTTTATTCTCAACTTCAACTTTTCAATAATATTTTGTCGGTCACCCTTGAATGGTACACATTTTCTAAACTCTGGAGTTTTTATTACCTGCCCCAACAATAAACATCAGCACTGGGAGGGAAGAAAGAGAAGTCAAGCACAATCCCCTTAGCTCAAAATCAGTTTTACTTTCTTACAGAGCAGTAATGCTGATGAAATTCATAAATCAAATGTTCAATTTGTTTGTTGACAAGTACTCTTTATATTCTTATGTCCTGAAATCTCGGGTTGCCAAAGTTTATGTCTTTGTCCACGCATCCAGTTTCATTGTCACCAAACAAGACACAAAATTTAAATGCTGTTATAACCATGAGCTCCTCATAAAATTAACTGGTGGCCTTGCTGAACACATTACGTCCGTCTCCAGCCAGCAGATTGATTATGCTAACTAAATCGCTAACGGCTATTAATGCTCAAATGTGTCACAGCCATACAATTAAAACAGCTTCCGCAGTCTATCAAAGAGAGCACAGAGTGCAACTGGACTGCTGCCAATACCAGTCAGCAGATGTCAAGAGAGTGAAACGCTGCTATTATCAAAGTAAACACTCGTTGCTTGAGAGGCCTGAGAGAGAGATGGCCCTTAGGACCTTGTACATGATCTATAAAAAGTGAGTATATATTGCCTGTGGGAGCCACATTAACTGGGTCCCCTGTTGTATCTATGCTTCCAATAAGTTCTTATAAGCGAGGCATTAGACGGAGATGTGTAAGGGATCTGGAACTGCATTTTTTTTGTGCTGTGTAAGTTTTACTCTGAATTTGATTGGGGCAGCATAGTGATTTGTGCTGTCGCTCCACAACAAAAAGGTTGCAGGTTCGGTTCCTGCCCGGCCCTTTCCTTGTGACGTTTCCATGTTCTTCCCGTGCTTGGGTGGGTTTCCTCCCGATGACTCTAAATTGCTCGTAAGTCTGAGTGTCAGGGTGAGTGGTCTCATGTGTCTGTCTGTCTGTGTGTGTTGGCCCTGCAATGGACTGGCGACCTGTCCAGGGTGTACCCCGTCCTCACCCAATGTGAGCTTGGATCGGCTCCAGCACCCCCCGCAATCTGGAAATGAATAAGCGGAAGAAGAATAATGAATGGATGAACAAGTTTAACTGGGTTGGCAGGGGAAATGTAACTTTGTGTTTGTCTCAATACTATAATTGATTCTCTGCATACTCTTGGGTAGCCTGACAGAATATTGTTGGACATATTTTAGCTTTAGTATTAACTACACCCTTAAGGCAGTTACATATTTGGCCGCACCTAATAGCACCTGAGAAATGAGCTATTGAATTACACAAAGTGGTGTAAAGGAGGCCAGATGTGACTGTGGTTATGTGATCTGACATTCAAAACCTGTTCAAAGGCTTCCGTAGTCTTATCCCTTCAACCTTATCCATCCAATCCAATCATTTTTGCTTATGTCAGTCTGACCAGTGTTGGGATCAAAGCATACCCCAGGTAGACTGTCCCAGGGTCTCCTCTAGTTTTTAAGTAGGTGTGCAGATTATCTCTCCAAGCAGGCAATCAATTGGAATGTTTTCAAATAATCAGCATCACCCATGCTGAAATCATAGGGGATGCTAATCAGGGATATGCTGAGATCACATTTTAAAGGCAGAAAAAGTTTTACTTCATATGCATCAGACTTTCCTATTATACTGCTATAACAAATGCAGGTAGCCTAGTTAAGACACACATTTTCAATACACTACTCTTTTTTGCTTAGTTTTTTTTTTTTTTTTAGTTCACATAGTAGAAGACAGTTTTAAAGAGTTTATCTGACTTCTTAGATATGAATGGCTTAAGTCTTGGCATATTTGTAAAGTGATAAAAATCTGTTCTAATGAAAATGGTAATGATTAAGAGCGTAATATTGATTAAAATGGCACTGTTCACACAGTAGCCCATGTGCCCTGCGTGGTCCAAAGGAACACAAAAATGCCTGTTTTTAAATTTGCTTAAGAAGTTAATGCTTGTCCTGATATGAGTGTCAGAACAGTCACTGTAGTAGAAACAATAAAACCCACAATGGGCATATGAACATCAGTACTGGACCACGGAGTAATGGAAGAAGGTGGCCTGGTGTGATTAATCATGTTTCCTTGTACAGCATGTGACTTATTGGGCACATTTGTGTTGCTTACCTAGGGTTCTGTAATTACATGGCAGCAAATGCGTAAATATTGTTGCAGACCAAGTACACCCCATCATGGAAATGTATTCCCTGATGACATTGGCCTCTTTCCACAGGACTCCTTGCCACACTGCAAAATTGGACCAGCTATGGTTTGAGGAATACAGCTATAAGTTGAAGGGGCTGACTTGGCCTCCTAATGAACCAAAATTCATTCCAACTGGATTTCCTAGACAGTCAAATCCAATTCATTGATGCCTTATCTCATGTCTTAAAGTCCTTGAACGATCTCCTGCCGACATCTTGGATACCACAGAACACCTTTAGAGTTCTTGTGGAGTCCATATCTTAACAGGTATCAACAATAATTTTTATTTCAGTAAAAGGCATATATCTAGAGTACAGAAAGCAAATAAGATCAAAAGATTAACTCTAGAATAACCTGGATCTGCAACAAATAGACCATAATATATATATAGTTATTGTATTTATTGTTTTGTTTTGTTTTTTTTCTTTGAGAGCTTTTTAAGTTTTTATTTCAGTTAGTAGTGGAGAGACTGACAGAAAATGACCAAACTCAGGAAATGCAATAACGTGCTATGCATGCTAACCACTCAGTGTTAAAATACACAGGATTTGGGTTGATTTCAACAAAACATCTGCAAACTAAGAGAAACTAGCTAAACAGCTTCTGACTTTTGCAAGAAATGGCTGCATTGGACATAACATAGAAATAACTTGCTTTTCCCCACATGAAGCAAAAAATAAAAATAAAAAAATAAATCCTTCATGGCTGTCAAAGTGCTGCCGGATGTAGTGCTTACGGTAATGTGTACGTCAACACAAGATGATGTGGCTGTCAAGAAGAATAAATATCAACTACTACTAGCACTTGGGAGGCGGATAAAAGCCTCAGCATAATACACTTGACATTGTTGTGAAGTGTCCAAGCTGAGCCCATGAATCCTGTCGCCTGCAGTGTCTGAGGCTGCTGCTTCAAAGGCATCAGCTGGATGTCACTTGGTGGGGTGGCAGTGTCTGTCTCTGCAGGTGTTGACTCCTCACTCACAATCAGTTTGTTAAGAGGACAGCATCTTATTTAGTTGTTCACATTTGAATAGTTTCATTTCTCTAATATTGTTGTTACCAGTTTATTTAATGTACAGCTTAATTTTGAGTGGTTCCACCAACTCAGAAAGGTTCTATGAGTGAAGCAGGATGTTGTCCATACAGCAACAAGATTAACCCTGCTGTTTACTGAGAGGACAAAATCTTCTTCACTTAAGCAGAATATCATTACTGTATAACACAGCACCCAAAATGATCTGCCCTCACAGAATGAGGTACTTGGCTATTCTTGGGGGAGACCTCTTAGTTATAATTAATATATTTGTATATCATAATTGAGTTGTTCAAGGGTATGCCTGTGTATTTTTCTCTTTCATTATTTATATAGGAATGCGTAGACTATAGCCTTTTTATAGATCGAGAAAAGGGTTAAGCTCTGTACCATATTCCTAACGTGTTAATATGGTAATGAAATGCGTGAAAAGATTTCATTGGAGGAGTTAAATTCTTTAATTTAGAAATTTTGGCCAGTGAGAGAAAGAGGAACATTAGGTTGCTGGATTTTACGCTCTCAAAATCTGTGTTAAACTGTCCATGGAAGTTTCTTTGTCATGCCAATCAGACCCATGATCAGTCTGTCACTTTGATACCAGGGCTTGAAATAAATTTTTCAAGATTAGTGGGGAATCCTCCGGGTGCCTAAATTAACTTCTTCAACAGATTGCAAGGAAACCAAAGGTTTGGTGAATGTATTTGTGCTGAATATTGTACAGAGTCCAATAGGCTGCCACAAATAAGTTATGGGAAGCCATAAAGTTAACAATCTACAACTTGGTTGTATTTTCACTATCATCATTTAAATGCTGTGCAATGGTGAATTTCTTTGCCAGAATTGTTAACCCTGTGCCTCTGTCATATATCACCTCTATTTTAAATGACAATTTCTTAATGAAGCCACATTAGCAATGAATTAATCAGTGAGGGAGAATTAAATCGTTTTCTAAGTAAGATCTTTGGTCTCACCCAAGAGAAGAGGCCCTATTACATATTGCATACAGACACAACCCTTATGCAAAATGTATTAAATCTGTGTAGTCTGCATAGAACCCACTTGAGTCAATTTACTCAACCAGTTGAGCAACAAATTGTATTTGCTGGTAGAAGCTGTAGACTGATATAGATGTACAATTACCAAATAATGCAACAATATTATCATTACTATGAATATATTATTTTTAATTTAAATGGATATTCTCTTATGCCAAAAGATAGTGACTTGCAGTGACCTAGAAATGCTGGTGACATTGGACATCTGGCAGGAGACCTGACTGTGTTTTAAACTCTTATAATACAGCAAGAATGCTATCTGACAGTGTTGTGCTTTAAAATGCATTGAGTAAACCATATGTGTAGCCTAATTATTGCAAGACCTTGTATTCTCAGTTAGAGCAATGGATGATGCTACACACCAAACTAGGATCTGTGGGACCAGAAAACATCTGTGTTGGTGTGGGCATCCATTTGGCTAATACCTCCATCAGCTTAGATTGTTACAGAATTCTTTTTGGCCTGACATCACACATTTTTTCACAGTTTCTGCTCGACTTGCATTATGGTCCTAGCAGGAATTTAATTGCAGTGAGAATAATTATGTGCTTCCCACACCATTAAAGACAGTTGTATGATTGGACACCCAGCCAAGCCAGAGCTGCTGCTGGAGACTGAATCTGGGAGTGTGCTCAATTTGCTCTGTCCCACTAAAGGACCCCACTTTTTGCATATCTTGGTAGTATTGCAATTTCCCAACTTTAATCACGAAACCCTACTTTCCAAACAGTTAGTAGATTTTATAAATACTTTTATTGAATAAACTATAGTTAGTAACTATAGATGGTTATATAGAAGTGTTGTAGTATTTTTGTAGAACACATAGATCAAGCTTTAGAGAAGTACAGATTAAAACCACTTTTTACAATTACAGGGTATTATGAGGGCTTAGCATGTTGTTCCTGTATCAAAGTTCTTCTACTAATCTCTCAGCTAATCAGGACAGGTTGCGCTGGGAAAAGAATGGAAGATAAACATCCACCACGTGGCAGATTGAAGACAGACTCTCAAGACAATTTTATAATAACTCTCCCCAGTTTTATATGCGACACACACAGGGAAAACAATCTGTATGAACTTTTTAATACTGATTCTTTATTGAAGCCATTTAAGTTACCTGACATTGGTTTTATAGGTTGCCTAGCTGGTTGAACTCAAACATTAGTGACTCTGAAGAAGAGTTGCATTCTTCTCTTTCCATTTCTTTAACATCTTGTTACTGATTTGTTGATGTAAATGTTGAAGGAGACTTATCTGGAATTAATTCAAATTAGGCAAAATGAACTGGCCACTGTGCCTAATGTGTTCTAGCCTGAACCTTGGGTTTTCATAGACTGACATTGTGGGCCTACCCTCAGAAAGACTACAGGAAACCAACTAAATGCTTTGTCTTCTTAACAGCCAGCAAAATATTCAACTTCAGCTCCATTTTATTTGATTACTTTTGGCGATTTGCACCATCAAAGGTTGGATAAGAATCAATACACAACAAGGAATGACTTGATACTAAAGAAAAATTACAACGGTAATGATTTTCAGGTTCTTACAGACCATCATTTCTTCTTGTAGATCATCTGTTTATATATAGAGATAGACATCAGATATAATATCCTCAGAGAGTCTAAGTCACACTTAATCTAAAGACGTGCATCGAGTTCAGATTTGTCAAGCACATACTGTAGATCTAGAGTTAAATCAGGCATTTATTGATGCTGCTAGTGAGCTGGAGGGACTACAACAACTACTTTTATGTCATTTCTAAAACACAAACACCTTTCCAGCATTGCAATCTAAAATGGAGGGAATGAGGGGTAGAGAGAAGAAGGGAAGGTAGTAGGCGACAGATTGGGAGGAAAGAACCAGACTCTGGCTCCAGCTAAATGACCTGTTGCAGGAGTTATTGTTGAAATCAATCTGTGTGCCAGTGATGCCCAGGCTGTCTACCTGCAGGGCAGAAGTGGGAGTTTTATGATATCATTCTTCTAGAGTGGGACACACACACACACACACACACACACACACAGGGTAAGGCCTTGGGCTATTTTCATGATTGTAGACTGACAAACCTTGAACTCCATTGCAGCAGGCAATTTTACTAATTTTTACTTATAAAAACTGTGTTGACATTTGGTGTAATGGTTATTGTTGCCTACAAGTAATTTGATGGCCAATAACTACATTGTATTGTGATTGCACAGAGAATTAAAAAGAATTAAAAGATGGACTCACGGTCACTAAAATGTATCTAACTTTATTAATTCAGTTTGAAACTTTTCACAGTATATTGTCTTCTGACTTATTAAAGTTTGTGCACCTTTTTTTTCTACCATGCCACTTTTAGACAAATTTTACCTATAGACAGAATATTTGCTGAAATGCAATGATCCTTTCCCATAGAATATATACAGTTGTACAATACATATTTATTTGTCTTAGGGTCGTAGTTGTTATTGCCAATCTCTCTTAAAATTGATTCGTAGGCAATTGGACTTGTATTTGTCTATGAAGACGTTTTGCCTCTTATCCAAGGGGCTTCATCAGTTTATGCTTGTTGGTCTACTAGTCCGTACACATTTGAACAACAGTCATCAGGGTCAGGTGTACCCCTGGTGAATGACGATTGTTGAGTCGTCTGAGGTTCAGTTGTTAATTCTCCTGGGTACAGCTGAATGGGCGACATTGTAAATGGGAGATGGTGTCTCAGACCCCCTCCCCTGTTAAAGGTTAGCTTTTCCACTTTTACATAGATGGCTTCTTTTACTCCTCTTTCAAACCATCTGTCCTCCCTGTCCAAAAGCCTGACATTGCTCTCTTCAAAGCAGTGTGCCTTTTCCTTTAGATGGGAATAGACAGCTGAGACAGGACCAGAGAAGTTTGCCCTTCTGTGTTGGGCCATGCGTTTGTTTAAAGGTTGTTTAGTCTCCCCAATATATACGTCCTTGCATTCTTCACTGCATTGGACAGCATATACCAGGTTGCTTTTTTGGTTGTATGGTACCTTGTCCTTTGGATGTACCAGTTTTCTCCTGAGAGCGTTACTGGGTTTGAAACATACAGGGATTTGATGTTTGTTAAAAATCCTCCTGAGTGTCTCTGAGACTCCAGACATGTATGGAATGACAATGTTTTTGCGTTTTTGTCTTGGTCAGACTAGTGCGGACTAGTAGACCAACAAGCATGAACTGATGAAGCCCCTTGGATAAAAGGTGAAACGTCTTCAAAGACAAATACAAGTCCAGTTGCCTATGAATCATTTTTGAGAGAGAGAACAATGACCTGGATGAATGAGATTATTCATAGACGTTATTGCCAATATTTCAGGGATTTCTTCGTCGGTTTTGCTGATGAAAGATTTTGCTGATACCTAGATCTTATTGATTAAATCCCAATGACTAAAATGTGCTGAGACCAGAGGATTGGACAAACAACAACATTGGATAAACAGTAGTTCTGTCTGGTTTTCCTGCCTGTCAGCTCTTTGCAGGGAACAGTGGGATCCTGGGAATCTTGCTGAAACTGGAGAGCCACTATGATTCAGGCGAATTTGATTAGCAGTCTCCAGATGGAAACTTAATGAATTAAAAAGTTACTGCCCGATTATCACATAAATTGAGCTGTTAAATAGATTTTATATCCTCTATAGTGGGTATGTGTGTATATTTTGTGTGTGTGAGAAAGTAAGACAGTCATAAAGTGAGATCCAGCCGAGATAACTTGCTCTCCATTATTTTTATCAACAGCGCAGATAATGCTAGTGTGGTTCTTTATTACCCTCATCAGTTTTATTGGTGTTGTTAATGCTATGGTTTGCTCCTCAGGCACTCTAATGCAGAAGAAATGACTGGATCAATCACTGCTAGATAGGCTCCTAGAGGAGAGATAACCTGCATAAGAAAGAAGGAGAGACAGGCAGAATGAACAGCAAAAAGAGAGTAAAAAAGCAAAGGAAAAAAGATATCTCCATCCATCAATTTCTTGTGAATGTGATATATCAATAACGCCTGGAGGGAAACTCGTTACATCTGGCACAAATGTTCAGTGGGACTCAAGGAGAAAAGGACCAGAGTTTGGTGGACAAATGTCAAGTTCACTTTGACTTCTCAAAACACTTTTCGCATCCATTGGTTATGACAAAATTTTACACAATGGCAAATAAGATACAATGATGGTGTGATGACACTTTATGTCTAAAAGGTCAAGTATAATGTATGAGTCTGGACAGACGTAGGCGTTAACTTCAAGTTGGTTGGTGGAGACATGCAGCCACATGGTGCTAATAGTATTTTTATTTTTTTTACTGGCTATGTTGTTTGAATTTAATGACTGCAGGTCTTCATTACTGTACTTCTTGCTATGCAGACCATTGAGTAGCCAAAGCAAACAGTCAGCTGTATTTGGCCTGTATTTGTCCCTCAATCTTGGTCTTCATGAAAAATTGCTGATCGGGGGTAAAATACAATTAAATAACCTTTGAAAAATCCAAGTTATCCAGTTATTAAATGTCAAATTTTTACTTCCCAGCCCATCATGGGTCATCACTGTGGGCTCCACTCAGTGTGTTTCTGGATAGGTGCATACAAACTGAAGAGGACAATGTCAGTGCAGCTATATCAGTGTTTTTCTTACAGCAGTGCTAACTTGTTACAATCTTCAAATCCAATTTTGCTACCATTACTGTGATTGTAGTGACCTTTAGTAACCACTGTGGAAGTAAGAGTGAGGCTGCTGGAAGTAAAGATGGAATAAGGACATGCAACATGATTTAACACAATCTTTCTGTTTTACATTTTTCACCAGGTGTGTGAAAGTGTGATTCCTTGAGCTATCCTGTGATCATTCAGAGAATGACAACTGATCCGAGTTTTTGAGGTGAGGATGTTCCAGGAATGAATGTAATGTGTTCTCCATCAACTGATGGTTTGGTCTATGAACTGTCTATGAGCTATTCAGTTTATTATGCACTGCAAAAAACATTGACTCCACACAATCTGAATAATTTCTTCTCCAAAAGTTACTGAAATTATTATATTTAGTTGCATTTCTGTTGATGAGCTAATTGAACATCTGACTGAACAACTAATTGTTGTTCTTGTAGAAGAGAGCCCTCAGTTAAATATTGGATCTGTTGATACTAATGACGTGAAACGGGGGCTCTGTATCAGCAGTAAAAGCTTAATTGGAGCATGTCTTTTAGAGAGATGCCAGATAGTGTAAGAACAGCCATGATATATAAAGAGTCAACTGGAGATGATGGAAAAGAGGAGAGGAGCCAATTGTTATTTTCAGACAGGAAATGATGGTGAAGCTCGGGGACAGAGGGAATAAATGTAATAAGACAGAAGACAGCAGCCGATGAAAGAAGTGAAGACAGAAGATTATAGAATAAGAGAAGACAGGTGGTGATGGTGAAGGAAAGTGGTTTTCCATCACAAAAGTAGATCGTAAAAAAATTATTCTTTTGCTCTCTTTTTATGAGTGAAACAAAATTTAAGGGAGGCAAAGAGTTGTGCAGAGACTGGGGAACAAAAGAGCCAGAAATTACGAAGGGGCAGAGAGGGAAAGGATGACAAGCCAGAAAAAGCAAATCAGTGTTTTTTAGTGTAATTAGAAGAGCTCCTACCCCAGGGTGCCATTGGGGATGTTCTCCACTTGAGCTCCTTATTATTTATCTGCGCAGCTGGTTTAGAGAAGGAAGAGAAAAGGGGGGGAAGTAAACGAAGTGTGCAAGGCAGGGGAGTAAGGGTGTCGTGTTCTTTTAACAAAATATGCACTTACCTGTGGAGTTTGCTTTCTAAAATATTCTACTATGTCTAGTTAATTGAGCCTCCTCAAAACGGTTGGACTGCACACATATGTACTGCATGTACACCTGTTGGCTTTTTTGTCTTCCTAGCTGCCTGCACATCGTTCAATGCCTCAGTGCAGCCATAAGCAGCCATCAGATTAGATATTTTGCTTCATTCGACCAATTTACAAATGGTTTTATTCACATCTACGTTCTGCAATTGTTTGAGCACCAGTTCCACATGGAGTCTATTGTGGTACCCACTGAAGTAAAAAATTTTATAATTACGATAATTTCATTTATAGTATTGATGTTTTTAGTACTTATGGGTATACATAAATTACAGGTTATAGTACACCAGTGGTTTCCTGTGTACTAACTCATGCATGATATTTCCCGTCCAAACCATTAAGAAAATATGGACTTTCAGTGGTAGTCATCATAAGAGTGTTATTTCTGAATCTGTATGGGATGCAAGCTATATTCTGTGGATGTCTCTATGTAGTCATTTTTAATCTTTTCCTTATTTTCCCTCTTTAGAAAACCTAATGTGCTTGACAAAGGTTGTGGCCAGTGAAGTTTAGTATTGATGATGTTAAATAAAAGAATGTAAAATTGACTTGAAGTCAAATTTAACCCAAAACTTTCAAAATCTTTTTCAGACCTCTGTCCTTTATGAGCCAGAGTCCCAACGCACATGTTCAAAATGAACAAAAATGATGTTTAATCAGTGTGTGAAAGAGAGACTAACAGAAGGGTGTGATCCAGACAGTGTCAAGTAGTTCATATTAGACATTGCCATAAAATACATTGCTGTTTGTTTATTTGTGTAACTCTATTACAGCCAGGACACAGAATGTACAGTCTCTCTGACTTAAACAAAAATTGTGCCTTTGCTTAAAGTAAATCTTGTGGGCTGCGTTTTGTCCAGGGTCCACATGATTCTCCATCAGTAACAGGAGAAAACAACAGACAAAAGATACATCAAAGGTCAAAAGAAAAAGATTTTTCAAGGGAACAGGGATTTTGCTGTACCTGCTTCTGCTTTATGTACTGTAGACATAATGTTGGTGTGCTGTTTACACCCACCTCATACACCCCCGTTCCGCTGAAAAGAACAAAAATTATAACGGGCAGCAGACAACTACACAATACTACAGATATGGACAAAAGAAATTTCTTCCTTTGCGTACACAATAAATATTTATATTTATTTATATTTATATAAATAAATAATGAGGTATACCAAATCCACTTTATCTATTGATACAATAGCCTTCTATAAATCCTTGGAATTATTCAAACCTACTGACTTCTAAGGTTCCTTGTTAATTTTTATAATCACTCTTAATTATGAAAAAATTATTTATTTGCTTGGAATTAAGTCTCCCCCACTTATTCTTGTTGTATGAACTTAAATCTACAAGTAAAAGTATACTCCTTTAGGAAACTTTGGCTTGTGGAATATCGGCAATAAAATAAAAAATAAAAAATAATGGCACTGTAATCTCACTGAAACTTACAAAAACTCACTATTCAGAAGTTGTCCTTTGCTTGCCTCTGTTTTAAAATATGAAGGGAGTTTACTGCAGCGAATTACTAGATGCTGTTCTGACATTTAACATTATGACTGGCAGAAAAATCCCCTGTAGGAATACTAGAGATTCCCTGTGTTTTGACAGAGCCCTCCTTTCACCTTACATCTGCTATCGATATACCTTGGCTTAGGTTTGGAGACCAATAAGTTTAGATGGGAGTGAGAAAAGAAAGAATGAGCCTCTTGGAAAATGGAAGAAAATATGAGCTGTGCAGAAAACTCAACCACTGAAGAGTGTAAGGCTTTGATAACTGCTTCTAACCACAGGGGGTAGACAAAATAATGTTAATTACAATTAGAGGCACTGGCATAATGGTAGATCATATTAGGCTGAATACAGTGGAGCAGATTTTATCATAGATGAAAGAGGTCTTGCACCAAATACTTTGATATGCATTTTCAAAGCAACATGAGACAAAACACTGTCTCGGCCAAATTACTTACCTCTGTGCGGACCCTTTGAACAAAGATACATTTGTCAACAACCTGCCAAATTCTTAAATATGTATCAATAAAAAGCATGTGCATACTTTAGGTGATTTGGAGCCAAAAACAGCACAGCTTCATTGTTTTCAATGGTAATGTCTACTAGTTAAGATAATATCTCCTGCATTCAAACTTTAAATTTATATTTACATTTAATTTGCATGTTTTGTTAATGATAATCAATACAATAATAAAAGTACATTTTATTTATAAGCGCCTTTCAAGACACTCAAGGACAATGTAAAATTAATAAAGACAACAATAAATGAAATGAATCAAAATACATATAAAAAAAACAAAAGCAACAATTGAGAGTGTAATATTGAAAGTTAAATTGAGTGAGCAATCTTAAACAGGTGAGTTTTGAGTTTTGGACTTGGAGATGAGGAGAGAGTCAGACCCTAACCTAACCCTAACCCTAACCCTATGAGAGGTGGGCAGAGGGGACAGGAACGATGTGAATGTTGCATAAAATACGGAGAAGTGAGGTTGTGGATGGCCTTGAAGGTGTACAGGAGAAGTTTGAATTCTATACGTTGTTTGACCGGGAGCCAGTGGAGGTGGCGGATGATGAGGGTGATGTGGTGGAATGGGGGGGTTTCAGTGATGATACGGGCAGCTGAGTTCTGAACTAGTTGGGATTTATGGAGGGACTTTTGAAGGAGAGAAGAGAGTCACAGTAGTCAATCTGGGAGGTCACCAGGCTGAGGGCAAGGATGGGGGCAGTATGGGGAGTGAGAGAGGGGCAGAGTCGAATAATGTTACGCAGCTGGACGTAAGCAGACTGAGTAATGTTATTGATGTGGGTTTGAAACGATAGTGTGCTGGGATGACACCCAGGCTCTTAACCAGAAACAACCAGCTCTGCAAATTTCTCTTTCCAATTGAATCCCCTTTTATAATTGCAAGTTTAAACAACAAATGGAATGGGGCGTTGTGCCAATGCTCATCATTGCTTTTAAACACTGATCAGTGTTGTGCGTTGGATTAACACGCAGGCTAACAGAGGAAAACCAATTTCATAGTCGTCCTCTGGTTTCATGGAAGCACTAGTGTGTGCTATGACAGAATGCATTCAAATGAGGCCACTTGTTTGCTCAATTTTATCCCCCTGAAACTGAACTGTGCTTTAAAATGTAAATCCTTATAGTAACATAAAGCACTTTGAATGAAATTTCCTTTTCATAAAACAACATGTATGGGATGAAAGTTTGAAAATCTTTCAACCTGTGTTTGAGTATTATTCATAACCTCATAGGCATTAGCTGCTAATTTGCATTTGTTGACTGTTGCATTTGGTAAATCTACCATCAAAACTGTTGCTCTATTGCAAGTGGTTTCCATGTGAACAAATCAGTCAGTTACACATGGTGGTCCCAACACTTCTTTCAGTGTGTGTGGGCATGATATGCATGAGTGAGACTTGTATACATTTCCACACCTGACACGTGAAATAGCAAAGTCATCTTGTGGTTAATCATCCTGCACAATTGGATCAGTCACATATGTGCAGATCACAAAGCATTTCACTACCAATGCTGTTACTGGATGACAGGTCGGTCAGTTGATTCATGCTTTGATTAAATTGACTTTGACGAATATTGCACTTGATAAAATTGTTCAAATTTGTTATGAGTGAAGGCAATGAAACAAAGCATCAAAGCAACAAAGTCAAGTTGGCTGTGTTAACCTATTTGCAACAACCACAAATTCAGACTGGTTCTGTCTTGCTTTACAATCATTATTTCGAGTTTTAGCTGTTATATAATCTTTTAATAACTAACAAATTTATGATCAAAATGTTCACATATCCCACATGTTAAACAGGATGCCACTTCCTTTTCAACCCTCCCAGGACTATTAAGATCTATTGACAATGCTTTATGAAGCTTCGTTAAAGGCTTTTTGCAATGAATTTTTTACCTAAAAGAAAAAATAATTTTTTTTCCTTTCGTCTCATGTCCCCTCATTTCCCCTCATGTCCCCTCACTTAGTATTTAGTCTGTTTCCTTGCGCTCTGGATTGAAAATATCTTTATTGGGTGTGTGCTGTCTTGTTTTCAGACTCAAATAAATTGTACATTGTTTTGAGAATTAGCCTCGGAGGAGGTTTTGGTATTTTTTCACTCTAAAGAGAAGTGATTGAGCCTGGCAAAAAGGTAAACAGTGACACCACTGTGTTCCTTTAACCATACACCCAAAGAGAGAGATGGAGAGGGAAATTCACTTAGAATATTCACCCTTATACGCCCACAGGCTCCTCTTTGAGCCCATCTAATGACCCTCACATGTCTCCCTCTCTCACTCTGGCATATAACCACAGAGCCCTCAGCCAAGATTGTATTACATTTATCTGCTGTTAAAGTTGTGATCATGAGATCTCAATAAATTGCCTTCTTTTCCTTTTTCTCAGAAGGCTTCTAAATCATGTCAGGGAATTACATACACATCCACATTACCCTTTTAGTGGCCATACAAACACTCCAAAGGAACAGCGTCCAATAGATTTTATCTGTATCAGTAGTATTATGTATTGTGAGAATGTATGAGGTTATTCCACATGACTGTAACACAGATTACACCAAAAATAGTTCAAATAAAGATGTGACAGTGATCACAAGAAACATATGCATCATGTCAGGCTTGAGCTAGGTGGTGGGGACTGTAAATTCCCAACAAAACATCAATGTCCACTAGCAGCTCTTGAGATTTTAAAAGGATCACAGCATCCTCTTTCGTAGGTTGATATGTGTAGAGGCCATGAAAAAGTTCACATTCCTGTTACTTCTGTTTTCTGCTAATTTGAAAGTGGTTAAAAGTCTTACTAGTCAACCCCTCACTAACCCCTCACTCAATCCTCAATCTGGGTGATAAAAGTCGGGTTAACTTTGCTTCCAGTGCATCATGTTTTGGTCATTTAAAGGGAGTCCATGCCCCTTTAAAAGATGAGAGCCACAGGCAATACAAGCAATTTATTTATCTGTAGGTCAGATGTTTTTGAAGAAGATATTCACACACATGACCCTGCTCCCAAGTTGAATTAGATGTTTGACTAACAAGTCTGTTGAATTATAGACATCATGAAAAGACTAAGTGTCCAACTGAACTGAGTCTTACAGACTCTCGTCTTTACTATACCAGATCTGAAGCAATTTGCCTGGTAATTTATTAGTTGATTTAGAGAAGATTAAATTAAAATTTGTTGCTTTCAGCTTTTGAAATGTGAATATTTTATTAGTCTTGTATGATTGTAAACTGAATATTTAATAAAAAAAATAGTAAATCAGTGGGTAAATTATCCGTCAGTTTGTTATTGAAAATAAATGTCATTTGTAGATTTGTATGTCTTTTTCATTGCACATCTGAATTGAAAAGTAATGTACCAACAAACAGTTAATTTAATTTTATTTTAGATATGAATAATCAATGGAAAGGAAATTTGGTATTTAAGCTCTGAATGTCTCATTAACATCTTTGAAGAGAAATTGAAAATAAAACTAAGCAGACTGGCTGTTTCTTGATTTATTTATTTATTATTTATTTTAAACCTTTGGCCACAAAAAACAAGGGCTTTTAATACTTTACCTTGAGTCTTCTCAAAGTCTTGAGGGTTGGTGGTTTTTTCCCCTTCACCCTAACCCCCTTTTTAAAATGTACATATCTCAGTTGCCCTTAAATTCAATTTAAGTCTGTACAAGAGAAGTGCTCTATTCTGCCGGAGAGATTGAAAGGGTTAATATAGGTTATTTACTTCAGTGAATCCATCGTCTTCCGTCTCTGTCTCTTCTTTAATTGTAAAAACATGTGTCTTACCAGAGAGTCATGCTTCCTATTGGATCAGCGTATTCTCTGGATTCATCTCATAACACATTTGAAAGCCTGTCTTGTTGCTGTAAGAGGATACTTTGTTAGGGAACTGGGACAAAAACTAAATCATTTTTCATAAATGCAAATTTAATGTAATAAGTCATAGTTATAGGTCAGATCAGGTGATCAAAAAAGTGTCCTTGATTTCAGTACTGCTTTGGAAATGGCTGATGTTTGACTTGGCTATATGCAGGGAGACACATTAACATATATTTCTATTTATGTATTACATAGCGGTTTCCAGGGCTTCCTGAACAGCTTTGGTTCAATTACCAAATAGGCCAGTTGCATAAGACATCAGATTACATCATTGTGTTTGTAGAACATATTTTGAGGAGCCTCTCCTAATATAGCTTCTCTGCAATTTAAATTAATCTCTTTTTCAGTGGTGAAAACAGTTTTTGTTCCCGGCAGCTTGAGTATTTGCCTGAGTTCAGGAAAATCATAGCTGCGGGTGTCTTACCTATCACCCAAACTGCACTATGTTCATAGTTGTGTGTTAGATCTCTTGGTAGCTGATAAAACATTATGGCTTTCAGGGAGCAATGAAGCCTGTTTAAGAGAGGCATTAATGTGAATGTGTGAGGAGGAAGATATGATGGATATGAGACACTCTCCTTGTTTTTTTAATCCAATGTGAGGTGCCTTTTCTATCTGACAGTATCAGATAGATACTGCCCCTGGAAGCTATTCAGTGATCAGTGTAATTATCATCAGATCCTGTTCGTAATTATCTTCAGATACCTTTAGTGCTAAACAGGACCCCCCCCCTTGAGCCAGTCCCTTACCTCCGCTGATGTTTTTCCACAGTCATATCTTGTACTGTTTTTGGTTGTGCTCTAATTTTGATTTAATTGAGAAACAACACAAATCATAGTTCACTTCTAATCTGAATTTTTTTCCCCCCTCAGTTTCCCACAAGAACTTTAAACCTTTATCTGTCTTTCTGGGTCATGTAAAGGTCAGTAAAAGATCATATCCATTCAGATCTGAAATCATTCAACCATTTACAATGTCTATCAATTTATATGATAAACCCAGAGGGGAAGGAACAGCACAAGCTACTAATACTACTAATTACTAATTATCTTAACAATGGCTCTGTCTTACATAAGTGTAATTCCTGACAATGTGGGCCAGTATGCACAATATCAAGACTCAGAAATTTAAGGCTGTTTTTCCCATGGACGTCCTATGGAAGTGCCATGATGGCATGTCTGGCATGAAGGCATGAGGAAAGGTCTTCTACCTAAGTGTTTTTAGTTATTCTGGCTAATTAGATCTCAGGTTGGTGCTGGATGTTGATATGCTGGGATTTATATGTCACCAACCTGAATATAATAGTAACAGTTGTGGGTGTCTTTCAAAACCTGAAATTTGTTGTTCCAGTTTTGAGGTTCCTGGGCGTATTTTCCACTTTATTTATATTTGGCACACTCTGCCACATCATCCTGAGAGGGGGAATAATCAGCCATATTTAGTAAAACCACCTGTGTGCCGAACCATAAATAGGAGCCTTCAATGACACTGTGTTTAACAAAAGAGATTAATGTATGAACCTGATGTCTAGAGGACATAAAAAAAAGTCTGCTGCAGTTTTTTTACATTTCAGCTTATGTTTGGTACAGCTATTCCTTCTCTTTTTTTTTCCAATTAAATGTGTTTCCTCAAGGTCAATTATTGCTGTTGTCAAAGTGAGTGTGGAGATGTACTGTAACACAAAAACAAATAAGTGTTCGGTGCACACATGTAAACAGCCAAGTGTGTGGGAGATTTAGTGAAGGTAACAAAAATGTATCCAGTATTGCGCTATCCCCCAAATTGTAGTGAATAGATTCATTTTTGTATGGTTAATTGAATGCCTTTCTCAGATATTTTGATGTTTTTGCTGTCCCACATTATAGCCATTTAATAAATTTACCATGAATATTGACGCTATAGAGGAGAACTGATTTTGATTAAAGTGGGAATGATGTGGTTCCCACAGGATGTTCAGGATTCCTGTTTTAATCGTCTTGCACATTAAGCCTAGTACTAACCGTGCAGTGTTGAATTTCTAAATAAAGATGAAGAACTTATAGTTTATCCCTAGATGTATTGTATCTAGTCAGATACATGTAGAATATACCATAGGTGTGTAACAGTGTGAAAAGCTAGACTGAGTCAGAATGTTTATATTAGGATTTTCTACAAGCACAGTACCACCGACATAAAAGTAAAAATTATAAGAGTTATATTAAAAGAGAGGAAGTCAGCTGAGAGTAATGCTAACAAATTCCTTTTGTTTTGGGAAAATCTATGCTACTCTGTGGCTCCATGATGCACAGCTGCTGATTGACAAATTAGTTAACCCACTGTGTTCCTGATTTACTAAACAAACAAACAAACAAAACAAAAAAACACAGATGTATCTGTGTTATATTTCTGCTTGGTCAGCATAATCCTTGCTCCAATTAGTTTGCTTAAGAAGTCTGATTAACATGTTAAAGACATGCTGGGAACACTATCACCGAGTGTATACCAATGGATTTTCTTCTTCTGGATTTTTAGTCATTTGGTTCATATTGATGTTCTTCATTTTATTGCAAGACCACTCTATCTGCTCTCCAGCAGCTAGTCTCTTGTCCTGATTTACAGTCGACTGTTTCCATGTATTTGGAAACACTCTGAGATGGAGAGGAGTGTAATCTAAATTCAAATCACAGAAAATGTGATTTACTAATACAGAGATTAGTAATCTCTGCAGATGCTGCCTTTGATGTTTGATTGACAGATTCTTTGGCTACTTGCAGACAGTTACAGCTGAAAAAGGGTGAACTTTGAACTGGAAATGATGCTCTATTTTTACTTTTCGATATTTATTTACACACATTTTTATATTTATGTTGTATTTTCTCTAAAGCTAATGCTAGCTAATGTGCTTGGTGTCTTTTAATTAAACAGAAAATGAAATGCTGTCCTTGGCTTGTGGGTGTCGACTGATTGCATCATATGTGTAAATTGGATTTAACTATCCAACAGTGAGCACTCAGATATTTTATTTAGTTGCTTGTCAGCATTTTCATTTCAGGTTGTCAGAAGGCCATCTGGCACAAATAGTGTAGTGTATGGATGTGAGTTTTATGTAATGAGTTTATATTGTGTGCTGTTGCTACATAATGCTATAGAAACGTGTGTGACCATGAAGTCTTCCTACAGTCTTCATGTTCTTTGAAAGACAGCCAGTTACTTCTGTGAGAAAAGTCTTCTCACATCTGTAACTAAATGTGCTTGTGTGTTGCTAATACTCCCATTCTTTAGGTCTGGCTGCTTTTCAAATAGGAAGAAAAGGTATTTCTAGCACAGACTAATCATTAGTTGGTCAGGGAAAAGATGGGAGTGCACTGATGATCATCAATCTAATCTGACCTGGCAGCTCAAAATGGCTTCTGATTTTTAATCCTTTCTTATCATGTGCCAGCTAGGATAGCACATTAGCACTTTTTAATTGAAGACTAGAATTGATCAATTAACTTTTGATGACAGGAAGAGTTAAGCAAGCAGAAACATGAGCACTGTAAGGTGAAACCTGTGGCCTAAATTTGAATGCCTGCCATGTTTGTTCTATATATTAATTTTAATGTTATATTTAAGGCTGGCAGGTGAGCCTTTGTGAGCAGCGTTCTGTATGAGTCGTGTTTACATCGTTTTGGCCATAGCATACTGCTGCTGTCCCTAGCTGTTTCCTTGTGGTCTTGCATATGCTCTGGAGTGGCTTATGTAACCCCATTAAAGCCTTTGCTCATTCAGTGGCTGTAATTTACACTTTTACACACTTTCTCCCCTGTCTTGTCTCCTCCATCACCTTGTTCACCTGCAAAGAATCATGATGGCTCTGGAGCTTCTTATCAATGCCTTGGTTCCCGTAGGAGTTGGTAATGATTGTGGGAACTGAGCAAGTTCAAATGGATCATCTCCCCACGGGGGCAAGGCTCAAGTCTTAATTAGCAAGGTTAATGGGACAGAATAGACTTAATAGAAAGAAGCAGACAATACAAGTAATAAAAAGGCAAATGCCAAGGAAAAGAGTCTGCCTGAACTTGATGTGGCTCCTGAATTTTAACAGTGTAACCCCAAAAAGATTTATTACAAGAGAGTTGTATCTAAAGGTTGACAGCAAGTAACGCCCTCATCCTCTTTATAGCAGAAGCAAAGTCTTGAATAAAAATAAAGCAGTGCTCTCCCAGGATAGAGACTTAGGTAATGCTATAAATTTGGCACATGCTATTGATCTATATTAGAGCCCGCTTAATCTCAAATGATGACTCATTTTAGTAATGACCACTCATTAAGTGTCTCAGTAAAGGTTTTGGCTACCAGATGCCAACAGCACAGCTTGGCTCTGCAGTGACATTGATCCTTCAAGTCTTTGGAGCTCCACTGGAGCGTCTGAGGACAGCTATCTCATTTGGCATTTTGTGCTGCAGACAGTGTCTAAATCTTTCTAAAGTAGTAAATGTACATGCTAGGGGTGTGCCGGCTCGTATAGGAATTGCAAGCCCCATTTACTACGATTCAGAATCGATTTAAAATGTCCCAAAATCGATTTAAAAATAAAAAAAAGAAAGAAAGAATAAAAGAAATCCACAAGCTGTCTGCCTCCATTTTGTATGTGGGACATCCTGACATCACCACAGAGTCTTTGGCGGGGTGCTGTCACCAGTCTAGTCTGGTCTGGGAGTCGAACCCCGCCCTTCTTATTTGGGGGGTCGCGTTAACCACTATTCCACTGTGCTGCTCAGGTCACCAGGTACATTTACATCAAGTAACCTAGACATGTTCAGGCGCCCCCACTGGGAGTTGAAGTCACCACATTCATTCATTCATTTATGGGTAGGGGGGCATGCATTATTAGTGACCCCCCTCAGAACATTTTCCCAACAGATTCCTTTTTATTCCGGAAATGAAAAACAGAGAAAGTTTACGTAAAATGTGGGCCAGTTCTGTGTTATTCCGTGTTTATAATGAATTACGTTTTTTTGTGATCACAGATTTTATAGGGCTCTATTTATGGTATGCCCGGGAAGACTGAGCAGTGTGCAAGGTTTGAAAAATGAGGATTAAGCACTCTGGGAACCCATGTTTAACTGCACTATTTATTTATTTGAATTAAGAGACACTTTTATTTTTGTTACTTAAGCAATATGTGATATTGCTTTTATGCAACAATTCCATCTAAGCATGGATAAATGTTTAAAACTTAATAAATGTGAAAAAGACACTTTAATTTCTCCATTTGTCATTCTGTCTTACAAAGCAGACTGGAGTAGATCATGAGAATCTTTTGCACACCTAGAGACTGAAGCAGAAATCATTATGAATCAAATAGTTTTGAATCGAAAATCGATTTTGTATCGAATTGTAGCCCATAAAATTGGACTTGAATCAAATTGAATCGTGAGATAGTAAAGTACTATACACTATGTATCGCTTGTTCCCTGTTAATGGGAGCAGTGTAATCCTGGAAGAGGCCACTCATAGCAGGTTTTTGTGGTGAACTTATTAGTAAGGTGAAAAGTAAGCCAAAGCTATGCTGGCAAAATGACCCTGACAGCAACAGCGCTACCAGATTCCTTTACTGAAGGATAGATTGCTGTTGTGGCACCAAAAAATCTGAATTGTGTTTTTATCCTTGAAATGTATGTAAAGTTGATGCATTGCAATCCTGCTGTAATTTCCCTCGTTATGTAATTGTGACATTTTGATCCTGTATTGACATGCTTTTCAGCTGATGAGCAGTTGATCCTCTGGTTTTTCTTAATATAGACACAAATGTCAATCATAAAATGTGTGCCGTCAAACACAATTTCCACCTCTAATACTGAAGTCTTTGATCTAGATCTTAGAGCAAATGTCACTTTGGTCACTGTTCCTTTGAACCAAAGGTCAGCTGAGCAATAACAAACCTCCTTTCAAAGTTACTTGCCATCTTGACAAATAAAAAAATCAAGAGCATGATTGGATATTAATTGTATTGTCCACTTATGTGTTTGTCATCATTCTGAATGTGTCAGTCTTATTACAGTTTTTTTGTTTTGTTCTTTGTGCTGGGGGTGAGTGGGAGAGAGAGGGACTTTAATCTGTTGCATAACAGCTGTTTTTCAACTGATGGCTGCACATCTTGGTTTTAATAAGTAATAACCCACTGCTGAGTCTCTGCTTTGCTCCACCTGCGTGTAACCTGGGAGTTCCGCTTGACCTTTCACCTCTTAATGGCAGTCCTGTCCTTATTACCCGCATACAGAAGGGTGTACAAAACTTCTAAATTCAGGTTTCCACAGGCCCAACAAAAACAATCAGAAATAAGGAATAAGCCAGTGACCCTTAAATTAAATCAAAAAAAAAAAAATTAAAGAAAGGTTGAGAATTTGGGAGGATTTTATGATGATTGAAGGAAAGAAGTGCTGGTAAAATATGCAAAATTTTAGCTATGGGCACTGAATGATAGATAGGTGAGTGTTGCCAACCCTCCTCTGCAAAGAACCAGAGGACAAATGAATTTTGCATCAGACTTGAGATTGTGTGTGTGTGTGGTTGTGTGTTTATTTTCTGAAATTGGAATGAAGCATTTTCCCCCTGTAAAACTCCTAAAAATGACTGCCCACTCACGTTCTCATGTGCTCAGAGAACAGACCTTATTACCATTCAGAATGTGAGAAAGTTCTGTTTTAACATGACTCTGTACAACTCTTTCGCTTGTCTTTTTGTGATAGGTCTCTGGGTAAAGGTCTGCAAGAGGGCTCACCATGGTGCAGCAGATGAGTGACAGCATAAACAAAAACACGATTCTTCCATCAAATCAGGAGAATAGACCTGCTGTAAGAACACTGCCTGCATGACTCACACCCTCTGTCATCTCCCACTTACTCCATGAGCAGTAAACTCTTTGTTCTTCACATTCTCGGGAGAACATGCAGAGACCCATGTGCTTTATTCTGTTTGATGTTTACCAAATCATAGGATGTAATGCATTATTGAGTCATACTGATCCAACTGAGAAGGATTTTTAAAGGACTGTTTCCTTTTTGGAAACATGCTTATTGGAATTAGCTGAAAAGATAGACTAATCTCATAATTGTGTTAAAAGTGGAGGTGAACCCTGGAGGCTATTAGACTTTCTGACAACAACAATCACTTAAGTTGTCATGTTAGAAAATACAAGATGGCGCTAATAAAATCTTGATTTCAATTTGTGTCAGACTGTGTGATATCAATTTGAGATATGTAAGATGGTGCAGTAAGTGAGTGGTGAATCATGATGTAAACAGAAGTATGAGAGCGGACACTTGCCATTAGCTCGTCTTATCCAGTTTTGGAAATCTGCAATCCCCTCTGCCAGTCACTTTCCTTTTTATTCTTGGCCTCCCTAATTTGGGTGGATCTGAGTCATGTCAGCTGTCACATTGTGAGATCTTGGACTAAATATCTGAATTTGGCTGTTGGTGGATCTGTCTCACAGTATGATGTAGAACCATCATTTTGACTTACAACCAAAAATGTCGCATTTTTCTCAGGACTGTCAACTTAAATCTCAGATGAACCGGACTCGTACTTCCAATAGTAAGCGATAAGAAACTTGCTGTCCAACTGTAACAGTACAAGAGTAGTCCTATAGAAAGCACAATTATCTTCTCCTAGTGATTGTGATGAAAGTGACCATCAAAAAAGCTTTTATGTATGATTCAGTTCAAATTTATGGCAAGTTTCTATCCCATACATGAGTGTTATTTTTCTGTTTCCTTCTAGAGACCATAGTTTAGGAATGCAATCCTTTGTGGAGGCTGACTATCCCTCATCATATGGTCACTTCACCATAAGAATGCACCACCAGGAAGGATTCACATATTGAAATAACTTTGATGAAAACGGGAATTATGGTGCATTAACTATGAGGTGACATTAATTAAATTGTAATGCCCCCCTCTGTCAATGCATATAACAAATACAGTACAGTACAGTATTTGTGAAGTCATCCTTAAGCTCTCAGTGGTGTTATTCTAGTCATCCAACTCTGCTCAACAAAGTTGGCTTATTTCCCAAGTATCAAAATGTTTCAGTACCTGGGCTTATTTTCTGGTTTTAGCTTGATGATCGTAATCTTTTTACCATATTCTTATATTACTTTCTGTCTTTACTTCTCCCTTCTTTCTTTGTACCTTTCCTTTACAATAGTGTGGACATTTGAAGTATTGGTAGTTTTGTCATTACAGTCATGCTTTGTCTTGAAATTGACATTTTCTTTGCATGGTACTGATTCAGTCAGTTGCTCTGTTTTCTGGGATCCATCAGCCGTCAACCAGGAAAAAGTACCATTGATTTTAGGAGATTCATTAGCTGATTTTATTAAATGGGGTAATCAGTCTGAGTCGGAACTAACACTTGCGTTGAGGCACAGAAACTCTCCACACGCATGCTTAGCATGATAATTAAGGAGTCATAATACAAATGTATTAGATAACTGACCAGCAGTCAAGCCTGTGCTTGATACCTGGCTCTCATGTGGGCCTTGTTGCACTGCAAGATATTGCGCGCTTCCATGGATTCAGATTTTAACCAATCATAGCAACATAGAAATCAAGAGCAATTGTAGCATTATAAAATGCATTTTTTTTCTCTCTTTCAATCCATCATTATGTTAATGGTTTCCAAAGAGCAGGAGGAATCGAACGTGGCTTGACGCCAGTAAGAAGACATTTTGTGTGTGTGGGGGTGGGGAGACTGAGTTGGAAGATTTGTGCTCACGCTAGTGACTGGAACTATTTTGATTTTGAAGTTGCATAGCTGCTTGCACTGATCACAGCTATGATGATGTCGCTCTGCTGTCAGAATGATTAGTTTACTGTCTTAAATGTAAGAGACAATTACAAATGCAGTTAATTCTATTAGAGCTCTAGCTGAGGGAATTCTCTCATAACATACCCCGAAACCAACGTTATTTTATCCAAAAAGGATACAGTTTATTTAAACACTGAAAACAAACACTAAGTGCATTTAGATGGACCTGCCGTAGCATCACAGCAAGTCCATTAGCATTAAGTTTTTCATCTCATAGGCATATCTGACTTAACCTGATCAAAATGAGAGAAAAAACAGGCAGTCCTGATCCCATCTGTTACATCATACAGTACGTTTTGCATTTTTAAGAGTAGATTATAACTAATGATCTTGCTTTTCTTGAAACAGTTTCATATAGGTGTTTAACTTTCATTTTCGAGGTTGGAGTTTGTGTTACTGTTGAATTCACTTGCATAATAGAGAAAGGTTTTTCTTTTAATTAGACTACCCTCATTGCTGTTTCAATGCCGACTCAGATATATGTGACAGACATGAAAAGTGACAAATATTTTTTTACCATTTTAATAGCTTCATGTGGAGATGGTGACATTTTCTGTAAAAATGTATTCCAAAGTGGTTGTAAAATGAAGAGAAATCTAATTTTCAGGTACCCTGCAAACTCAGTCAAACTCAGCCAAACAGCAAACAGTGACACAGCAGGCACACAGCTGGTGTGACCATGCAAACAGCTTTTCATATCAGATCACAAATGGCAGCTAGAACGCTCATGCAACACATTTAGCAGTCTCCATGACGTTGTGTGTTTCTTTGCCCTTAGTTGTCATGGGAATTGAAGATTAAGAGAAAGCTGACAACTGTGCCTCCCTGCCTGGGCAAGTTCAGACCAGTTGTGGGCCAGTGTTGCCACCAGTGCACCCCTGACAGCTTGGTGAGTGTCGGAGCTGAGGCTAGTTAGAGAGAGAAAAGGAAGGAAATGTTGAGAGTATCTCATCATATTGATGAAATTGCTTCCATGATGGGAAAGTCACTTATTTTGTCACATCTAGACTCCTGCATGCTTATTGGGTTTGGCATGTTGGAGAAACAAAAAAAAACAAAAAAAACTTGAAATTGCACAGATAGATAGAGCTGCCGGGTTATCTAAATTCTTGTATAAATTGCATAAATTCTCGATCGTGACTAACAGTAGAGGTAAAAATAAAATAGTGTCCTCTGTAATTAATGAGTTATTTTACGCATTAGGTGAGCGCTGGCCCATGGTTGGTGCGACAAACAAGTCCAAAAACAAATTGTATAATTGGAACTTTCCTGTTTCTTTCACACAAAACTTGATCATTCTCTCATAGATGCTACTGCTACTGACCGCCTTAATTTAAGTTTAATTGTAATACATTTTTTATTTGAGTTTTAATGTTTTCTGCATCATTGATATAATGTGACTTAAGTGATTGCTCCTTTTTTGGTTGTTTTTGTATGTAGACCCCAGGGAGACTAGCAACCACTGTGTGGAAACGAGTAGGGATGCAAAATAAAGAAATGAAAGAAGAAAGTGAGAGCAATCAGAGAATTAGACTGTGTTTTGAACCAATCCACAAACTTGAATGCTATAATGCTATATCCTATAATAAGCAAGAAACCTAACAGTTTGACCTTAAATCACATGGTAAGTTTGTTCAGTGAATTTAAATATGCTCCCATAGATGTCCATAATCTGATGACGTCCATGAACTCCATGTAATCCGCAAACAATAAATTTAGATAAGTGATACTTGTTGTGATTTGATTTTGGCATTGAGGCCATCTGTCTATTTAAATTTTTGTCTTGGTGTAGCAGAAGAAGCTTGGACGAAACTCTTCACTTGGCTTCCACAACCTGCTAAATGTCAATGAGACACAAACCAGGTAGCTATAGAATCAACAGTATTTATTTATTTATTTATTTCAGTTAAATTAAAAATATGGACAAATATACACTTACCTGTGCACAATTTCTGCCTCTCAATGTGTATTTTCTGTCTGAGGTATCGAGGCTGGCTGGTGCGGAGGGTGTGCTGTGTTCTGTTTGCGAGTGGGTGCAAGGTTTACGCGAGCCATGTTGGCAACAGGCTGGAAAGAGTCTGTCAGAGCAACAGGTACGTGAGAGGACAGAGGAGAGGAGTGGAGATGCCAGAGGACAGTAAATGATAGGCAACGATAGACAATGATAGGCAGAGATACTGAAAATGAAACTGGCTGCGTGGGAAAGGGAGGGGAGCAGCTAAGAAACAAAAACAAAGAAAGAAAAAATTAAGGCTATCAAGGGGGAAAAGAAACAGGATAACTTGGGACTGGCCTCACATTTTCCCTATTTCTCTCACCAAGTCTAAAGTGTTATTGTTTCTTCTTTGATGCAATTTAGTTTAACCTTTATTTAACTTCTTCACTCAGGGATTATTGCATTGTCTTAATATAAGGGTCCTTGTGTGGTGTTTACTGTGCTGTCCTGTGACCGCATGTTTAAGGGTGAAGGAGGTGCTCACAGCTGAGGGAGCAGATAGCCAAGGGCAGCTCAATCGCCTCTCACCATTCCTCCCCCTCATCAAAACCTCCATCTCTCCTGGCCTCTTACGGTTTGTGTGTTCATATTTGTGTGCGCCCTGATAGGCAAAGGATAAAGTTCAAATATTGTTTTTTATTATTTATGCGTTCAAGTGTTTTTGTCTACTGAATTGAAACTGAACTTGTGTGTGTGTGTGTGTATATATATATATCCTGAAAGCTCTGGAAAGAATTACGAGACTACTGCTAAATTATAATTTTCTCAGATTATGCTGTTTATAGGTATATATTTGAGGAAAATAGACTCATTCTATAAACTAGACAACTTTTCTCCCAAATTCCAAATACAAATTTTGTCATTTAGAGCATTTATTTGCATAAAATCTCAAAAAAGGTCCAGTATTTTCAGACGTCAAATAATGCAAAAAAAACAAATCAAATTTATATTCATTTTAAACAAAAATGATTGGGCTGGCCATGACCTTCATCCACACCTTGATCAACCTAGCCGTGTGGCATGGAGCATTGTCCTGCTGGAAAAACTAATCCTCAGAGTTGGAGAACATTCTCAGAGCAGAAGGCAACAAGTTTTCTTCCAGAATAACCTCATACGAGGCTTGATTCATGCGTCCTTCACAAAGACAAATCTGCCCAACTCCAACCTTGCACAAGCATCCCCAGATCATCACCGATCCTCCATCAAATTTCACAGTGGATGCTATACGTTATGGTTTGTAGGCCTCTCCAGGTCTCCGTCTAACAATTAGACAACCAGGTGTTGGACAAAGCTGGAAATGAGACTAATTAGAGAAGATGGCCTTACTCCAGTCCTCTATGGGCAGATCCTTATGGTCTTATGTAAACTTCAGCCCGGCTCTTCTTTGCTTCTCATTGATGAAGGGCTTTTTTCTAGCTTTACACATCTTGAGCCCTGTCTCTAGGAGCCTGTTTCAAACCGTCCTCACTGTGCATTTCTCCCCTGCCATTTGCCATTAATTTTGTCGGTCACTTGTTGTTCTACGGTTCCTGAGTAACATTCGAATGAGGTGACGGTCATCCTGGTCAGTGGTTTTCCCCCTCTGCCAGACTGTAGTTTTGTTGTTCCCGATGCCTGCTGCTTGACCTTGTTCTTATGAATCGCCTTCTTAGAAATTTTAAGGATGAAAGCAACCCGACGCTTACTGTATCCCTCTGCCACTAAAGCCAGAATTGAACCTTTCTTTTCCTCACACAGAGCTTTTCTTTTCATTTGGTATGGTAAATAGTTATGTTCTTTTTTTCTTTTCTTTTTTTTTTGTTCCAGTTACTTTTTCCAGCACTGTTTTTGCCATCCAGTTGGTCTCATTGCAAGAGGATATATGATGACCACAGCAATGGTTTTTATACATTTCTTCATTAAATAAGTTTTGGTTCAGGTGATCACCTCATCAGTACCCAACAGACACTGTCATATATGTGAGAAGCTGATTTCTAAAACATTTGCTCTTTTTTCCAGAGCTGTGTGTGTTTGTATATGTAATTTACATTTGTGTGTGTGTGTGTGTGTGTAAACTGGAGTTTGACTGCTCATTGGAGGCATGCAAATGGAAATTACATTGAGTTGCTAAAGTGTTTTTTTGCTGTTTTACTATCTTTACCATTTCCTGAATTTCATGCATACCCGATGGCTATTTTCTCTTAGTTTCAACATAATCCATCCATTATTCCAATTTGCATATTGTCCCCATGTTTTCTTTATCTCCAGTTCTTTCTTCTTTCTTCCCATACATCTGCTCATGAACTCCCCTCTCTTGGCTAGATTTGTGTGCTGGATGATGCTGAAGATGTTTGCTACCATGTTTTGCAATATTCAAGTTAACCTGAACCATCTGTTGGATTTGCACAGAGTCTCAGAAGAGGTATAAGTATATACAAACACATCTGAGACAGCACAGCCTTTTTAGTTTCACAGTCGTAAAATCTCTATATTATGGAAAGAACCTTATTACTGGGATGTTTGAATCTATATATATTCGCACTAAGGACGTGAAATTGCGTTGTAATCAACCATTCAGTGAGAAAGTAAAGAGCTACAGCAGTAGCGCATCTACAGAAAAATATAAAACTCTAAATAGCAATTGTTTTGAAAGTATTGTAAAAAGTTTCTCTTTCTTGCCCTGTTATACATAATTATTCTCGTGAGTTTTTAGTTTTTTGTTTTGTTTTTTTAGGTTGTGGGGTCTTTTTTTTCTGGAGACTACACAACTCTAATTACATGGTTGACTGAATGAAAACAAGTAAATAACTGAGTGAGGCTGCTGTGGCAGAGTTTGAGGATGGGCCTGAATGAATTCAGTGAAGTATGTCTTTACCTTAGATCTCGCTGTAATGAAGTCCGTACGTGTATGGTTTTTATTTTGCATTTTCAAGTTTCCTCTTCTATATAGTTTAGAATTATCCAAATGTATTTTGATGTGTGAGTAGAGGATTGTAAAATTAGGGCTGAACAGTTAAGCGAAATTTCGATTTTGGGTTTTCGCAATCATAAAAACATGACAAATTTGCCAGAATGAATGACAATGTGAAGAATGTTATTTAATGTTCTTTCTGTTCTGTAATGTAGGGGTCTCAGCTGGTTTATGTGTATGTTCGTCAGAGCAGTATGGAGTGTGCTCTGATCCCTCTGCTGCTCTTCTGCCATAATCTCAGAGTTCCATACACGCTGTGTCCTCTCCAAGTGAACAGCTCCTTCCTAAGGTATAGTCATCAAAACACAAAGTCACATAGAAGCTTCTTGGCAAAGTGGCCTAAGATAGCAAAAAGACAGTACAGCATCCTTAAAACTGCCCTTTTTCTGACCAGGGCTGATGTGCTGAATCACTTTTACGCACAGCACCCAGTAACAGCCAGATTAATTTGAACTTGGTGTAAAAATCCGTCAGCAACACTCCTAAGGCAAACAAGTGATCTCTGAGATACACTGTCATCTCTTTATCCTCAGATCAATCTTGCAGAAAGTTGGTGTGGTCCTCCTGCCACCTTCTGCATCGACTACGCAGGAAGCTGAGATGGACCATCTGTACTCACCTGTCATGACCTCTGTAAGACTTTATAGTGTCACCACAGTGGGCCATAAATGAATAGTTCCAACAGATTAAATCTATATTTTCTTTTACATTTTTCTTATCCATTTTTCCAAGTAAAGAATCTAAAGATCTAATTAATGTGCCTTAAATCTGACCATAAACCAGAAATGTATAATATATTTTTCAGCTTCAGCTGTCACTCACACTTGTATTAGACCAGACGCAGAATTCAGGAGGATCCGTTGGCAAAAACGAAATATTAAATTCAGAATTATGTTTTTAATAATAATAGTTGTTGTGCTTTTTAGACTGAGCCCTGTATATCTATACGAGGAGTGGGGCTTCATCCATGAGCTCCAGCACCTTACTATATTTGTAGCCATAGCCCATAATAGACAAACAAAACCTACCTGAGGTCCTGTAACCTCACTGCTAGGTACTTCTATATTCTACCTGCAGTTCTTGTATCATAGATGAGATATCAAGAGAGAAGAGAAAATTGATGTCTCTCAGTAATGACCACTTTTTATTTATGAAACATCATTTTGTACGCTGTTTCAAAAGACAAATCCATAGTTACAGAATACAGAATGTTTTTTGTAAAAGAGCTATTCCACAATGTTCTACATGCTGATGGTGGTATCTTCCTTTAAATTGAAAGGACATACAGTATGAGTCAAAAGATTGGACACACTTTCCTATTCATTGGAATGGAAAAGTGTGTCCAAACCTTTGACTGGTACTGTGTATGGGAAATAATGCAATGCAGCTGCTAAAGTAGCCAGAAATGTGTTACCTTGGTTTTCTTTCCTCACAGCTTTCCTTGCCTCTTTTCTTGTCTTCTTCAATGACAGGGAATGAGATACAAGGAAAAGGAGTCAGGCAAATGTGGATGTAATGAAAGGAAAGTTGGATATTCCTGAACATATCAGAACCAAACGTCACATCATCAGATGATGTGATATTTCAATCTTGACCAAGAAGTGTGCCACCTGAGACCAACACTCCCATTCCATTGAGCTATTTCACAAGCATGACTAAAGCAGAAATTTAACTGAGTCTAAAATGTATTTATTAAATATAATGTCAGCCAATAGATATCAATCAGTCACCAACTCACAATAGCCTGAGAGAAGCTAAATAACAATAATTTAACCAATTGCCTTGATTGGAGTTTGAAGTTATAAATAACTAAGGAAAGGTGCAATTTCTTTTTCATGTTTTTAATCTCCAACTCCAGTGAATATGGGCTTAAAATATATAAGTAAAGTAACATCTGCACATTTTGTAAAGCTCCTTAAGCCACAGAGGGCTTTCAGCAGTTGTTCTCACATATGCAAATATACCCCTCAAGTCTAAATTTCATGTTTCAGATACCCCTCTCAGAGTCACCAACCATAAAAACACCCTTGGTACAAATCATTCCAGCCTGACTGCCGGAGCGGTTCCTCATTAGCTGTGTATATGAAACCAAAAACAGTCTGTTCACTTGTAAATGGGAGCAAAACACTGGGCTGTGAATGAAAAAACATGATGCTATTGCATTTGTTAAAAAAACAAAAAACTTCATAGACAGTAAGAATTGATATAAAATTACAGGGTAAGCAAAGGATACATGTTCTTGCAGTTTATCTGCGTAGTGTATGTGCGTTCACTTCAGTTTATTCTCCCTCGAGTAGATTCACATTTTAATGTGATAACAACGTCAGCTCCTCAATCACAATACAACCTGTTTTTTCCTGCTCTCTCGCATTCCCCAACCTCATCCCACTCTCTATTCACACTTAAAATTACCAAAGGGCATGAGTTTTGCTACAGAGATTGCAGCTTTGGAGTTGCCTTGAATGCCTAGTTAGTTTGATTCTGTGATCCTGGCAGGTCTTTGGAGGTTCATTCTATTTTATTTGAAGGTAATTTGTATTTTTATTGTGCTTATTTGGATTATTTTCATGGTCAATATCAATGCTTCTCACCTCTGACTCCTCTCTTGCTTTTATTACAATTTCCTCAAGTACCTTCTTTGAGCACTTTCTCTCTTACTTCGTGTTTATCAATGATCAGTGCTTGTTCACCATTAATACGTTCCTGTGATTGTAGTTCGTACAGGAGCTCCTTGTGCTTGGTATCAGTTTGCCCAAAGATTTGTTTCATTTGAAGGGGTTACTGGCTTTATTAAGATCAATATTACACTTTTATTTTATTGAGCTGTAAAGCTCAATAAAATAAAAGATTTTGCTACAGTGGAAAATAAATATTGCTTATGAGTGATGCAGTATTTATTTATTTACTTACTTACTTACTTACTTACTTACCATTGATGGTTTACATGAGTAAAAATATTGATTGTAAGTGAGAGAGCAGACTTGTTTATTGGTTGTATATCAATGTTAATAGATTATTGTTTATTGAGTGTTGGCCTACTTAATTGTAGTTCAATGGTTATTGAGTTGTTGTCTGTAGAGGGAAGCAGAATTTGGGATGAGGAAAGTGTCTCTAAATGCATTTTGACTTTTGTCCCCCAGCTACCATCATGGCAGGCATTTCATTTAATTACTCCCCTGCTGCCAGGACCTTTCATAGCTTTGTCTCTGCCATCTTTTTCTCTTTCCCTCCTCAGCTGATACGTGAGCTGCTACATGAAGGCCAGGCGATGAGTGTTGGTGTGTCAGCACAGTCTGGCCAAGGTGGGGAATGGCTGGCTTGCATCAGACAGCTCATCAAAGAGGGATCTGTCCCCGATGTCAGTCTAGTTCCTGTGGGCATCTCCTACGATTGTGTGCCCAAAACCTATTTACAGGTTAATGTCCCTTGCAAGCACACATACATAAACACACACACAGCCATGTATAACTTGGAATGCCCTTGATAGCAAGTTAAAGGTTTGGTTTAAAACAGACCATCAGGGCTACCTCAGAAGAAGAGCAGATGAGGTGAAACCTGTAAGGGACAGGTGCATGCCCAGATTTTAAAAGTAGCAAGAAAGCAGTAACTGTATTTTGGCGAATTGAATTGGTTTGTCCACCATTAAGGCAAACGGTTTTAAAACCGTCAGTGCCCAATTGTCTCTGTTTGCTCAAGAAATTTGTAGCCAGTCAAATCTGAATGCAGAAATTATGCACTTATTTCCATTACCATAGGACTACCATAGCATTTCTTATTATATCCTGTGTTCATGACAAGTACACATCTACTACTTTGTAAAGACATATAGAGTCACTTCTGTCTCGAGAACTGGAGTGACTATCACAGTTTGTCAACATTTATATGGGATTTTTCCAGCCACTAGTAATGGCTAATTGCTTTCTAATTTCGCTCCATCCATTGTTGGCTGATTAGTTGAGGATTGCTTTTCATATTTTCAAGGTGATGGCAATTAGTCTTCCATTATTCCTGCCCTCTGTCATGTGCACTTATGATTACTGGAGAGTGGATGCTACTATGTCTAATTGCTATAACAAAGTCCTTGCCTTATCATTTTACTGTTGTGCCATAAGTTCTATACAGATGGTTATCAACCTCCATGAGACTGGTTATTTATCTAAGTCCTCGTCTTAGATTCATTCATTTGTGGAATTGTTGGAATGTACCTTTTCAAGATAAATATCTTATTACAATGATGCATTAATAACTCCACTATATATAGCGCTCCTAAACGTGTGTGCGTGTGTGCATGTTTTCTATGTATCATTGTAGGTTGGCTTAAGGTCTGGGCTGCAGTGGCTTTGGTCTGTTCTCTGGAGGAGACCAGGTGGAAGTGTGAGGATCCACCTTGCACAGCCCTTTTCTCTCAAGGTGCACATCAGAGGAAGTAAATCATCAAATATATGCCGCCAATTGCAGTATTTGCTCCTAGCTTTATTTGTCTTCTGACCCTGTGAATGCCTTAATATGTGACGTCTACTTGGGATATCCCATCAGAGGCCTTATGTACGTATGTATGTAGGTGAGTGGATGATAAGACTGCTTCTCAGTTGCTCTCAAGGTGCACATCAGAAAGAGCTACCATCAAAGACTTGCTTGTCCTTTTCAGTAGTTCTTTCCAGCTTTTTTGTCTTCTAACCATTTTAAAAGCTTCAAAGTTTTTACACTTACCTTCAGTGGTGTATTTAGCAAATTATCGCGAATGAATTAGTGTCATTTTTAGATCGCTAAACTTTATCCTCATTCAGAACTGGTTATTTATGGTCATAAAAATAAAAAGAACTTTACTTAGATGGAGAGACATGAAGTGTATCCAAAACATTTGAAGTTCATTGTTAAATGTGGCAGTACTAAAAGAGAAATGAGATTTAGCATAACTGGATACAATGAAACATTTCCATACAAACTGTCTAGTTTTCTAAAATTACTTTACCAGAATGTTATTGCTTGATGGTTTAGAGATACTACTTTGCAGCTCTACGCAAGAGCATTTGTGCATACATCATCCTCCTTTGTGCACTTATGTTTGTGTAGGAGATGTGCGAGTCAGGGAGGTGCAGAGTAGATGTATGGCTCCCTCTACAGGACCTGTTGCTACCTGTTATCCTCAACAAAAGGTAATCAAACTAACTGTGATTGCACCTGTCTTCACCAATGAGTGTGAATGGTGTATGTGAAGGAATCTCAATGGGTGTCAGATGTGGATTATGCTTTACCTAACATCTGTGAAATGGAAACGTTAATTTCTCTTAAACTTTGAGAATCAGCTTTCCTATAAACCTCGATTCTGGCACAGATATGATGCAAGTACTGATGAGTCTTCATCCTCTTAGACTCGGTCCAATTGCCATCAACATTACACAGTGTGCCAGTGAAATAAGATGACAGAGAAAATAACATCCTTGCTGAATCTCTGCTTGGCTTCTGACAAGCAAAGTGGCTTCATCCTTAAAATGTCAAATTCTTCTGAGAGATTGGAAAGCAGTAAAAACAGCCTGAGTGAAAGAGATGGTAAGCGATAGATGAAAAGTAGAAGGGATATTTAGATTGGATTGTTATCAGCATGTGAGCAGTTGTTTGAGCATTTCTACTTGAATAACATGCTGTAGTACTTAACACTGTTGCTGCCATGTCTTTTTTTTTCTGTTTGTCCATTGCCACTGAGGTTTCAGCATTTGAAGGCAATTTTTGTTCTTATGTCTTAAGGATTTAAGAATCATCAGGGCTGCCATAATGAAATCTTCTCATACGAGTGCACCTGCACAGCTGCTTATTCATCCAGTTATCAGATCAGCCTATCATGTGGCATCAGAGATATGCAGTACCAGACTGCCTGTAAGACGTGTGTTTCTAGAATGGATGATTTTCTGGGATTTACGTCCACAACAGTCCCCAGAGTTTACTCAGAATGATGCCAAATACAGGAAAGCAGAAAGTGGCAGTTCTGCAGATGGAGACAGTCTTGCAGAGAGACGTCAGATGGAAATAGCCAGACTGTTTGGAGCTGACTAAAAGGCTTTAAAATCCACTCTTTACAATAGTGGAGAGAGAAAAAGTTCCTAAGAAAGCACAATACATCCAACTTTGAAGGGAATGGGATACAACAGCAGGATCCACTTCTGTCAGTCTGAGGAGCAGAAATGTGAGGCTGTAGTGGGACATTTTCATCAAATCTGGACAGCTGAAGACTGGAAAAATGTAGGCTGCTCTAATGAAGCTACATTTCTGCTGAAGAAGCAGATGGCAGAGTCAGAATTTGACATTAACTGAATAAATCCAGTAATCCAACTTTTCATGAATGGTCCACGGTGGTGGTTTTGTAATGGTCTATCTGAATATTGATATTGACCATATTCCTCTTTTTACAGCCTCAGTTTACCATATTATAATGGCTACTTCCAGCATGATAGTGCGGCGTGCACAAAGCAATAGGCTTCTCAAGATGGCTTCATGAATGTGACAGTAAGTTCAGGGTACTTCAATGACCTTCCAAGCCTCCATATCAGAGTGCAATAAAACACCTTTTGGATGTGTGAGAACAGGAGATTCAAATCATGAAGAAATTATGTGATGCAATGAAGTCAACATGACATGACAATGTTTCCAACACCTTGTGGAATCAGTCCCTTGATGCACTGGAGCTGGTGTGAGAGCAAAGAGTCCACCTACCTGGTACTAGTAACTCCAGCGATCACTGACTGTATGTCTCACTTGCATAGCTAAAAACTATAAGCCTCAGATAAGCAGGACATAGAATGCATTACACATGCTTAAATTTTTGAGTAATAGAGCTGTGATATATCCCAGTATGAACCTAACGAGACAAAACCTGAAGAGTTGTAAAACTGCTTGTATTGTTATAAATGTGGTACTGAGTCAACTATTGAGGTCTTTCAATAGTTGATAGTAAATTTCCTGAAATTCATTTGTCATGCACCTTCAAAAACATTATAGCTGAAAAAGTTCCATGTATTATTCTTAAATGAAACCATGACATTGTTAAAAAATCTGTAATCTTAAAGATTTTATTCTTAGAATCATTGTGGAAAGCTCTCCTGTGGGTGCTGGTTTATCTGTGTACAGTGCAACAAAACAAATTTAGTTGATTTTATTTAAAAAAACACAAAGGAAATTCATTGGCTATTTTCTGTCATTTCATCTTCAATGTGATTTAAGGCTGCACACACTTGTAAGGTACGTACTGGCACTGAAAATCTTAGAGATAATGAAGGGCATATGAGTTGCTACAACCAAAGATAAACTTAGAACACCATTCTGTCCTCATCCACTGTCTCTCAAGAACTGAAAGTGTGTTTGGGCAGAGGCGGATGTCGTGGCTCCTGCCTTCTCATTATGCATCTGAACAGGAAGCGCCAACTCATCCAGAGAGAGACCTCAGCATTGCCATCATCCTCCACCTCATCTTCTGTAGGTCCAGGATTATGTTCCCCAGCTGAATCGTAAATGAATCTTTCTAAACTGTTGAACTGTTTTAATGGTATGCAAATTATACTGCATTATCTGTCTGTGTGTGGCACTTTACAGCTGCAACCTCCTGCATGGCTGTGATGTCCACCAGCCTTGTGTCCAGTCTTTTGCTGTACAAACAGCGCAAGGTACAAGCACCATTTATATGTATATCCTGGAGTTTGTGTGTTTATTGGCTGAGCAATTTTCCCCAAGGTGCTCTCAACATTAAAACCTTCCTGGCCCCTCTGTCTTGCCCCCCATAGGAACCATCAGTACTCCAAGAGCCTCATAAACAGAATTGGTTTTCGTTCTAGTTTATTAGAGTGTGACAGTGATTTTCTGAGTCATAGCCACCAGTCTCTAACTAATGTCACCAGATGGTTTCATGCTCGCGTCTGATTTTGGAGCTAAACTTCTCCATCCATTTCCTCTGCAGGGCATGAGTGCATCTGCGCTGTGTCGTGATGTGGCTTGGCTCACAGAGGAACTCTTGTTCAGGAACAAAGACATGGGCTTTGGGGGGGGTTTAGTGGAGCTGGTCCACTATTCCCTTAATTTGCTTGCTCCTCACCTCATCATTGCTGCAGTCCCATCTAGGTTAGTTTTCTTTTTTTTTTTTTTTTTTTTTTTTTTTGTCCGTCAGACAAGAAAAACAAAGAAGTCAGATAAGCCGTACACACCAAAATGTCTGATCTTATCGAAAAATCCAATTTTACTCCAAGTGAAACCTTTCTCTGATATTGTCCTGTCTTCTCCTAGAAAAGACCCTTTTATTGTAGTCCGCCCCTCTCTTGCTGCCACACTTCACCTTGCCCTCCAGGCCCGGAGTGTCACACATGCCTTCATATCAGAGGCTGTTGGTGGTAGGTGATTTTGCACGCACATATTTTGTGTAGCTGACATAACTTTCCCAACACTTAAGACTTAAAATCATTTTCTTTAGACACCTTCTTTTTCGTAGGAGGCCTTGGCAGTGGCTCTGGCTGCTGGCATGCCAGTATGGAAAAATCACAAAATCACTTTGGAACCCGACATTTTCGTATCGAAACTTAGAAAAATTTGAGAAATACCAAGTTTCAATCAGTGTACACTTTTAAAAGAAAACAAGAAATGTGTGATATAATTTCTGTGCTATCCTGGTCTGTCAATATATGCAATGTCTAGAGATTGATGTGATTGATGTCTCGTGAATTATGTGCTGTATCTGTAATGAATGAGTCATCCATGAGAATCAGGAAATAATATGAGGAGAACATACTTCGAACTCAAACCAGGTCCTCCCCATGGTACAGCACATTTATTGACTGAAGACCTTTTCAAAAAATTATGGCATTTCTTAGGAGCACAAACCTTTGAAGTTCCTTCTCCAATCCATATCATCAACTTAAATTTACAATGCTCTCCTTGCCTAACTGAAAATACAATCAACTATGTTATTGCTGCACTGGAATGAGGCGATATCCTTTATGTCTCAGCTCCTAATAAGCAATTGAATGCCATTTAAGACAATAGCTTTCACTCAGCAATGTGAGTTATATAAAATGGAGAGGACAGCATACCCATGTATGTCTTTTGAAAGTCATGCAATCTGATCTCTCGAGGAAGGCAACTCAACATTTACATTTTTGTAAATGTTTAGTTTGACTGTGTGACAGATGACTGCTTTGTATGACTGAATTGTATTGTGTTATTGATATTTAGCATGTAGTATCTTAATAACTGGTTATTGTAAATGTTAAGATATGCAAAAACATCTGAACAATTAAACCCATTAAAAAAAGATATAAGAACCTTTTTCACAATCTACGTGTGAAACACCAGCTCACTATTTCTTGGAGTAAAGTACATATTCGATGATTAAACACCTTACAATTCACAACCACTGCCAGCAGTGATTGCCAGTGCTCAGTGCTAACTTGGGAAGATGTAACCAGGCAGAAAGTTAAAAAAAAAAAATGGCATACATCAAGCAAAAAAAAGTTTGCCTTCCATCGCTGACCTGACATTTACAAGTTTAATTATATGATTTGTTGTCTGAACTAATATGCCTGCCTATGAATAATTTCCACAACTTTAATCTATCTCTAGCCTTGATCAAACTGTAGCTTGCAATTGTTTAGTAGTTATAATTTTAAAAACTGAACATAACCCAGGGTTGTGCAGAATCACCTCATTTAAGCTTTATTGATGGGCAGTAAGTTTGGGAACACAGCATAATACATAGGAGTAATATATGGTAATCATATAATGGCAAAAGGCCAAATCCTCACCAGATATTGAATCTACCCATCCGAGAGGCAAGAGGCTTGTTGTTGAACAAACTGTACTCGGATGCATGATGTTATGGTTATTATGCTAACAGGGGGAGTGGGGTGAAGTCATACAGGCTTTCTTTTACATTAGTGGTGGAGATCAAAATAACTTTTGTATTTTTGTGCTGTGTTCAAGTACAGGACCTGCGTTTTCTATGGAATAAAGTCTCTATTTCTGCATGACTCATTATCAGTGCATGACGTGTTTTAGTTGTATAGGAAGTGAAAATGGTGGGCTGTGTGCTGCTGAAAGCCTTTGTGTAGAAGACAGATACATGAATACCAACCTGAAGGGTTAAAAATAAGCTGTGATCATGACGATGATCCAGACATATATTAAATGGCACATTTTTCAACATTATTTGCATTCACTGTTGTTCTTCCAGTGAGTGAGGACAGCTTTGTTTAAGGACATGAAGGATCTGGATGTGAAAACTTTCCCACCAGCACACGAAACCAGGATTATCAGGATTAAAAAATATAAATAAAGTCTTAAGATTTCTGTAAACGGTGGAAATCCGAGATCACACAATGACTATCAAGTTTTATTTTGAGATATTTTATGAGATTACCTGCTTACTTTGGAAAATAGCAAACAAGTTTTCTCACACTATCCATGTGGACAAAGGACGAGCAAAAGATAAGATGTTTGTATGTGTGTGTTTTTGTTTTTAGCGTGTGCGGTATCCTCCATGCTCTGTGAGGTGGCTATCAGTGGTGTCAGCAGCAGGGTGAGAAGTGATGGGGTTGACGGAGAGGAGGTCAAGAGTGACCTGGAGTTTGATGTGGTGCTCTGCCAGTCTGAGCTGACTGAGCGAGCCCTGCAGCTCTGCCATCTCCTGCCTCCAGGATACATGCCGGTGAGTTTAAATTCATATCACACGCACACACGCGCAACCAGTGTGTCTCATTCAATGGATGTTTAATGGAGCTGAACATCCATTCATCCTACTCTGCTGCCTCTATCTCAAACAGAGAGAGGTTGTGGACTGTATGGATGTGTGTGTGTGTTGTGTATCTTTGTGGCCGTGTATGTACTCACTCTATCACACTGACATCAAGGGTTCCAAATCTGAGCCTGAAATACTATTTCTACCTCTCTTTGCCCACCTTTCATTTCAGCAGTTTCTCTCTTGAGCTTGCAGCTATGTCTCTCACCCCATTCCTCATTGAAAATACAGTTTCTGCTCTCATCCCCCCTTCGGGCTATCTCTTTTTGCCCTCTAGTGACCTCTGCTCTATCTCTACTATATACCTCCTACTCTGTCAGCTGTCCGCTTCTGCCATCTTAAATGTGTGATATACTGAAGCTGTTTGTGACCAACCTTGTTTCCTCTTGTTCTTGCTCTCACCAGCCCTGTCAATCATCCTATAGTTTTGCTCTGGATGCTGTTGACAGTTTGGTGCGTTGTGGTATCCTCATCATGGAAGAAGTAAGAAAAAATTTTAAAACAAATTTAAGGTTGTATTCTCAGACACGAAATGATGTGATGATGATGATGTAAATACAAATGTTACAATAGTTTACTTGTATGGTGTCTCTAATTCTTAATTTTTTTGAATCCATGTCAACAACTGACAGGGTGTAGTTTGTTTTTGTTTTTTTTTTAAGTAGTAAGTGTTTGTCCTTCACATACTTGTGGGTATGTTATCTAAGTAGCACCTTCACAGAACTTCTTAAAATTATGGCAAAAAAACCTTCAGTAGGACTCAAGGATGAACTGATTTGATTCTGATGGTCCAACGTCAACTCAAATCTTAATACAGCAAATGTGGCTTGAAATCTCCTGCAAATGTGTAATATTATTATAATATTTAATCTAATGATAATATAAACATCCTCCTCAGTTTACCCAATACTGCATACTTTTTTAATAACAGTCACTCATGGCCCACCTCAAACAGAGGTAGAAGAAAAGAGGTACAGTCTGAAAAGCTGCAGCTACTGAACTGTCTATCCAATGTAGATCCCCAGGGATGTCCCCATCTGTGATTTCTGGAAGAGGGAATGCACTCTGAGCTGGACCACCACTGATGACCCTTATCACAGTGACTCTGACTGTGAGGAGCAGGAGTTGCGTTCCTACAAGGTACAGAGAGCACTGCTGGCTTCCTCTCTTTACACAAAGGGCTAAATGTTCCTCACCTACCATGGTGCACTACATGATAAAGAACAACAAAGTGAAGAACATTACAAAACCTCCTTTACAAATCAGTGATGTTCAAAATGGTAATTTGCATGAAGTGTCAGCTTTCAAAGAACACCGATTGTCATGATTTTTACATGTGATTGTTTCAGTAGCCACAGTGCTGCTAACCAACTTCTGAAGAGACCAAATAACCAGTCTCAGAAGTGCAGGTGCATCAGTAATGTTACTTTGAGGTGTTAGATTCAAGAGTCATAACTTACTTATGTATTAAAAAGATCATCTTCAGTCATCATTGTTTGGATGATGAGCCACTGATTTGCACATTTTCATGGGGGGGGGTTAACAGGGATATTGGGATACTTAGTGTCTCTGACCAAAACACGGTATCCTCTCAACCCTGCATGCATTTCAGTGCATGTTGTTCAAAATATGTTGTTCAAAATAATTCAAGGACTTGATAGAGTCTGCCCTGTTCGTGTGAATACAAAAGTTATTTTATATGAGCATCTGATTATCCATGCCCACCTAACTCATGCAACAGGTGATTCATTTGGCACTCATTCAGTGCGCCACAAGAAGCTGCAAATGCTTGCAACTATTTTGCTGCCTGCTTTCAGAAATTCATCTCCCTCGCCTTCTCAACCCTCCTACTGCATTAGCATGTAGCACGCTTTACCAGGGGTGTTCTTTAAAACTGATGTATACACAACTGTAATCATCCCAATTTAAAATTCTAAATAGAATGAGATTTTTAGCCTCCTGCATTAGAGTTGAATCAGGATTAAAATACACAGCAGTTAAATTGGGCTTTTATCCAAAGCCCTTTACAATTAGCCTTTCATTCATCTATTCATACATGCAAGGCACTGGCACAGCCTTGGAAGCAACTTGGGACTTCAAGAACACTTGGGTTTGTGGAATGAGCAGATGGGTATCAAACTATCAACCCCATGATAAGTGAAGTCCCGCTTGCCCTGGTGAGCCACAGCTGGCAGCTGATGGCTGTCTTATTATATGCTTCCATCTCCTATTTGTAATTATAAAAACAAATTTTCACTTGTCAGAACCTTGAAGTTTGAAACACTGCATCATTAGTAATTCTGTAATAAGTCTCAATATTCTTTTTTTTTTTTTTTCCCCCCCACTTCACCTTTACCTACCGTGGCAGTGATGTGCATGCCATCCATCTTCCCTACTCACTGCCATTATTTTAGAGCTTACTTTTGAGCGGAACAAAATAAAATCTATCTAAAGACGCTCTCAAGCCGAGCTTTGCTGCACTATAATTGCCTCACTAGTCCAGAGAGAACAATGCCACCTTGATCTTGACATAAAATCATTTCTTAAACTTCAGCTTTGTCCACAAAATAAAAACCTCACCTATGTCCATGCAGCTTTACTCTTTTTAACTTTAATCTTTTTACCTTCACTCATCCAGTATATTCAGTAATCTCCTACCGCCGCCTCTGCTCTGCTGCCCCCGGCTCAGGTGTTGGAACAAGGACAGAACACACCTCCAGACCAAACAATAACAAATATTCCCCGAACAACTCCTCTACTGCCAGTTATTGCTTAGCCTGAACAAATTCACTTCAGATTAAGCTGCTGTAGTATTAAATACTCGAGAAAAAGCCCTGGTCTTGTGTCAGCTCAAGATTTTAAGATTTTTGCTCAAATACCCTTAAAATCTTTTTTTTTCCTTCACAAACATGCTGAGCTGTGGTTGTTTCTTCAGTTAACATTTTCTGAAATCAAAGTCCTCCACAAGTTACGGTGGAAGTGACACACAAAGCTTCTTAAAGACTTTAGGTAATACAAAGTTGGTGTATACTATAACTACAAATCGTGACTTAAAAATGTTATTCACTGTAATTTTTATTGAATCGAGACAGATCCTGACAACAAACAGTAGTAAAAGGACTGCTCTGTAGTTAAGAAATTATTTCACCAATGCAGCATAGCTTCAAGCCTTGAAGCATTGAATCTAGTTCTTTCAGAAAAGTGATGATGTTGTCTAAAACTTTTCTTGTCTGTGGTTGCTGTTTGTTAAGAGACTTATTTACTTATCAGACAACATTCAGACTGACACAGAAACATCTGATTAGTTAATATTGGTTAATATGTTAGTGTTGACATCTTTCATTTCCACCATGTCCTTTTGGAGCCCCATGATGAAACTTATTTCTTTAAAAATTATGTAAATATTGTGCTGCAAGTATATTTCATCTACTTGCACATTCAACTGATACATTAACCTCAGTATTCTATGCTTTTATTCATCATACAATTCAGTTAATAGTTGCTTTCCTGACTGACTTTTCTCTGTGACATTTGATTTTATAGCTTTACTGCGTATTTATGCTTTAAATACAATGATTGCTTAAACACAGATTGAATTAGCCTCATTGACCAAATGGCTATCACTCACTGTAAAATTAGATGAGCTCAGTTCTAAAAACCTGGCTAAAAGAAATATCAGTGTAATTTAAACTTTCATTATATATTTCAAGCACATTTTGTAAAATGTATTGTTAGAACACAAAAGGGTTAGGTTAGTATGTGCAAGCAGGATGCCGTACTGTTATGAGCAATCATCCTTTCAGACACTGATTTTTTTTTTTTATGGTTGTGTAATGAGCAAGGAATATAAGGCAATTTTCCAGGGCCAGCTGCACTCTACAATCTGTGTTCATAGATTACATATTGCTTGATTATAATGACCCCAGTCCCCATGAACCCTCAGCTCAATGAATTCCCTCATTACCAAATGTAACCATTAACTCAGTCTTTATGATAAATGGTAGAATTTATGAATACAGAGCAGAGGCAGATTCCCAGTCAACAGTTTTCTTATGAAAGAATACACTAATATGTACATATTGTGTGTCAACAAAGGTATGTCAGCACCTTTGTTGACACAGTTTTGTATACTTATGGTTTGGGCTTGACCATATAGCTTAGACCGTCATTTCATTGCTATTTACAGAAATTACCTTTTTGTGACAACAGTTTGGAGAATGCCCTTTCCTATTTCAAAGTAACAATGCCTACCCTTAAAACATCCAGAAAGGAATAGAAATTGTAAAGAAAGTCTTCTGGCCTGTGCCCATCCAACACCTTTGTGATGAATTTGAATGCCGACTGCAACCCAGGTTTTATAATCCAATCTCACTGCCCAATGTTAATGTGAATGGGATCAAATCCCTCTGGTCCAGGAAAATCACCAAGATTTAGGTGCCTGGAGCTCTAAAGCGGTAACAGCAGTGCATCACTCCCCACTGGTACATCGAATTTGACTGCAATCTTCTAATAATCTAGTCAAATTATAGTTTGTTTTCTTTCATTGAGTTAGTACTTGTATGGCATATTTTGAAATATTTTCTACATGTTCTCTTTGATTAGAATTCTCTCTTGTGTGAGTAAGAATAATTTTTATATCATTTTTATATTAGTCTTCTTAAATTATTTATCATTCTCTTATGTTATTTCACCCTGTGAGAGTCTGATGATGAGTCACATTCATCATTCACAGTAGGTATATTTGTGGCAATAGCTATCAATTTTGATTTGATTTTGATTTTATGTACTAATCAACTATTTTGATTGTGCACATACTTTCAGCCTACATATATGCTCTACTGTGTGTAATTGGATGAAGAGCTTCTGAAGGTTCACAGTGGTTCTAGTCCTTTTCAGGAACATGCTTCATTTTTATCTCAATAGGTTTGTAGTTATTATGTCCATAAACAACGACACCATTTTGATTTGATAAAGAAGACAGAGCTCCTGCCTTTAGACCTTATAAACAGCAACTTAGCAACGAACAGTGCCATGCTGTGGCACTGGTTTTAAAGTACATGAAAATAAAAGTTGAATGTTTTAATCAAGAAAAGAAAATATAGATCTGCCTTGATAGCAGTGGAATATCATCCAGGGACCCCCACGTAGAGCTACAAAGCACCACACTGTTCAGCTCAGACAGTATTATACCTCTACATCCTGTAACTTTATTTTATTCTGACAGTTGCTTCTCACTTTGTGCTCATAGTTACAGAAAAATCACTTTCATTCTAGCTCTGCCTTCACCCTCATTTACCATTTCTGGTCTTTGTCTTGTATTCCAGATAAGCCAGCCAAGTCATTGTCCAGAGATGCTCTTCTTCCTCTGCAGTGTGTTAGCCGGACATCTGCGGGCGCTGTGTTGGACTGTGAGTGGGCTGGAGCTCATAGACACGTGTCTGACAGGTGAATGTACTGGGTGTTTACAGGGAAATGTTAATCTTTCACTGATGTTGAATGTGAATCGTAACACTTCTTGTGTTAAAAGACTTCGATTTTAAAGCTTGTTTTGCAATTATTCACATTTTGATTTCTGTTGCATTCAATTTTCAACCGCGTATCCAGTTCTGGGTTGAGTATCTGTTTATTTGAACTCTGCAGAAGCAGAATTTATGGCTCAGATACACTCCCATCTGTGTGACACAGCAAATAAGAAGAAACAGCACTATGGTGAGCTCGCTGTGACAATCTTTTCCCAAAAGCACACTCACTAACATCCCCACACGCATACAAAGCTTAGCTGTAAAAGCTTGTAGCTTTGCCTCACCCACTGATTCAGTATGCACTGTAACAAGTCAGTCGAGACAGGAGAAGAGATGCCCAGCAGCTCCCCCACCCTCATCACATGCCCTATTCTTCTTTTTCTTAAAAAACATGTAAGACAATCAGTAACTACTCAAATGGCACCCTTTAATAATACACAATATAAAAATCCCATAAGTCCCACCGGTAATGGCTTTGTTCTGTTACCCTGACCTGGTTTTTCTTTATTGGTTATCTGGCTGTTCTTTTGATTCACGTGTGCCTTTGTGCCATATCTCACAGAGAGCTGCTCTGAGGAGGCTGCGCACACCGCAGTTAGAACACTAATAGACCTCAGGGTAAGTGACAGTTTTTATGTGTGTGTCTCTCTAAATCTGTTCGTCTACAGAGAATTAAATCTCAACTCAGTACTGAAAGTTGCGGTACAGTCCAACTCCAAAATGTTCAGTTTTAACATTTATCCAAGTGAACCTGAACACAGCCCAAATCCTCAAATCATTAAAGATCACTCAGCCACTCACAATTTTTAATAACTTTCTTGACCCTCCAACTCAACATGAGCGGGAATTCAACCAGAATTTTGATGCAGCCAGTCATGTCAAATAACATTTATGATGAAATGTGTATCTGTAAGGAGGATTCAAAGGGTCAAGAGAACAAATTATTTCACTTTTGCACTCAACATTTTCACTTCTGTTTGACATTTAATTTAATTTTCATTTAAGTGTGTTTCTTTCCAAGAGGATTTTTCTGCACTTAAAGATTTAACTGTTGTGTTTAGTTTAAACCCCCAGTAACAGTCTGTCTTTTTAATTAACCTAGACACTGCTTCTGCAGCCAGTCCTTTTAAGCAACCAAGTTTTGAAAACAAGTTTCAAAAATGAAAAAATTATAAAATTGGAGAAATGTAATGTATTTTCAATGATTTTGCAGTAGTGCCTTTTTTATTGTTTCTGGTCGAAGATTTTTAAGGCTTTTTACAAGATGAGGATAAAGTCCTGGTTGTCGAATCAGTGGCCTGCGCCAGGAAGTGATACAATGGGACAAATGTGAAAAAATCATAGCATGCAAATATAAGTGAGCAGCCTTAAAAGGGAGACATGACCTAATAAGTCTGTTCAAACTGTTTGATGACTTATTCAGAGTCATCTTTAGTACCATTAGTGCTTTTTAATGCTTAAAGCACAGGAACTTTATAATTGAACTTGTAGAACTGCCGTAAACGGTCATTTTAATTAAACAAAGTAAAAATATCCTGAACATTTTGCTGCAGAGTTTGACCCCTTAATTCAGCTATCCAGTAACTGTGCATCTGTAACGGGCACCAGCTGTCTCGTGTGTGTGTGTGTGTGTGTGTGTGTGTGTGTGTGTGTGTGCGTGTGTGTGTGCGTGCGTGCGTGCGTGCGTGCGTGCGTGCGTGCGTGCGTGCGTTAAATGTAGACTGGAGTTTCAGTTTTTCAGTGGTTTAGGTTGTCACCCAATAAACAAACAAATTTCATCATGAAGCACCGCCATCACTCTGAAAACATCACTAAGTGGACAGACTGATGTACTGATTATCAACATAGAAAAGTGGGGGTCCAAATTTATCATTTATCATCAAGTAGGTGGGGCTTGTCCCACCATTATACAACGGGAGTTATACCTATGAACAAAATAAATAGATTATAAAATATGGGTTGTTGCTATTGAAGCATTTCTCTGCCCTCAACCCAGCCAAAATGAACTGATAAATGAGAAACTCTGCCATAACTAGATACAGATTGTATGTTTATTGTGATGGATTGTCAAACTGTATCCATTTTAAAGTCTGTGAAAGTTATTCTTCATGCAGCAAAAAATGGAGAGAAGCAAATTGTTGGTCTCGCAGATAGGAATACGAGTGTCTTATCGCTATATGCACCAACTCTGCAAACAGCAAGCTGAAGGGTGAACTCACCGATTGGCACAAACTTAAGAGCTCAGAAGGGGAAAAAGTCTCACTCATATTTATCACATATTATCTTTGTTATTTACACAATCAATTCGTTACTCGAGAAATTCACCAGTCAGCCTTTTCAATGTAAAACTTGTCTGCACCCATCAGTCTCTTTTTTTCAGTCGGCTCATTGGGAATCTCTGCCTTTAAAAATTGGGCTTCATCATGACCTATATATTTGCCCAGATCTCATGAGGCACTTATTAACTTTGGTATTAAGGTTATCAGTCAGAATTTGTCATTATCTTGCTTTTCTTTGGGAAATGACAGATTATTCCACTCCCTGGTGTCAAGACTACTTGATATTTAAGACCAAATCTAAAGGGAAATTTCTTTCTGGTGTTAATGCAGCTCTAAGGACAGTACAGTACAGTCTAAGGTTTGGCTTTCTTATTTTACATACTCATGTAAGACCTTGGAGGTGAATAAGGTAGTTCAGTATTGTGTATGTAGCATCTTTAGTTTGTTTTTCTTCTTCATTATTGAAGTGTTCTTATTTTTGAAGGGTTTGGGGTTTATCTCTTCTATTACTTATGTTTTGTTTTGTTTGTTTGTTTTTTTTTATCAGTCCTTGTGTCAAAAAAAAAAAAAAAAAAAACACACCGCCATCCAAAGTTAAGAGAAGCTGTGCACGCTCACAGTGTCAAACTGAAGGTTACTGAATTAAAGGTGGTGTGGTTGCCAGTATCCTGATGGTGCTGTGTTAATGTTCATTTTAGGTTATTTCGGAGGAGCATCAGAAAGGAGGCCTCTTCCTGGGTATCAGCTCTTTGTTCCAGTTGTCAGAAAACAGGCAGAAATTGCACCGATTTATCTCACAGTACCTCTACAATTAATGTGTTTAACTCAGCGGTAGGATTCAAGGACTTAACATGGCTCTGTTTTGTTGCAGTCTGACCTAATGTTCTCTTAGTGTCGGAGAAACTTGTGTGAAGTCATGCTGAGCCAGGATGCCCGCACCTTTAGGTTAATTGCATTTTGAATTTTCAGTGATGAGACATTGATTTTAAGTTTATCTTAAGTAATATCATTAGCATAAAACCACAGGGGACAAGGATTATGAAGTCCCTGTAATCAGTTGTGAGTACTTACTGGAGGATGATGATGTCGCTCAGTGCATTTTGTGTTTCAGTCATGTTTATGTTGTGATGAAAGCCACACAAGTTAAGTTTGTTTTATATTGAAATGTTTTAGTTCTGCTTTTTCACAAATTGATTTGTTCAAATAAATGCCTTATCTCATTTTGTCATAATTTCAACACAAATGCCAAGAATGAGCATCATGCACACAAACTCAAATCTTTTACGGTGCTATACTATTATATTGCCATTCCTATAGATCTGGTTTCTTCCAACACACTCACCATCCTGAGTTGATCTCTTTAACTCTGAGCTTTCTATGCTGACTCAGACCCCAGGAGAGTTTGTCTGGTTGATGTGGACCTTTTGACACCAAGACGCAGAAAGAAATCAATAGCTTGTTTTGAACATGGCAGAGTTTTTCTGGTAGGCAGTAGTATTTTCGAGTTCATAGCTGTCTGTGTGGAGTTTATAGTCAGGACAGTTTTTCCCTCCTAAATTAAGCATAAGCCTAGACTGCAGTTGATAAGCTCTTACTGAGTGTGAAACTTAACTGCCCCCCAGTGTTGAACTGAGGGTACTGACAGGTACATTGGTGGACGCTATTTTCCAACAATCCGTGCACAAAGCTGGAAGGAATTCATAGTGGATGGTGGTGAAACAGCCCCAGCAAAATGAGCTCTGCCATCGAGATCGAGATTGATGAAACCCCTAAAACAAATCATCAGGGGTGGACAGGAACGACGTAAATTTACTTGTACTTAAGTACAGTTTTTGAGTATCTGTACTTTGAGTATTATTTTCGGGGGGTTACTTTTACTTTCATTCCACTACATTTGAACAACAAATATTGTACTTTTTACTCCACTACATTTCTATTGATGCTCTCTTGCTACTTTTGCGCTTACATCAGCTGATGACTTATTTTTTTTTTTTTTTTTTTGGAGGGGGGGGGCAAAAATTCTGAGAAATTCAACTTTCTGCTGATTCGGAAATGGTTTGTCTCAACTGGATTGCCATACCTTTACTATGTCATGCAACACGTCGTGTTCAAGACAAAACAGAAATCTGTGTGTGCGAAATTAGCCCGGACTGCTAGTTACCATGGTTACCAGCGTCAAGGAGCCAAGCTAAGGTGAAACGAGACTTACCTTTATAGCTAGCTACAGTGCGGAGCCGCGACTCTAACTCACTAATTCTCGCCTCCATTTCTACCACCATCCTTCATCTATGACAAGAAGTACTACAATTAAAGGAGGCAGAGGAGGAACTGGACATGAAGCACACAGGACAGGTGAGGAGAGAAGGAAGAGGAAGAGAGAGCTACAGGACATTGCTAATCGTTTAGTTAGATTAGCGGAGCAACAGAATCGCCTGAACAGTTAAGAGAAAAGAGGTTGAATTCTTAAGTATAAGTTTGATAAGAGTTTACTGTCTGTTAATCAACATGAGTTAACGCACAGCACAACTAGCAGAGACTGGACCCCTCCACAGACCCCTTGAGTTAGAGACTGTTGATTGTCTATAAAATATGTTTTGTGACTGACTCCTGTCAGATAGGAAGCAAAAAAGCAGAGATTCAAACTCCAGTTTTCTGCCTCTTTCCTGATCCCCTTAAGTGGAGCTGTGTGGATATTAACCAGCTGTTTTAGCACAATATCTTAAGTATCAACATACATTTCAGTATAGTTCCCCATTGCTGAGCCTGTTTTGGGTTTGTAAATCATCATCTCTGTCATGTTGGAAGTAAAGCACATTGCAGTGTAAAGGAGAGGCAGGTGTCTTGTTTGTCTGTTGTGTGAGTGATGCATGCAAGTGAAATTCCCTCAGGATAGTGACGTATATATATATATATATATATATATATATATATATCGTATTTATAATAAATAGATAAAAAATATTTTTGTCTCCCAGTTGTTGATGTAAATGAAAAATACAGATGGAGGATGCTGATCTGCCGTTTAAACTTGAGCAGCACGGTGGCATAGAGTGCGGGGTTCGATTCCCAGTGTGGGCACCTGAACATGTCTTAAGTTAAATGGTTAGGCTAGGCTAGGCTGGTGACTGCAGCCCTCCAGAGACCGGACCAGGAGGAACAGGATGAGTCCCCCACTGAGATGTAAATGGAGGAAAAAGCGACAGAAGTTAATATACCAGTTCATTAAATGTAAAAAATATATATAATAATTTCATGGTCCTGTTGCAGTGCTCCATTAATTTATATTATCTGTCAAACTAGCCCATTGAAGTCAGTGGGCGGGGCCAGCCCCACCTAAGGGGGGGAGAAACGGGTCTGCTGTCCCGGGCCCAGGGTAGAGGGGGACCCACAACTGGGCCCTCATTAAATTATGGAATAGTTTTCAAAATTTCTCAAAATAAGCCTATTTGTGGGAAAAGATAATGTGATATTTGAGTTACACAAGCTTTTTGTTTGTTTTCTTCCTAATTGTAAACACCCCAACAAATGGTTTGGCCACCGAGCCTTCGCTAAGCCCCGCCCCCTTGGTTACTGTTGCTATGCCGGCCTGTTCTCTGTTGTCCGAAATTCGGTAGGAAAATGTCCGGTCAGCATCAGTCCGGTGATCAGAAAGGAGAATAAGAAAATAAAGGGTAAGAAATTTTCTGATAAAGTAAACAAAAGTGGGGACGGTGAAGCTGAGACGAGAAACGTAGAGCAAGGTAAGAAACGGAGCAGTTAGTTTGTAACGTAAGCTAACTGGCCAGCTCTAATGCTAACCATTAGCCTAGCCTGTATTAAAGCCTGACACAAAACGTTACCTTTGACAGAAACAACCGAGTTTGGAGGAATTTATTTAAGCTGTTTGTGTTATTCCTGCACAAAGATGTTGACAGCAAATTTAGAAGAAGTACTCCACCGCTTCAGACACAACAACACACACAAGGACCGGTGTGTCAACCGATTAGGTCCCCCCCCTCTCAAGTTCCTGTTCCCCTTTACACCGATTTACTGCTGAGTCTGCATATGTGCTAAGTTACCGTGCGTACTTAAAGAAGAAGCAAATAGAAACACAGCTGGGTGATACACACCAGGTAATAATACGACCAAGATGTATTCTGTAGAATGAGCCGATCGTTATGGAGAAATAATCCAGGTAGGATGAGGATTATACATCCTGGCCATGTCTGTATGTGTTCCAGTTAAGAATATGGCCACCTGGATTATTTCTCCATAACGATCGACTCCTTCTACATTATACATCGTGGCCGTATTATTACCTTGAACACACATTAGCTTGTAGCCAGAGTTTGGATGTCTTCTGTGGACATCACTGACAAAAAAAACTCATCACAGAATACAGATCTGTCTGCAAAGCATAGCAACAGTAACCGAGGGGGGCGGGGCTTAGACCAAAGGATCTTTGGCCAAACCATTTGTTGGGGGTGGGGGGGGGGGGTTACAATTAGGAAGAAAACAAGTAAGAAGCCAATTTAACTCAAATATTACATAATCTTCCTCCATAAACAAATCGTCCCAGTGGGTGATTCTTTTACTGGTCTAGTCTGTGGTCCCGTCCCCGGTCTAGTCTCGGTCCGTTCCTGGAGGGGTGCCGTCACCGGTCTGGTCTGGTTCGGCCTATGTGTCATTCGCAGGCGCTCCGCCCGTTTTCCAAATGAACGGCAAACTATAGTAACGTTATAAGTCAAAAATAATGTCATCAATCGTCAGTCGAGCATGCTAACCAGTTAGCTAGCAGTCCATTTCGAAGTGACTTACTAGTGTAAGTGATCCGGCAGTGAGGTTTACTTAACATAGGCATCAATTTACACAAAATGAAAACAAATGCATTCTCAATTTATTCTTTATAGAATAAACATGCTAGTAACCTACACATCGGCTTGTTCCATTTCGTTTTCTGATTCAGATTAGAGCAAAAGTAGGAAGTAACGAGAGAATATAGAAATGTAGTGGAGTAAAAAGTACAATATTTGTCCTGCAAATGTAGTGAAGTGAAAGTAAAAGTACTCAAGTAAAATACAGATACTCAAAAACTGTACTTTAATACAGCACTCCGGTAAAGGAACTTCTTTCCTGCCCGCCCCTGCACCAGTCACCTGGGAAAGACTGGGGGAGCCAGTCCGATGAAACCTGCTGGAGGCTCCGGTGAAGCCTCTGAAAAACCACAGCAAGCCCAAAAGACAAAAGAAAAATACATTTAAAAACAGTCTAACGCCAACACAATAATAAAAACCGACGGATCGAGAAAAGCTAGAGACAACAACGTTTCAAACAAAGCTTGAAACAGGCTGTGAAGATTTCCTCATATTACTTCATGTTCACAGTTAACATGCTGCATGGTGTATGGACATGGTGCTGGCTGGAGTTCAGAAGGTCAGCCGGCTCAGCCTTTAGGTGTGAGGCAGAACTCCCCATGTCCGCATTTTGAAATCGTTCTTGAATGATATACTGAACCTTGAATTACTCCAATGTACATGATCTGTTTCAAAAAAATACTAATTTTCTCATTATTAAGTGACTCAGATATCAAACTTAACTGTGACACAGTCTTGAAAGAACAAGCATATCCCCAAAGCTAATTGCTGGCTGTGAAAATATCCAGCTTCATTTGAGCCAAAATGGAGCAACACAGTCAAATCCAAGATCAGAGTAATTATGACGAATTTTCTCACAGGCAATGCAAGCAGCAAATAATGAAGTGGGACATTTTTTATTACTTTTGCTGTTTACTTTTTGAAAGTTAGTAGAAATGTTTGGCTCACAATTTATCATCATGACTATCCAACATAATTACATACATTTTATTTTTCACACTGAAATAAGTCAAGAGGTTCACAGTTTTCTGCTTTGTAGCATGAGTGGGAGGCTGTTGATTGCAGGTATTTTTTCAGTTGCTGATGACTGTGTGACTCATTTAACTATGGTGGAGCGGCACACACCACGTTGAGTCACGTAATTACACTGTAGACATCCAGATAGTGAAAATACCATGTTTTCCTCCCTCACAATAAAAGTGGTATGAATAAAACATACTTTTGTACACATCTTCATACAATCAAGCTGGGACAGATTTGAGACATTAAATGGAAGTCCTTCATTACGTGAAGCAGCATCAGCAGTGCAGTTTGACTCAGGTCATTTTTTTGTGGATTGTTTTGGTCTTCAGCAGTTAATCTTGGGCTTTAGACCACTTTGTTGATTATTGAACCTATCTGGTCTATCTGGCACTCCACCACATCTCCTTTCTGAAAGAAAAATGAGCAAATACTTAGTTAAAAGGGATATTTATGATATGATGTCTACTGAAATATCCTAATAACACTCAAGCTACAGGTTTGCTAAACCCTAATGATTAAATTTTTATTCCATACATGAAATTACCTTGAGAAAGACAGGTGGCTTTTTGAACACACCCACGCCCGGGGGAGTGCCTGTCAGGAACACATCTCCTGGAATTAATGTCACAAATCTGACAGAGGAACAAAGAAAATGCACAGCTCAGATAACAATCAGGACAATGAGCTATACAACAACAGGACTTGCATTTCAAGTTAGCTTTGTTGTGTCGTTAGCAGGTGGAGACTGTCTTCTGGAGAACTGGGTAGAAAGTAACTGCCAAATTATCCTAGTTGATCTGAAGCTCTTGTGAAAGGGGCCAGGAGTGACACTGGCACTGTGGCCAGTAAGTTAGGCCAGACAACCAAAGGGCTTTTTCTTTCAAGGATCTCAAATCAGTCCAAACAACCCTGTAGTTGGTCAGGAAGATTTAGTGCTGAAGAGTGGCAGCCATGGTGGAGAAGTCTGGTGAATCATGTAACTTTATCTTCCAACCAGTGTCGATCAGACTCCATTTGCTTACTCAGTGCTTCCTTTTGTGAGTTCATTTGTCAAAGTTATTGCTTTAAAAAAATACTGCATGCTCAGTTCAAGTTACTGAGGTGGAGAAATAGACTACAGATGGAAATTAGCATTTCGCTAAATCAAGTGCAGCCATCTTTTTATTTTTTGTGGTTGATTAATGTCACTGCACATTGTCCTTTATTGATTAAATAAATAAAATCAAATAAATGTAAAAGTTCTGTATTTCTTATGTAAAGTTCACGAGCAGTAACAGTAAATGTGCTTACTTTGACACCCAGGAGACCAGTGCTGCGGTCTTGAAGATCATCTGATCAGTGTTGCTGCTCTGGACTGTGTCCCCGTTGACGAGGCAGCGGATACCCAGGCTGTGAGGGTCTGAAGAGGAGGGATGCAACAATCAGGAGCTGCTGTGTTTGTGAATATAAACCTAAACCACTCATCAGGGTCAGTGGACATGTTCACACCAAACAAACGGAAAGAAAAGACAGCATCACCATGTAATGTGCAAATACAATCAAGAGCAAAATGAGAATGAGCTATGCCAATAAACTAAATTACATTAACACACTTGGCAAATGTTGTTATTTTAAGTAAACTGTGTTGTAAAGTTTAAAATTTTAGAGTGGATTAATGTTGCATCATTCAAATGGTCAGTTTTCACTTAGTGGAAGGACATTTTCAAGTCCTTGTCCTAATATTGTCTCCGTTTTTTCATTGTTCCTGTGGTTAACATGAAGGATTTTTAAGTGACATATCCAGGATATTCATTCATTCATCCATCTATCGTCTACCTCTTATCCATTTGCGAGTCTTGGGGGGTTGCTGGAGCCAATCCCAGCTCACATTGGGCGAGGGGGTTGGGTACACCCTGGACAGGTCACCAGTCCATCACAGGGTCAACACACAGAGACCAACAACCACTCACACTCACACTCAGACTGACAGACAATTTAGAGTCAGTAATTAACCTAAACATGTCTTTGGACGGTGGGAGGAAACCCACACAGGCATGGGGAGAACATATAAACTCTACACAATAAAGGCCCCAGGCCCGGGAACCAAACCCGCCACCTTCTTGTTGTGCAGCAACAGCACCAACCACTGTGCTGCCGTGCTGCCCGTATCTCCAGGAATTTGCCCCAAATATCAAGCTGAGACTTTCAGAATGCTTTCAACCATAAAAATCCATTTGGACTGGTCTCTGTCATAATTGTGCTGTGGACATGTTTCCCTGAGATGCAGCTTGTGAACTCCGAATCTTCTGACAGATAAACAGATAACTGCATGATTCACCAGACTGCCTTTAATTTCCCCTCTTTGTCTGGTTTCTCATTTTCTCACCGTTCACAGCATCAGTGGTTACCAAGGCGGGACCGAGAGGACAAAAGCTGTCAAACGTTTTTCCCAGCAGCCACTGCTTCCCGTTGCGCTTCATCTGCCAGTCACGCGCACTGACATCATTGGCCACAGTGAATCCAGCCACATAGGAGAGAGCATCTTCCTCCTGGACGGCGAGAATAATGGAAACACAGTCTGAGGAGATATCAAAGCGTCACAGACATCAGAGGTGATGCTGTTTTTCCCACCTTAATGTGTTTTCCTCTTCGCCCAATCACAAAGGCCAGCTCCACCTCCCAGTCCACCTCCTCGAGGCAGACAAAAGACCAAGATGAAACAGATACAACATCAAAAGAACTAGAGCTGTGTCCTCACTACACACCGAGTCTAAGCAGGTTGTTCTATTAGTATAAAATATATTGTTCACGCTAAGTGGAACTGCAACTGGAAAAACAAGTATGCTATAAAAATAAGTCTGTAGATACAGAACAGTATAACATCTTTAGACATTGCAGGTTTTAGTCTCTTAAACACTAACACATAATAATAGTGTCTCACTGCAATCATCCTTTTCTGTGGTGTATTATTTATCATGCAGATTCATTTTATGAATTCTCATGAATTGACTGGAACAATGTTTTAAATTAAATGTTTGTCAAATCAAATATTTTCCATCACATTTCTATAAACACACTTGTTCTTTTAATAATTACACTCTTCTAATCCAATTGAGATTTAACAGTGTGGAATCTCTGATTGAGTCCCTTTTTTTTTAAAACAAAGGACTATTAGGCAAACAGGTGATTACTTCAACTTTAAGATGTTAAAAGTGAGTAATCTATGTTTTTAGTAAATAACGTATTTTATTTAACACTTTGTTTATCTGTCTTACCAATCTCATCTCAGAATCGCTTTTATCGATCAAATTTTTTTTATTGGCTTCACCACCTCTCATATTGAGACTTTTAAAAAGGATTCAAAATAATTTGAGAGTTACAAAAATAATTTCCTTTTTTTTTTTTTTTTTTTTGAAAGTTGTGTCTTTGTTCCCACCTGGCTCTCTGTAGGTAGTGTGATGTCATCGTAGGGACCTGTGATGGCGCTGGGGAACTTGCTGAAAATGATCGGTTCTTTGGGAATCGGGGCGTTCTGCTCCAGGCAGTGGTCACGGTAGTTCATACCCACACACACCACCTTCTCTGGGGCCAACACAGGAGACAGCAGATGGATCTCCGATCGCTCCAACACATGCTGACTGGACGCCAAGGCTCTAAGGAGAAAAAGGGTGAACATGTGTTAGAAATACGTTAGAAAGCTCCTGGTGAAAAGTAAATGTAAATTTAATATGATAATCCGACAAAAATAATGGTTAATAAAAAGGATGTAGGAAGAACATTGGAGACTTAGATTAGTTTTAGTGATTTAAGAAGATTGTTCTAACTGTGAAGATGATTTACTACAGAAATTATATTAAGGAGGAAGGAAAATTATTTGAAAGCAAGAAAAACATAATTAGGGAAGATGGTGATGACCGATGAGGCTCATTTAGGAGGAAACCGACTGACGTACGATACCTCTGTGCACACTCCAGACCCTCATCTCCAAGCCCCAGCAGCTCTCTCATTGTTGAGGGCATGGAGGGGTCAAACGCCTTCAAATCCACCACGCCAAGCCCCTCGCCTCGCTCCACTCCCACTCTGATGCCCTCTCCATCACCATGGCGACGAAACTGCACCAGACGCATAGCTGCACCACTCAAGCCTCGGCTCTGCGCAGTCGTTTGGTTCAGACCGACTAAACTCCTGAAGATACAATAAGAGCGAAGAGGAAGTCTCATCTGTTGTGTAGAAAATAAATGATAATAATAAAGTGGTCAGAGGTGGCAGAATAACTGAGACAAAACAGAAAGCAATCAAAATGCTAATTACATAGATTTATTTAATTTATGAAGATGTCTGTTTATTTAACTTTACTATGACATTAATCAATTAATTACAAGTTTGCCAGACGTCAACTAATGCAAAGTGCCAACTACAGTTTCCTAAAGCAGCTTTCATTGTTTCATATTCACACATTCTTTGTATGCCTTAAAAAAGTGAATGATTGCAGTAAAATAATTCTGTTTGGGAACAAAACCAGAAGGTTGGGACCTTTGGTCAGAGACCTTCTGTCTAATCAAGACATATTCATGCCTTATATTTCACAGAATTCCCTTTTCCCCGGGAACCAAACAAAATGATTTCAAAGAATACAACTAATGCAGACTAAAACTAAGAAGAGAGAAAGTCACTACAGTCCTCATGTGTTTGCAGTGATTTCCAGTTGGATACAGCACTAAATTCAAACTTTCTGACTGATCTGAGCTGGACACTAAATACATTTGTGAAAAGTAAATAAGCCTGAAGACCTGCGGGAGCCGGTCAGTCTGTGTCTCATGTTAAATCATTCGTGTTTTTATCCACTGTGCTGCTCAGTACTGGAATCCTGTAACTGGAGTGCAGTGAACTGCACACTTCTTCATTTGTTCACTTGGTTTGTTGAGCAGAAGCTATAAAACCACTCAGCATGTCTGTCAGTGTCACAGTGTTGAGTGATCATCGCCTGTCAGTCCATAATGGAGCTGTACAGAAAAGCCGGAAGGAAGTTCCTGTCTCTGGTTAAAGTTCCTGTCTCTGGTTAAAGTAGCTGTCTCTGGTTAAAGTAGCTGTCTCTGGTTAAAGCTCCTGTCTCTGGTTAAAGTTCCTGTCTCTGGTTAAAGCTCCTGTCTCTGGTTAAAGCTCCTGTCTCTGGTTAAAGCTCCTGTCTCTGGTTAAAGCTCCTGTCTCTGGTTAAAGCTCCTGTCTCTGGTTAAAGCTCCTGTCTCTGGTTAAAGTAGCTGTCTCTGGTTAAAGCTGCTGTCTCTGGTTAAAGCTGCTGTCTCTGGTTAAAGCTCCTGTCTCTGGTTAAAGTTCCTGTCTCTGGTTAAAGCTCCTGTCTCTGGTTAAAGTTCCTGTCTCTGGTTAAAGCTCCTGTCTCTGGTTAAAGCTCCTGTCTCTGGTTAAAGCTCCTGTCTCTGGTTAAAGCTCCTGTCTCTGGTTAAAGTAGCTGTCTCTGGTTAAAGCTCCTGTCTCTGGTTAAAGTAGCTGTCTCTGGTTAAAGCTCCTGTCTCTGGTTAAAGTAGCTGTCTCTGGTTAAAGCTCCTGTCTCTGGTTAAAGTAGCTGTCTCTGGTTAAAGCTCCTGTCTCTGGTTAAAGTAGCTGTCTCTGGTTAAAGCTCCTGTCTCTGGTTAAAGTAGCTGTCTCTGGTTAAAGCTCCTGTCTCTGGTTAAAGTAGCTGTCTCTGGTTAAAGCTCCTGTCTCTGGTTAAAGTTCCTGTCTCTGGTTAAAGTAGCTGTCTCTGGTTAAAGCTCCTGTCTCTGGTTAAAGCTCCTGTCTCTGGTTAAAGTAGCTGTCTCTGGTTAAAGCTCCTGTCTCTGGTTAAAGTTCCTGTCTCTGGTTAAAGTAGCTGTCTCTGGTTAAAGCTCCTGTCTCTGGTTAAAGTTCCTACCTGCAGCTGCAGCTTTAGTCTGTGACTTTCTGATCTTTGGATCTTCTCTGTTTCAGACTCACCTCTTCGCTTCTGCAGAAAAAGAGAGCACTTCTAACTACTTCCGGTTTGTGTTTGTAGTTCTCAGAGGTCGGATCCGACAGGAGACACAAATGGATCACCGGACATCAGTGAAAAGGTGAAAGGTGAAAAGGTTATTCAACAACGAGTAATACACCGTGAATATGTTCCGCTTAATGCTGGTTTTACGAGTTTCACCACTTTTCAAAAAACTACAATTCCCCTGTGCATTGTTTATGGCGCCTTCAAGTACGGTAGGAGTTTTGCAACCTCCACAGCTATGTCTATATCATGTTTTAAAAGTTCAGTGAATCACAAGAAGATCTCAAAGTATAAACAACAAAATATAAAATAAGTTATGTAAAAGTAAAACATATATATTCAAAGGTATTATCAGCAACGTGTACCTTTATTAGAATAATTATCCTCGCTTGATTAATAATTATATTCTACATTCTGCAGCTTATTTGTTAAGATGATCCAGGAGGATTTATGAATGATGGCAATACATAAGCACCTAATTCACATTGATATATTAGATTACATTCATTTGTATTATTTGACGCAAACAACGTCGTGTTTTACGGCAGAGTTTTCATATTTACGAGCTCGGAGGAGGCCGCGAAGGTAGCAGGAGTGGATCAGCGGGTCATGTGATCAGCCGCAGGCCGGGTCCGGATGCGGACTCAGCGGCTCTGAGCTGCCTTTCAGCCGGAGACACCGAGGAGGAGGGCAACAATGTGCACCAGGTGAGAGCAGCTTTCTATGTTTTCATGGAATAACATCCGAGGCGAGTTCTGCTTTAACCGTGCGAACCTCAGCTGTTTTCATGATATCAACCATTCCTTTGTTTACTCATTCAGTAAATGAAACATCTGATCTTGACATGTTGCAACAGAGGTGGATACATTTTCTTCTGAAAGGAGATACAATCACAAAATCATCTCATGCTGACATTCACTTTCAGTATTACTCCACTTCCTTATATTTCCAACAGATGTCATATGATGCCAGAAATATCTGACGAGTGTTAGAAAAGCAGCTTTCAACTCTTTTAATGAAGGCCATCTACAAACCGTGTAGCAGATACACATTCAAGTTTTAGCTGCTCTTCAAATGATGATGCATTCTTACTTTTTATCTCATGAACCGAGAAGTAAGGGGGAAACAGTCAATGTGACATTTTCTGATAGTTTTGTAAATTTGGATGAAGACTTGATACCGATTCTAGATGAAAATGTCCTACAGTCAGTTTAGAGGAAAGAGCAATGATCCCAAACATAAACCTCAAAATCTGAACTTAAAGTCTGGAGTCATGCATGCTGAATGTGCAAAGCAGTCCCAGAACAATCAGAACTGGAAGTGTTTTGCATGAGTAGCAAAAAAATGAAGGAAAAAAAATCCAAAATCGACAACAGAAAGCAGATCATGATTACAGAGTTAGAGTTTTAAAGTTGATCTATTCTTTTTGTTCATGAAATAAACAGGAACTGTGTATTGACATTTGGGGAAAAAAAGGCTATTTGCTGTGGGGAGTTGCTTCTTTTCACTTCAATAAACCAAATTAACGTAACATATAGCTGTAACTTTGGCAGCCTCTGCTAACTGTGGTGGTTTCTCCCCATAAAGTGGACACAGTTCAAAGTCTTCACTTCTGTTGCAGCGAGACAAAAGTATAACTGCACTCGGCTGAAATCAAAGCAGATCTCAAAGGTCTGCAGAGATTCCACATTCAATCCACTCTGCGATCATTAACCTGCATTATAAAGAGTGAGACTAGTGTTTGGTTGCTTCACTGTGTCTGAGATAGCTTATCCATGTCAGGCAGTGCTGACATTACAAGTCGCACTAGAGGAAATAACTGTTTAATGTGTTTTCCGCTCTCCAGCGTCCAGCCTGTTGAATGGACTTCTGACCTCAAAAATCAGAAGTGAGTATCAGCAGAAATGCTGTTTTCAAAATAGGAACAATGTTTGTTTGTTCATCTCATCAGACTGTTGCATTCAGTGACTATTTTTCCTTTCTTCTCCAGCTTTGATGGTGTCGTCTTGGTGACCCAAAGCCATGACACATTGCCCTCAGAGCTCGAGTGCCTGAAGGCTCCTCTGCAGGACTACAGCTCTGTTAGTAGTTCTCCCATTACCAACCTGTCAAACTCAAAACCTACAACAGATTTGTTTTCTCTGTCTTTGTCTATGTTACACTCACACACATTAAAAAAAACAAGAACCAGAGGTGGTGTAACAGCTTCTCCACTGATTGAGTTTTCTGTTACTTCCAGGTGGACAGCGGTTTGGGGGACGAAGTGGTCGTCATCAAGGTCCCTGGCCTCTCTGGCAACCGTCTGGTTTTTGCCTCCACCGGGCCTGTAAACCGTGACTACGATGACGTCAGACGCTTCAGTGATGCAGCGGTCAACGGCATCAAACGGTCAGTTTTTGGTCCTAGTGGCTCACGTTGTTGTTTCTATGGTTCTGATATTTTAACGGCATTCATGCATTCACTGCATCAAAATTTGTTGTTCACGTTTGAACCCAAAGACTCTGTGAGTCAAACATAATATTAAATCTGGGAGTAATAAACCTAAATAAATCAAATCATTCATTTATCAAGCTTCTCTCGTACACCGACATGCTGGGCTGTTTCCCTGTGCTGTTGAAGGTCCTCTCTGCTTGCAGCACATTTCTTAATGCAGAAATAAAATCCAATTTTCCATTGAATAAGGTGTGCCTGCATGTATCCCATCTGTTTGTCCTTCCAGGGCCTTGAAAGCCGGTATGCAGCGCCCCCTGCTTGTCTGCCCTCCACACAAGGACTATAAGAACAGCACCCTGGTGGCTGCCCTCGGGGCGCTGCACGCGCTCTACATGGTGAGAAAAGACTGCTGCTCACACTGGGTACTCTATGTGTCTTGGATGATCCAAGTGAAACCACCTTCAGCCTGAGTGTGTTTAATATTGGATAAGAAGTATCTGGATCTGACACAATATGCTCACTTTCTATATTCTGTCTCCATAAAAGCCCCTTGAGGTGAGGGAGGGGAATGTGAAACCCTCCAACTACAAAGTGTGCGTTCTGGGGCTGTGGGCTGCTCAGGAGGCCGAGGGAAAGAGCCTGGCGAAGCTTGCTGATGCTCTGGAGAGCGGGAGGTAAGCCAGAATGCAGGATCTCATTTCCTGCACAGATTCAATGACGTTGTGATCTTCGCTCACTCTGCAGCTGTCTGGTTTTCTCCTCTTCAGACTGGCGTGTCGTGATATTGGCGGCTCTGACCCTGAGCGTATGGCTGCTCCCCGCGTGGCTGATTATGTCCAGGCCCTCTTCAAGGACAGCCCTGTGCAGGTAGTAAGAAGTGTTAAACCCTGTGTGCTAAAAGAATGGCCTGATAGTCTATATTTTATTAGTTGTTACTGATCAAACTGTGGAGCAATGATTAAAGTCATTACTGCAAAATCTATATTTGTTTTTATTGATCTGCAGGTGAAAGTGGTGAGCGACGTGAAAACTCTGGAGAAAGAGTACCCCTGTCTGGCTGCAGTCAACCGCTGTGCCAACTGTACGGAAAAACATGTTGTTTTCAATCACACAGTGACAGATTTTCCAACTTTTAAAAGATGTTGCAGCTTCACTCATCGTTCTCTCCTCGTGCAGGCGTGCCCCGTCATCAGGCCAGAGTTATCAAGCTGGAGTACTGTGGAGCTGGACCCATCCAGAAGACACTCATGTTGGTGGGAAAGGTGAGGGAGGACCTTCAGACATTAAAGCAAAGCTTAACCTTCAGACCATATATTCACAGAAGGCCCCGTCCCTCTAAAACACATCGCCACATGGGTGACCTGGGACGGTTGTGATTTGTTAATTTAAGTTTAAATATATACCAAAGTGAGCAAAGGTTATGAAAATCTAGTCACATATCAAAGCCTTAAGATGCAGATATTTATTGTGGTGTAAAACCTACAAAGAAATAAGAATTGCTAAAATTAACTTTCAGTAGTTCCAGTTTCTGTAAATGTGGAGATTTAAAAAAATTGTTTTATAATCTGTGACAATATATTGAATTAATTTGTGTTTCATTTGTTAATGGTCTATATTTTATTTTGAAAGATCCCAATAGGGTAAAAATTGAAGAGAAGGACCACTGTTCAGTTGGTTAAAGGCCGGTTCTGTTGTGGTGTTTCCAGGGCATCACCTACGACACTGGAGGAGCTGACATCAAGGCCGGGGGCGTCATGGCTGGGATGCACCGGGACAAGTGTGGAGCTGCTGCTGTAGCCGGCTTCTTCCAGGTGAGTGGCCTCCATCAAGCAGTCAGTGTAGGTAAAGAAACTACAGAGTGAATTTGAAATAAAATCTAAAATCTGTCATCACTGAGTTCTTTTCTTCATTTAAGCCCTCATGTTCAATTCCACTTCGACTTTACATTGTGTCCGTTGTATTGAGTTTCATGTTCATAAATAACTTTGGTAGGAGTAAGAAATCTGCACATAGATACCGGAGCTTTGTTTACAACTCAGCCAGTTAAGTCGTGTCCTCTTTACTGTCTAGATTTTAGCCAAGCTGAAGCCACAACATCTGAAGGTTATTGGCTCGATGGCCATGGTGAGGAACAGTGTGGGTGCAGGTCAGTTTGATCCACTTTTCGTAATATTTAAGTTCCAGCTGGTTTTTACTTCTGTGGTTTACCTTTCTCCTCCTCACATCACTGTCTGTGTGCATTTTCTCAGACTGCTATGTGGCTGATGAGCTGGTTCTGTCCCGTGCGGGTCGCAGAGTGAGGGTGGGAAATACTGATGCAGAGGGACGCATGGTGATGGTTGACCTGCTCTGTGAAATGAAAGAAAAGGTGAGAACATCTCTGACAGATACTTCTTAACTCGTCCCAGCATGCTAACCCTCTTTTGAACGCCTCTCCTCTTTGTTTTTTTTTTTTTGTTTGTTTTTTTTATGCTTTTCAGCCCATAAACACAGACAGCCCCCCCCCCCCCCCGCAACTATAAATAGTATCATTTGTCTATAAAATTCTGTGTGCGCATGCTCGGTGCATAAAAACCCGACTCATACTCCCTGTGCAGAGCGCTGCCACCTACTGTAGTGGAGGTGAATTACACTTTATTCTAGTACAGCAAAAAAAAAAAAGCATGTTCCGCGGTCACACACGCAATAGTCCCCCCCCCCCCCCCCCCCCCCCCCCCCCCACACACACACACACAACATGTAATGTCAAAGCTAACTGTGCATACTCATAAATGACAGAAACTTTGCAAATAAGACAAAAATAAAAATGAAAAATGTTCATACAAATTATAACACAAAAGGATCATTATTGTAGTCATTCCTGTAAATACCAAAATGTGAAATCATACTTCATACATACACATCTACTAACTTCTACTTCCATTTGATGTTTTAATGAATTTTTATCAAACTTTGATTTGATCATCCGTAAAATCTCTCCAGAAACTGCCATAACCAGTTTTGTTTCATCTTAACTTCATCATAATACTGTCGCCTGTTTGTGCAGGCGGTACGTGAGACTTCTCCTGAGCTGTTTACTATCGCGACTCTAACTGGACACGCCATTAGAGCTATGGGACCCAACTACTCTGTGAGTACGGTTCAAACATCAATACTGCCATTTACTGACCGGTGTTGATATTTAGGCATCAGGAAAACTCTAATAATTCACTGCTGAGGAAACCTTTGCTTTCACTGAGTTCAGTTTAAAATTTTTCCTTGTAGATCATCATGGATAATGGACCAGCTCATCGCAGTGGGAATGCTGCTCAGTGGCAGAAAGGTAAAAGTGAAACGGTTTGAAACTTTGACCTCAGAAATGTAACTAAGTAATATTTAAAGGAGTCAGCATCCTTTTACTATTCCTGTGCATGAGGTCAGTTAAAGGTATTCTGTATTTTCCCCTCACCAAAACCTGCTTTTTGCCCGACACTGGTGCAGCTGGAGAGGTGCTGGGTGACGTGTTCGAGGTGTCCAGCATCAGACGAGAGGACTACGAGTTCCACAAGGGCAAGTCTGAATATGAGGACATTCTGCAGTGCAACAATCTGCCGTCCTCAGCTACACCTCGAGGACATCAGACCCCTGCAGCTTTCCTCATCATGGCCTCAGGGCTCGACAAGGTGCATTCACGTTGTCAAATTAAGTTTTATATCAGCATTATATCTGTAAATATGCTAAATATGATACAGAAGAAGTGCAGTGATTAACTTGTTCTTCTGAATTTCCAACACAGCATGGCGTAGACTCCACCACACCCCTGCCGTACTCCCACATTGACATCGCTGGGTCCAGTGGTCCTTTCCCCGGTGTCCCAACAGGAGCCCCAGTCCTTGCAATGGCAACCAACTACATCCTGCCCGGTAGTCTCTAAGCAGATGCCACAAGTATAGAAAGGCTACCCCTCTGCACTCAATACTGACACAAATTTGTATCCGTCCTCATATATATCAAATCTCTGCCAGTACTTTTTCATGTCTGACTTTCCCCAATACCCCCATTTTTTTCTTTCTTCAAGAACGTTCTCTGTTTTGTCAGACCTTTGACCTGTTTCTACCAAGTGTCGAATGACTCCGGTCTAAAGTGGCCTGAATCTATTTCCTCAGGGGTTAAAAGGCTGTATATCGTCATCCTTTTTATATGCTTCTGTCTGTATGTGTGTAACAAACAGGGGACGTAGTTGTGTGATTGTGTACCACACTGATCTAATATTAATCACAAATCAGTAAAACAAATTGGAGCATATTGTGTTCTTTGTGTGTCATTCTTTTACATATTTCAAGTACTTTAATTAAGAATTTCAGATTAATGCCAACTTGTACTTTTGCTGCACTCCATTTACCTAACAGCTAGCATCAATATATTAAGCAGTAAGAAATAACTTGACCTTAAACAGCCGTTTTAATGGTTCAGAGTTCAAATCTGCAATTTGTTTCCTGGAATTTTTCTATTTTACAGACCTCACTCACATTTAAAACTTCATGTTATGAAGGCCTTCGCGGTTAGACAATGGTTCACCGATGGATGTTGGTCATAAGGAGATGGTTTTATTCTTAGTTGCTAACAAAGATATAACAATAGGTATACACAGAGGATACACTCTGAATCCAGTTCTGGTCAAGGATAAGACATGATAATTTGGTAAGCGCATGTGAGAATGATCAGGTGGGAGGGGAGACACGGAACGGTGTTGTGACAAATTGTCAGACGAGGTTCCTTTGAAGGAATTACTGTGACACTGGTTCACCTCGTGAACTGCTGGAGACTGTCTGCTTTTTAGAACACGAGATTATCACAGCTTTGTCGTGTGTGAATATCCTCCACCACTGTTTGTCAGACACGATAGTGAATAATAGTCTCATTCTGGAATAGCTTTGCAGCTGATTTAAAAAGAAAGTTTAGAATTAACAGTATTAGTATTTATCTTTTTTCCTGTTTTTTTGTAAAGCACCAGGTGATTTGGTTCTCAGGAAAAACAGTTCTTAAAGCTGTATTTGTTGTAACCTGTTCGTTTAACCAGGTATTTCTAATAACCAACCAACCGAGTCTGTATTATTAGGATTTTTGTTATAAACAGATATATGACAGAAACATCAACCAATTTGGGCTTGTTTTTTTTTAAGTAAATGTGGCCATTAAATGTGTGAAACTGTAGTCTGTGAGATGAAGGTGCTTTAGATTTAATTTGTCAAACAAGGCAGAAAATCTACATGTGGAGGGAGCTGTGAAAATATAAATACAGATAAACCATAAGGATCATCAATATGCCTACAGTGATGAAGCTGAGGTATTGACGCTCCAGTTTACTCAGTTGCCCTCTCCAACATGGCTGAAGTCAGCGTCCGCTCACCGGAAGTGTGAGGCGGAAATGACGCAATGACGCCGAGTCATTAAAAGCTGAGTTTAGCGCGCGCTTGCAGCTCAAACCGGGTCGCTGCCGTCAGAGTTTGTCCGCCAGCTGCTCCATCAGCTCATCCGTCAGAACCTCCATCAGAACCACACAAAGACAGCTCCAGGAGGAAACCCACAGCCTCCATTTCACCGGAGCACCGCTTTCCTTTTAAATCTGCACACAAGACGAAAACAACAACAGCTCCACCATGTTCGAGGCTCGTCTGGTCCAGGGATCCATCCTGAAGAAGGTTCTGGAGGCTCTGAAGGACCTGATCACCGAGGCCTGCTGGGATGTCAGCTCGTCCGGCATCTCCCTGCAGAGCATGGACTCGTCCCATGTGTCCCTGGTCCAGCTCACCCTGCGGCACGACGGCTTCGACTCCTACCGCTGCGACAGAAACCTGGCCATGGGAGTGAACCTCAGCAGGTTAGAGCAAAGGTTACACCACCGCGATCACAACAACAACAACAACAATAATGATAATAACACAAAGCGCTGTTGTCTTCTGTTTTAGCTTTTAGGCCCACAACGAGCTGACGAATATAAACTTTGACAGACCGAGTTGTTAAACTGTGGCCACCACAAAAAAATGGACGTGTGCTTCATTAGATCGGTTTTAATAGCTGATTTTTGTGATTTTGTGATTTTTTTTTTTTTTTTTTTTTTTTGTGCCCAATTCAAATGACTGCAGTTAAACTCAGTCTGACGGTAGTTTTATTTCTGCGCCTCACAAAGAAGCGGCCATCTTGGCGGCGGACTTGCCCGGGCTTGTCTGAGTGGACGTCGGCCTGTTCCGCTTCAGCTCGGTGTTAACTCTGTACCGACGGCTGTCTAACGAGCAGCTTTAATGACTGCAGCATGCAAACGGTGCCCCGGTTTAACGGCGGGCAGTCACCGACTACACTGTGATGACGTCATTTGAGCGCCAAATTCTTGACCTGAGGGTTGGCGGGAATCGTTTTTTAACCCGGGAACTTCCACTTCCGCCTGCTGCCTAGAACTTCCGGTTTTGTCTGTAATATTACACTATAAAGTTTGTCTCTAATTGTTGACATATTTTGGCTCCCATCACATTTTACATTAAATGGGTCGAGATGAAGTAACTGACTTTATTCTGTGATAGAAACACATTTGCGTCTTTTTGGTCTGATGTTAAATTCAGTACTATTGAAACTGTTTTCAATAGTTGGGCTGCTGGACAAACACACTTTTGATTCACAGAAATGAAATTCTGCCACATCGCATATGAATGTTTTACTTGAGTCCACTAAAAATGTACAACTTTTCAGAAGATTCGGTTTACTTATTAGTCAGGTCATGTTTAACACATTAACGCTCCTGTTTTTAATAAAATACACATACAATTAATCAAAAATGGAATGTAATTTTTATTTTTTTTCTTTAGCATTTAACATTTCTTAGGTTCTCTTGTTGTTGTTGTTTTTTTATTTATTTATTTATCTTTGAATTATCTTTTTTCTTGTCAATCCCATCCAGTATGTCAAAAATCCTGAAGTGTGCAGGGAACGAAGACATCATCACCCTCAGAGCAGAAGACAACGCAGACACACTAGCCCTTGTGTTTGAGACACTCAGTAAGGTTTTGATTTGACTTTATTCTGTTTCTTCATCGCTGGTGTTTTGTTTATACATCTTCCCTTCACTCTTACAGACCAGGAGAAAGTCTCGGACTATGAGATGAAGCTGATGGACCTGGATGTGGAGCAGCTTGGTATCCCAGTAAGTCATCTGTTGTCCCTTTGTGTTCAACTTTTTTTTTTTTTTTTTTTTTAATGCAAACAGTTCCTGACTTCCTGTCCCCTGATGTTTTGTCCCCCCAGGAGCAAGAGTACAGCTGTGTGGTCAAAATGCCCTCTGGTGAGTTTGCTCGTATCTGCCGTGACCTGTCCCAGATCGGAGACGCCGTCATGATCTCCTGCGCCAAGGACGGAGTCAAGTTCTCTGCCTCAGGAGAGCTGGGGACAGGAAACATCAAGCTGTCGCAGACCAGCAACGTAGACAAAGAGGACGAGGCGGTGAGCATCGATATTTGACTGAGTTCATATAAGAAACCATAGTGATAACAAAGTGTCAGATGTTTTTTTTTTTTTATATATATTATTATTATTCTCTTATTTGTATCATTAATGAATTACAATAAGGCTTTGCAGTAGCTCAGATGTCTCCAGTTCTAAGGACTTGCACTTTTACCATTTTCAGATTTCTGTTTTCTGTTGCAGGATAAGAAAAATAATTTGACAAAAAAATTGTATTTCTTATTTGGTTTATTCACGGAGCAGTCATTGAGCTCACATTAAGTGATCATGCCTGTTCCTTCTCAGGTTACTATTGAGATGAATGAGCCTGTCCAGCTAATCTTTGCCCTCAACTACCTGAACTACTTCACCAAGGCCACTCCGCTTTCCAAGACTGTCACCCTCAGCATGTCTGCTGACATCCCCCTCGGTAGGTTTCTTTCCTTCCTTCTGAATTCTCAACATATCACAGATGGAGTTGTGGCCCTTAAGTGTTGTTTCTCTTTCTTAAAGTTGTTGAGTACAAGATCGCTGACATGGGACACGTCAAATACTACTTGGCGCCTAAGATTGATGAAGAGGCTTCCTAAGTTGCTTGTAAAATCCCAAAAAGGAAGAATAGAGAGAAGCAGGTGACTGGGACTTGTCCTGAGTGGTTGAAGGGCTGAAGTGACCTCATGTTGGTGGATCATCACTGAGGTTTCCTGTCTTCTTTCTAACAAGACATTCACAGCAGGAGGTGACGAGTCGGTGTATAATAAACGGTCAGCTGTCAGCTATAGACATGATGCCATCTGTGTGACGTAATGAAGCTTCAGCCTTTGACTGAGCAGCAGGTTGTGCTCCAGACAGTCCCGTGGAAATTCAGCACTTGTTCACCCCTCTTTTATCCCACTCTCTACTTTTTTCCCCCCATTTTTGGGACAGCAGGTTTCAGATATCCCATTCCTTCTTGTAGATAACTCATGTGTAAATACATTCTATAGTTTTCGCACTGTCAGGTCGACCTCAAATGTTTTTGTATTCACTGAAATTCATTTCAAAATAAATGATAAAAATTCTTTCCAATATTCAGTTTGTGTTTCTGTGTACGGACAAAAACTGCACATACACTATTTTAAGACATGAAGCATACTTGCTGGCTTAAATTTCAGCCAACATCCTGCACTTTTATAGCCTGATAAGTGAAACCCGAAGCCTGGTCAATGGTCTCACTTAGCTTTTAGCACAGAGTTCAGATTTCAGGTCAAATTCAAGTTGGGTTTTTGGGTTGTGTTTTTTTTTTTGTTTGTTTGTTTGTTTTTTTTTCCTTCTTGCTCTGCTGCTGTTTTAGATTTGACCTTGCTGTCTTGAGTTGGATCAAATCTGCCAGTGAACTCTGAAGGTAATGGAACAAGTGTTTTTTACAGCAGTTTGGCGTGTCATAAACAAATGTTAATTTTTTATTAAGATGGCAAGCTCAACCAACATTCATAATCCAGAAGTAAAATAAAACTTCCATTTAGGTGAAAGTACAGAGACATGAATAAAATGTTTTGTTCAGTATACGGAGGATATTTTTAGCAGCAGTAACCAGCCACAGTCAGCAGGTGGCGCTCTAAGGATGATCACAGATCACCTGATAGTCCGAATGAAGTCCAATCTGGTAGAAACCCACAGCTGCTTTTTTTTTTTTTTTTTTTTTTTAGGGGGGGGTGCGGGCAGTTCTAACATAAGAACATATTTTATGCTGCTGGAAGAAAAATGTGCATCAATGACTCTTCAAATTGATAATCCCTTTATACCTATGTGACTTGTTCACTGTCAAAGCATTTCATTTGATTCTTCTGTGTGTTTGTTATTCAACCACACAAAGGTTTATCTGTACGATTGACATCAGTTTCACAACAGTTGTTGCTTGGGGGTAATTTCATGTCTGGCTGTGATACCTATTTGTGTATTAAAAAAAACACTTAACGTGACAATATGCTGAATTAAAATGCCGTGAGGCTTATTCACATCACATTGCACCTCTCACTTTTAGCTTTCATGGCCAACATTATCTTAGAACGATTAAACAAATCAGCAAACAATCTCACCAAAGTAAATGAAAGACTCATTTCTTTCTTTGTTTTCAGAAAGTTATGGTTAAACTTTGGTTTATTGTGCTGACAGCAGTCAGACAGCTTTAATCCTCAGTGCTTTAATCTGTCTGGCAGCCACATCTGTCCCCAATCTGAATTGAAGTTGTCTACTGTACACCGATGTGTAACACGAGCAGGATCACTGCTACAGTATTCTAGATCCACGTGTCTGCTCGTGTACCAGTTCACACCAATTGTGCTCCATTTGAATGTTTTCTTTTAGTGCTGCTCTCCACCTCTACTATACGATACATTAGTAGAGTATTAGACTATTTCTGTGGTAGCAACATGAAGAGTTTAAAAATATGATGCTTTGGTACAGATTAAACGTCCTGACTATACTATCCGCTCCAGGCAGAGCAGCAATCATGTGTGAAGGGTTCGAGCTCTCCGCCTGGGAAGGGAGACCTGCCCAAAGCCTCTGACTGACAGCTTGGCAGCTCAGCGAGAAGCACAAGCATTTGGGGAAAAGAACTATGATAAATAAATATCTTCAGAAACCCATTAAACTGAAATCTTATAACAATTCTACGGTTCATTATCTGTTTTTATATCTCAACATTAGTTATTTTTTAAATGTATTTTACTTTCTAGTTCCCCATTCATGCTCATTCATATTTTTATGGGACTCCATTGAATCCATAAATGAAATTAAAAGTAACACTATTGAACAGAAGTTAACTTCTTAAACAAATGTAATGTAATCCAACACTTTTATTCACATTTGGTTTTGGATCATTTTTTTCCATTCATTTCTAAGACGTCCTTCTTTTTTTTGGGGGGGTTGCGGGCAGTTCTAACATAAGAACATTATATTTTATGCTGCTGGAAGAAAAATGTGCATCAATGACTCTTCAAATTGATAATCCCTTTATACCTATGTGACTTGTTCACTGTCAAAGCATTTCATTTGATTCTTCTGTGTGTTTGTTATTCAACCACACAAAGGTTTATCTGTACGATTGACATCAGTTTCACAACAGTTGTTGCTTGGGGGTAATTTCATGTCTGGCTGTGATACCTACCTGTGTATTAAAAAAACCTACCTGTGATACCTGTGATACCTGTAAAATGGAAGTGTTGACCGTGTTGATTGGGGAATAAAAGAAGTCTGAGGTAGAGAGAGTGGAGCAGATTATAACCACGGCAGATCTCCTGACAGTGTAATCCTGGATTTTTATGGAATGTCAAAACTCATCTGATGAAAGGGCAGTGAAACTAATCAGCTTCCGCACACGCAGCTGGAAAAAGGGATTTTATTTATGACAAATGCATTTTTAGAATAATTTTGATGTATGTCTCAGTGTGCAGCAGCTATCACCATCTTCCCTCTCTGGATAGAAGTGTTCATCAAACGAGAGCTGCACTTTCAGGATTTTACTTTCTGAAAACACAATGTTCCACAGCTGACGAGCTAATGAGGGAACAAGTGTGCGTCTTCAGATACAGACCACAGAAAAAAGATGGGACTGTCATTTTAGGAAATGACCAATAAAGCAAAGCGATGGTGCCGGCGTTTAAGCTCCCTCCATATTTAATTAACCACTGCCACCCAGGTTAAGATTAATTACTTCCTGGAACAGAGCAAAGCTTTCAAATTGACTGCAATTTCAGACTGCAACAGCAGACATACTTCATAAAGATGAAGAATATCAGAGCTGCAGTTTTGAGTTACATCATATTTTCAACAAACCAGTTCATGTCTTACTGTCAGAGGAACTTGTCCAGTTGGACATTTACACGGCTGAATCACATACATTTAGATTTATCTGGATTACTGATATGAAGTTTAACTTTGTTTTTCTGTAAATTTTGAATGGTGACATGGTTCACACAACTATTCCAAAATGTTGTAAATTCTACCTTCTAGTCTTCCATCAACTGCATATTATCTGTGGCATTCATTCTTTTTCATGACCACAACAAGATAAAAATAAGAGCAAAGCAGAGCTCCCTTTCACAGTAAATCAGTTGACACACATAAATATGATCAGATCATTTCATCTATAAAAATAATGTGCATGTGTCATGCAAAAGGGCTCCAATAATATTTACCAAAGTTATTCTTACTTCTATGCTACTACAAATTTTATTCATGTTGGCTTGGATGTCATTTATCAACATAAGACAATGTTGACAAATACACCGTCCCCAAACTGCAGATACATCAAGAAAGTGACAAGTTGGAAAACGTTTTTATTTTTTTATTTATTTTACAATGTCATGTGTTTCCCTGACTTCCAGCCAAACTGGACCCAGGAAGACAATAATTCTGCCAGGCATGGCAGGATTTGATAAACTATGAAAAACCAACATACAATTTAAGACCCAACATTATGAGATTTCTTCCATATTTCACTGGCTTGGATGTATCTGTTGTATTCAAGTGAAGCTGATCTCTGCAGTGTTATCAAGAGGCTGGATTCCTACATCTCTCTGACTCTCCCTCTCTCTCGCTTCTGTCTCGGTCTGGTCTTTAAATTGCTTTCTGGAGGCAGAGGATTTTGGCCAGGGAGATAAGGGGAATGGGATGAAACACTCGCCGGCTGTCTATCTCTGTCCACTGAGCACTGTACATTTACAGAGACAGAGCGGAGGGAGGGCTGCATTCGCTCATCCCTCAGGCCAGTGAGGCTGAAGAGATGTTGGAGACATTATTCAAACTGCCATCAGCCCAATCAACAGCCATACAAACAGCCTGGAGATGAAAGATGCCAAAGCACACAGTAGATTCTCTTCTGAGTGGACGTGAATGAAAGTTTCTCTGCTTCTCCTCTGTAAATGTTGGTGCTCCTGTGGTTTCCTCTCCTCTTGTCGCATCAGTCGGGTCCTGGAAGATCGATCCCAACTATACTCTCAGACCTGACACTGTGTTAGATAAGCTCTCTGCTGGTCACATGGATTATTGATGCCAACGGAGCATGAGCGAAGCCAAAGCCACACATGGCGAGGGCACGCAGTCACACATGCTGCAGCCCAGCCCGGTTGAGATTTTTATTCTTTCTATTGCAGCGTGATGTGTTTGTGTGTGGACGTGGGACTTCCCTCTCAGAATAACCATCACTTAACTTTTCATGTGTTCCACCACAGCTCTCTCTCAGCGCCCTCCCCCCATCTTCCGCCTTCTCCCTGAGCTTGGATTTTACACTGTACGCCTCACAGTTGACACACATGCATTTCTGACTACGCTGCATGTGTCAAAGTCATCCCTGCGTGGATTAGCATATTAATGGTACGTCCTCTTTGTCCCTGTTTGCTGTCACTCAAGTTTCACAGCAGCGAGGGAGGGGACGAGGCGGTGCAGATAGGGAGGAAGAGGGGAGGAAAGTCCAGAGATGGAGGAGCATGCTGTAGCCCGGGTACAGGTGGGAGGAATAAACAAAGTGGCAGCCATTTGTTTTTTGCATCCAACCAGTTTTAGAATTTTTTGAACTCCTGCTTCAACCCTCTAAGTGTAAAAACACAAAGGCGATGTAAAATAAAACAAAATGAAAAAAAATCACCTGCATTCTTTAACTTGAGTCATATTTGTAATTAAGACTGACTTTTATTCGGAAACCCAAACATCACAAAGTGCTGGCAGATTCCAGGCAGGGCAGTGTGTTGTCTTTCTCCCGCACCTGTCTTCTCTCGGGGGGGGCTGGGCTCCACCTGAGCCGACTGACTGCTGACTGACCAGGTGACCAATCACCTGATGGAGTCCTCCATATCAGCCGAGCCTGAAGGGGGCGTTCCTCTTTTAGTGCCATGATCTGAACAGGCCAGCTCAGGCTGTGTTCTTGTTAGTTTGCACTGTTGTGGAGGAATTTGTTGGTAAGTTGGGGAACCCTGTACACTGCAGCACCATGGGTGGCTGTTTGGAGGCTCTTTTGTTAGACAAAGTTGTCAGGTTTCTCTTTTGTGTTTCATTTCCAGAACGGCAGGTAGCTGAGGCCTCATTTTGTTACATTGATTTAATTTCTTTGGCACACCACCTTGGCCCTGTTCCTGCCCCACATTTGACTACTTTGTTTAACAGTTCAGTGGATGTTGAAAATAAAGCACCAGCTCCTGCTAGCTGACTCCTCTGCGATTCCTGTTTGTCAGGTTACTCTCCCTCATCACCCCTCGCTCCAAATGAGGGATGTAAAATGGTATAAATTTAACAAACCTGTGCTTGTTTTGTTTCTTTTTCACAATCATTTCTGCTGCCACTTCACAAATGAAAGGATTTGTGAAGGAGCAGCAGAGAAAATGGCCGTTTCAAGATGATCCTGAACCAGGTGGCCATTCACAAGCCTGAGGAGTGAATTTTAAACATAAAGACAGAATGCAGCTTATTTTGAATTGATTTGATGAATGAAATCCAAGTTTTTGATTATCATACTGAATCTATAATGCTCAATAACTCCTTTTATTTGCCCAGATGACTAACAAGGCTTTGTACCTGTATTAGTGAATAGGTTTTCATTAAACAGGAAAACTATGTTGTCAGTAGTTCATTTACCATAGCACCTTCTGAACCATACACTTTAACCACGAGTCAAAAGTTTAGAGGTGAAACAGTAAAAAAGAAAAAACAACCTTAACATTTCCTAACTCTTATTTCTTTATAAATGAACCATTTTCACTTTTAGGGGTGTCTGTTCATGGATGACACAAACATGATGATGAAATCTGTGTTTGAGATGCATGGCTTGTGCTGGACAGTGATGAGGCAGTGACATTGTGCGACTTTCTGAGGTCCCTTGTTGGATTTAATGATATAGGATGAAAGTACTGTTTTCCTCCCATCGATCACGAAGGAAACAGAATCAGACAACAGATTTCTGCACCAATGTTCAGCAAGTGACACACAGCTTTTTTTTTTCTTCCTCTTCTGTTTTGCTGCAGTTTTCCTCTCGTCACAATCACATCTCTGCCCCTTTTCTGTCCAGGGATGCTTCAGTTTGCTACTTAGCAACTGTTTCCACGGATACAAAGTTGTTCCCCGTTTCACCCGTAACCCGCCTCCACATTAAGTAGCCACTGCCCCTCTGCTCCTTTGTGTCCACTCCCTCCAGCCTGGTGATGGAGCGAGTGTTGTCTCCTACTTTAAAACATCAGGGAACTGAAGTGTCTGGGCTTCACAGCAGCTTCAGCACTGTTTGTCTCGCACTCAGGAGAGGACATTATCCAGCTACAGTGTTCCTCTGTGTGCAGAGACGGCTGTTATCCTGGTGCTTTCGCTGCTTTTATTGATCCGCGCAGGCTGTAGAAAGTGTATTGATGAATGTGACAACCTTTCTCCAATTACACTCAGGGACCTCCACTTTTCCCGAGTGTTGTCCTCGTGGGCTGAGTGTCATTGTGCTCTGGGACCAAGCACGTCAGCACTAATGCCACAGAGACAAATTGCACTTCTTTGTCCACACTTTCTCAGTAAACTGTTCTGATGCTGTTATTTTCATACACACACACACACACACACACATACACACTCAAGAAGAGAGCAGATAGATCTTTGTCGGTGTGATTTTTGAAGAACAGGTCTACAGAGACGCATGAAGATAAAAAAAAAATAATAATAACGTACAGCAATGGCTGCTGGCGATGTTCAGACATGAATGCAAGCATTGGTGCTACAGAAAGATCTATTTATATCGCACCTAAAAATAGACAGCCTTCTCCATAGAAACATGAAATCCCTCTCTGGGGTGAATTTGTGAGTGTGTGTGTGTGTGTGTGTGTGTGTGTGTGTCTTCCAAAGGTGAAAGCAAATTACCAACTGTATTATCCCAGCCGTGAGGCGCTTTCTCTGGGAACCTCCACTCCCCCTCAGAGTCTGCAGCAGACAGGATTTTACAGTGCTTTGATGATCCGCCCCCTCCAGTACCTCTGCCTGCACTCGCTGTGACGGGTCTTTTAGTTTCCAGATGCAAAAGGGGGAAGTTAGTGAATCTGTGGCTCATCTGGTGTGGGAAGATATTGTCCAGTTGATAGCATGAGCATTTAAACTTCCATCACTCACTTTCCTCCATCTGCACAGTAAGGGGTCAAAAGAGGAGAAACCAAGTTGCAGTCATAAGCTTTCGTTTAGTCATTTCAAGGTTTTCATGGATTTCTCTGCTGCTAGGAAAGGACGTTTTGGCACTTCAGCTCTATAGTATGGTGAGGCCCAAAGCTTTGTTTTCATCCCCTACTGCAGCACTTCCTAACGGTGAATTCAGACGCACTAATTTGCCTGTCTGATGTTCGTTTTTAAGCACAGTCATTATTTTTATTTGGCCTTTGATTCCAGCTCAGCCATCAGCCAGGAATGAATTTAACTGGAAGATTAAATGAAGCAAACAGACCAATCCTTGATACTGCACTTTTTATTCAAATCACAGATGTATACTTTAGACTGATGATGATAAAGTTTTTTTTATTAGTTCCAGTAGAAAATATTTCTTGACAAGTCACATAAATCAAAAGACAAATGAAACAGTCACAGAGGTGGGTAAGAAACAAATGTTGCTTTTTATTGCCTTTTACTTCTCACCCACCTCTGTGAACCTCACATTTGTCACAGATTAAATTATCATATTATCTGTTGTTTCATGTGTTCCTCAGTATATGTTGTCCTTCTGTGTATTTTCTGCAGAGAAATGCTGGCAAATGCCGCCACATGACACTGTGCAAAACTGTGTTTGCCTAATGCATCTCTCCTCTTCAGCAGAGACTATGGATGTCCTTGAAAGATTATGTGGACCAGTGGCTGATTCAAATGGCCCATCTCAACCATCTGATATCCTCCAGGGATCAGAGAGTCACTGTCAATCTCCAAGCAGAGCTGCTTCCACTGTGTTTGTCCTTTCAGCTGCAGGTTCTGGTGGAGCTGACCCCTGCACTGATTGTTTGTCCCCCTCAACCCTTCTTCCTGATAAGAGGTGTCCTTCTCCATGGTGAGTGAGATAAAACGCATGATGAATATATTTATATATGTGTGCGTGTGTGTGTGTGTCTGTGTGTCTATGTACGTATGCGTTGTGCATGGATAAAATAGAGGTTAAAAGAAAGTGATATCAAACCTATAATAAGTGAAACAAAGAAATAGTGAGGACATTTTGCTTTCAGAGCCTGTTGGTGGTTCAGACCTGGTTTTAGCTTTGAGGTTGGCATCAGGATCAGGCAGGCTTGGTATTAAGGCATTAAGGTGAGGGGCTGCATATTAGCACCTCCCCAGGGAAAAGAAGTTTCAAATGGTTGAAGTGTGTGTTGGTGTGGAACACAAACAGCGATAAAATGGAGAACAAGTCACTGGTGGAGAAGTGGTGATTGAGATGGAGATAGCAAGAGACGAGGATGAAGATTATGACTGATATGAAATTATAAAAGTCCACTTTGTTTAAAGTCTCTCTAGAGTTAAGGACTCCAAGAACAAATGAACTTTCTCCTGACTTTGTCAGCCGACCGCATTCCTTTCATTTTAGCTACTGTGTGCATATTCTTTGAAATATTTACAATGAGCCTGCCTCTGAGATGTCTTTGAGTGGACATGTACTCAGAGCTCTGCCTGTCTGATGGCGATATTCATTAACTCTTTAATTTAACTTGAATGATGTTAAAACAACCTCAAAAGTGTCCCATAGTACACACACATCAATACATTCGGACTATCTCTTTGTCAGTCAGGAAGACAACAGTGCTCATCTTAAAACTGTCAAAATTAAACTGGGAAACGGTTAAAGGAGTTTTGGGATATGTCAATGAAAAGGGCTTTATCAGCCCTTCAGCAGTCTGTTAATGGATTCTTTGTAATGTGGGGCTTCATAAATTCTTAACTAGACAATGGTCTGCTGAAAGCTCCGTATTGGTCCCCTGAAAGCAGCATTACTTGGTAGAAAATTGGCCCTGGCCCTCAAGCCAAAGTGCACATGCAGATTATATGCAAATGGGCCCCTGAACACAGACAGGTAAAGGTAATGACCTTGTCCTTTTGTGTCCGGTGTGGTTTTTTTAATTGTCAGCTTTGTCGTTTTGGGCCTGTGTGTTTGTTTGGTCTCCTGGGACCTGTGAAATGGACTCTAAACTTTGGACTCTGGTTAAATGAGGTAGTATCTCTTACTTTGTTTACAAGACAGAACATCTCTACAGGTTCCCTGGCCGATCGAATTGAGCAGATGTGGTACTGACGCTACGACGCTGCTGTCTGACTGAAGTCAGGCCTTTGTGTTGTCCGTCACTTATACGTTACTGCTTTCATCTGCGAAATCACCAAATGTGTTTGCAGAATCTTTCATTTTAGAAGCCAAACAGCAAACTAAGCACGTGACAATGACATTTTCCTGATTTTCATATTTTTACTTTAAAAATTTTAAGAAGATTTTCTAAAAATAATATCTGCATATATTTCTTTTTAGTTGGCTCCCTCAATGTGGGACTATTATTTTGTTTCACCTGTGTGAAACCATTTTAACAAATACAAAGGACTTTGTGTTGAATGCTTTCCATATTCCCTCCACTGCTGATGAATCGTTACATATAGCAGAAGGGGTTTGTTTGGAAGAATCCCAGTCGGCAGGATGTAAATTTCAAGCTGGGTGAGCAAGCTGAAGAGATGTGAGGATGTTGTTTTTAAGCATAAATCTGTGTACATTAAGCCGCAGCAATTGATTTGTTTGTGTTGTCAGTATGCCCCACTGATGATTCTCCATTTCTGTTTTCCTCTTCCAGTTTCATTTTAAGTAAGAGCAGCTCTAATTCTTCCTCTAATCGTCGCTCCACTGTAGGTTAATGCACCATTTAACTCTGCGTACAGTGTATTTGCTCAAAACGACCTCTGTATGGTGTGGGACTCTGAGGAAACTAGTCAGAAGCTTTTGTGGCTTTTGGAAGTGTTTTTATCTGACAGATGGCCTTTCATCATTCATCCTGCCGGCTATTTACATTTTCTTGGCTGTTCATCATGCAATCAAGAGGTGTGAGGATTTCTGACCTGGCTTGATTGCCATTTAGTCTCTCTCTCCTTCTCTTCCTCCTCTGGGCAGCTTCAGAAAACCAAGGTCGCCTGAATCGATTCAGTTCCTCGCCGAGCACACACCGACTCTCCAGCAGGGCTTTAATTGCATGTCGGTACCAATCACTCATGTGACAATCACATTGCATAATCTCATGCAGCACACATACATAGACATGCATGAAGAGCCTCTCCCTCTTTACTTGACATTCTGAAATTGGAATGAAAAAGGAAAAAGGTTGAAACATCGAAGAATGTGTCTCTTTTTTAAGATGTTGCCTTGAGTGCTGCTCTAAATGTCAATGAAGTAGAAATGGCTTTAATTTAATTCAGGGCTCTTGGTCTGAATGGAATCTAGGACAAGATAAAGCTTAGTGCCCAGGTCAATACTGATGATTATCAAGAAGTGATGATAATTAAATAGTTTAGAAATGTTTTATTGACCAGATGGAGCAATAATTCTGGGTTGCCAGGTTGGTCTTAATATCATTGGGTCTCTCACTTTCTATTAAACCAAAAGATAGCAAGTAATGAGCAGTAGTAAATGCTAAGTTTTTTTTTCTTTTTAGTACTTCTTAAAACATTTAATCAAGGGTCCATCTGTAAATATTAATTACTAATTTTATCATCAGGTGGGCGTAAAGTAAGTTATTAATAAGTAGTCAGAAACATCCCAGCAGCGAGAAGATCCAGCAAACATTTGGTCAACAACACTAAAACAGATCAGCAAATTTTTGTCCATCAATAATTTGATTAATAACAAATTATTGCAAATAAAGAGCTATAAAACACAAAGCCAGTGTCATTGATCATGGGACATGTCATGACCATCAGTTTTACGGAACCTGGTCAAACAAATCACTGCAGACTCGGACTAAAGACCAAGGTGTCGAGCTGAAGGGGGGTTAAGGTCTTAATATTGGATCATAACTGAGCTCTAAAAAACATCAGGAAGTGACTCATTGATCGCTGATCATGGCCAATCATTCTAAATGTCTCCTGATCAGTTCCAGATGTTTCACCACCTGTCCAGGTGTTTGGTGCGTTCAGGTACTGAATGAAATGCTGCCCCGCCTGCTGACTCTGTTTTCACATTAGTAGGTGGAGGTACGCTTGTTTCCTCTCTCCGGCTGACCCCCCCCCCCCCCCCCCCCCCCCCCCCCCACCGGCTCCACCCCGCTCCGTTTGCGCGCGCGCACACGGGCCATGCCTGGAGGTGCGCGCACGAATTCCTTCGCATCCAGGAGCGGCAGTCTGAGGCTGAAGGTCCGTCCAGAGAGGACACAGACGGCAGGAGGCGGCCATCGGTGTGTCCGTGACTACACAGGAAAACATGCAGGTGAGACGAGGTTTAAAACAATCCTCTCTACCTTCAGGGATGGGCAAAAAAAGAAGAAGAAGAAATGCGTTGAAGTTAAACTACCAACCTGGATCTGCTCGGCAGGATACTTGTTGGCCAAATGGCCATTTTAGAAATCCCTCCGTGACCCTCAGCAGATCGTTTGCTTCCACTTGTTTTGCCCGAAAACCCGAGTTTCCCAGTGAAGTTATGTAATTGCAGCTTGCTGGAGGAGACGCTCGGCTCAGCGCGCAGCTCAAATCCTGCAGACGGCTTCCAGCAAGTGTCACTTAACATCACGTCTTCCACCGTGACTTTTCCTCCCTCCGTCAGCTTTTAGTGTGTGTGTGTGTGTCTGTGTGTGTCTGTGTGCGTGTCAACGGAGACGCCACCTCGTACGGCTCCGAGCGGTTTACGCCTGACTTTATCTTCTGGTTTAAAATCCGTAGTCTGTTAAAATCCTCCAGTCTCTGAGAAAGAGGGAGATTGTGTTTGTAAATCAGCCTGTGCTTGTTTTTTTTTTTTTCTTCTTCTTCTTCTACTGGATGATGAATCAATTTGCCAGTTCAGTCCTCAGCAACAAGCAGCCTGAGAGTCTAAATTGGAGATAATAGACTGTTGAGTTGAATGCGCAGCCTCCCTGAAGTGACTCCCAGAACCTTCCCATTAAAGGCCCCACAGTCATCCGTCTCACCTTCACTCCCTATGAATGTTTCTCATGCAACTGTAGAAACAAGTGGAACCTGTTAGAGCCAAAGCAAAAGCAGTCTGCTGAGATAATGGCAGCTCGTGTATTCACATGGTCCACAAGGCAGCATGTACTTCATTTCATCTCACTCTTTTCTTGTGCACAGAAACAAACAAAAGGGCTGACAGGCGAATTATTGATATTTATGGTGCTGCTCCACAAGAGCACATATAGTCAGATAGTGTCTTCCCACATGCACTCACCTGCACGAGCAAAAATGGGTTGCAGTGATGAGTTTGTGGTCGGAGGTCGGACCAGAAGCAGGAGGTGGATGAGCCAGAGATTCTCTGAGTGATAAGTCCTCATCGATCATCCAATGAGTGACAGCAGTCGATTAATCAAGCCCACAAACATAATGAGACAAAGAGTTCAGGTCTGTTGGCTTTTATGTGCTGTTGCTTCCTCTAGTTTTTATTTATTTATTTTTTTGGTTACACTTTCAATTCATCATGATATGTTTGTTGGTCATGGATTGGTTGTAATGTTTTTTATTATGGCTGCAACAAAACGTTTTACTAGTAAATAAATGTACAGACTGATAGATCAATAGACTGTCAAATATAAATGTAAAAAATGGCCCAGAGCCTTTAAGTGTCTTGTTTCATCTCACCAGCAGTTGGCAAGTCAAGGATATAAAAATCCACAAATCATTAATTATCAGCATGAGTTGCAACTGAACTTTACATCAGTGACTCACAGGTTAATTAGAATCTACAGTTTATTTTCTTTACTGATCAGTTAATTGTTACAAGTATAATATAGAGATGAAGTGCAAGGTCCAAGGTGACATCATTATTTTACAGTTTTTAATTATATTCAATTAAAAATCTGAAAAATCAGCAAAGTTTTACATTCGAGAACCTAAAACGGAAAGTTTTTTGTCATTTTTGTGACAAAGAACTAATCAACCACTGTTGGCCTCCCCTCCTCCAAATGTATGAATGTTGAATTCCCCCCCCCTTGGTCTTTCTGGCTTTTTACATGCAGGTGTTTGAATTGAATCACGCTGTGAGGCAACGGTGTGTCTGATGTTTTTGTGTGACTCACTTGAATTTATTTTTCGTTGAAAAAAGACCGTTTGAGCAATGGGGGTTGCAGTTCATACATTCTGAGTCATTTTCAGCGAAAGTAGTCTGACTGCCAGAGAGAGTCCTGACAGATTCTCTAACACTGTAAATCATCATTTGTCAGTCTTCATTTATTCAGATATGTTTCCAGATTGACTGAATTGACTGGATTTAATGATCCCATTCCTCAATCTGCCTTTATCTGCTTTTGTTTCCTCCTTTTTTTTAATGTCGTTGTCAACAAATGATCATTTTGAACTGAAAGCTTGAGCCGTATGGCAAAGCTAACAAATGTAGAGCCTCATGTGAGCTGCAGCGAAGTGTGCACTCTGCAAAGTACTGATGCTGATGACACAAATATTAAATTGTGGTAAAGAGAGACAGGACATTTTTGATGAGGCTCTAACATAAGTGAAGTGAAGCAGTTGTGATTAAGGACAGGAACTATGTGGTGCCTTTAATAATTTTGAATCTTTCTTTTACTGATGAAATATCAGACGTTGTGAATACTGATGTTTGGGAACTGGTGTTGTTTTTTGATCTGTTTTTCAGAGTGATATTGGAATTCAAAACTATTAGCTCCCCTTCCTTTTTCTTTTTTTTTTTTTGTCTTTCTGTAAGTCGCTGGTGGCTGCTGTCCAGAGAGCAGAGAGGAAAATTAGCTTTTAGTTTCTGCTTGTCTGGTAGAATATATATGGAGCATTGTGGCTGTCAAATCAACAATAAGAGGAAATGAATATGAATAATGAATTTACAATATATCTGTTAAATGATGCAGTTGTAATATAGATGGTGGAAACCTGATGAGACCTGCTCTCAGTAACTGCTTGCATCCGATATAAAGAGGATTACTATGTTGACGGTTCAGGTCATTTGATTGGATTTGTTGACTATAATAATAATTAAAAAAAAAAGTAGAATCTCATCGTTTGCTCCCTCTTCCTCCTTTGACCTCTCATGATTTCAGAATTTTGTTCAGCAATCCTTAGAGAGCAACAAAATTGTGCGTGAAAACTGCTTTTATGTTGTTGTTGTTGTTTTTTTTTCTATTAAAAAAAAGTCTCTGATTTGTCCGTAACTTCTGCAGACAAGAATCTGCGTCATTTGGTTTGGTTTCGGCAGAAAGGGTTAATGAAATGTCATGTTCAGGGATCTTTTCTCCCTCAGAGTTACTGGAGCACTGGCCTGGTTTAGGTCAGGGAACAGTAGAACAAACCAACTCTGACACGTCGTTACCCTTCACTATGTCCAACACTCCACCTCAACTGGATTTTGTTTCCACTGGGACGTCACCTGACTCTCTGTCAATGAATCTGCTTCTCTGGTGGTTCTGTCATGTTGTCCTGCAGCTCATTTGCCTCCACCGGCTCCCTATTGATGCACAAATCAAATTCAAGTCAGTATTGCATGCCTAGATAGTGATTTTTGAGACTGCTCCCACCTACCTGAATTCATTCATACAGCCATGTGATCTTTTCCAGCCACTACTTTTCTCTGAAGGGTGTCATCTGGCATTACCATGCTGCACATCCTGAAGACCATCACTCTCCAGCTTTTTCTCATTTGTGGTTCCTTGATGGTGCTGAAAGCCTCCAAATCAGAGCAGTCCTCCTCTTGTTCTGAAGGATTTGAACCGAACCCCGTCCTTTTATCGTCCCCGGACGATAAAAAGCCTCTCACTGCGGTCAAAATGTGGACTGAAAAATATTTCAGAGTTGACTTTCCCTTTAAGGGACTCAGCCTGATGCTGTAGTTTTCCAAAGAGCAGCATGTCAATCAAAGCAGTCACACATGGTCGACCTGCACAGATCAGTGACGCTTTACCAGACAGGCTGACGGCAAAACACACACACACACACACACACACTGCATTGTGCTTCACCTGATACAGTGTCTGCACGGCCCACCTGTTCAATGGGTGGAGTGATTTGATAGATTTAGACACATTAAATAATTGAACAGGGGTAGTAACTGAATCCTTTAAAGCAGGAACAGGATTGGGCACTGCACTCTTCTGATCCAACATCAGCACTGAACTCAGAGGAGAGCTTCTCTCCACAGTACCGCCGGGAACACAGAGCTTTAGAAGACTTTGTGGATTTAGCCAAAACTTTCCATTTTGCTGAAATCTTCATTTTCTCTTTCAGTAGTTTAATTTCCTTTTAGGATCTGGGTTTGAAAGTGGGGCATATTTATCATCGTAAATTAGCTCTGATACACTAAATTGGTTGAAATGAAGAGTCTTTTTTTTTTCAGCATAATGTGAGATTAGGTGCATAAAGAACACACACACTCAGCACACGATTGCGCTGAGAGAGGCACACTTATCGACTTACAAGGCTAAAAATGCAGTGTAGTGAGGAGAAGCTGCCATAAAATATCAGTCGCTGATCAATTAATATTGTGATGTTTATACATGGTATCTTTACTATCTGTAAAATGCTTAAAGTGTGTGTGTGTGTGTGTGTGTGTGTGCGTGCGTGCGTAAATGTCTATCCTGCATTGCGAGGACATTTTGCTTTCAGAGCCTGTTGGTTCAGACCTGGTTTTAGGTTTGGGGTTAGCATCAGGATCAGGTGGGTTTGGTATTTTGACATTTAGGCATTTATGTGTGTTTAGGGTGAGGGGCTGTAAGTGTGTGTGTTTGTGTGTTGGAGAGAGGAGAAGGGCTGATAATTGAAACATGGCTCCTCTGTTGCTTGCAGCCTCCCTGGAGTATTAATTCTTTCTCCACATGAACGCTCACACATCAATATAATACTCTTTCTCTCTCTCACACACACACACACACACGCACACACACACAGACAGCATGCAGTCCATATGGAGGTGCCATCCTCCCACAGACACACTGATTCGCACTGACAGCCATACTGAGAGGCTCAAGCAGTCAGGACACAAATAGTATCAGCTCTCAACCATCAGGATGCAGCAGACTTCACGTATGGAGCTGCGCAAACACAACCTTATCTAAAAGACGTGTTTGTACTTTAATCTGTACTTTCTATGAAGATTACAGTTCAGTTTCTTATTTCAGGCATCAAACTGAAAACATAAGAATTCAGTATTTGTGAGGCTTTTTTCTGTCAACAAGCAGGTAGACTTTCTTTTCTTTCTACAGCTGGACTATTTGTCCCAGAATGATAAGTTTACATGAAGAAGGAGGAATTCAGCCCACGATGTAACAGAGGGATTAACTCCACAAAGGGAGTTTCTCATTTCAACACAATTTTTTATAATTGAACAACACTTGTTCTATAAACTTAACCGTGTGTTTCTATTGTCACCATCATCAGTATTGTCCTGTAACCTTAATGGAGCTGCTTACCCTCATTGTAAAAAGGTTAATTAGGAGAGGGACTAGTCAGGGCATTATTCAGGAAACAGTCTATAATCTATATGGTTGTTTAGGAAACAGGGCTCAAAGCAGCAAGAAGTGAAAGGAACGTCATCAGAAAAGTCTTTTAAACTGATAAGTTATGTTGTCCGAGTTCTTTCTATAATAATTTCATACACATTCAACTGCATCCTTGGTCAGGAGACTGTGGTCATACTTAAAACACACCAGCATTAACTATTAATAGGAAGAGGAGGAAAAGAGTTATTCCATGTCCTTTTAAGTCCAGTTTGTCTCCCAGACACTGTGGTTATATTGAACCATATAGAAGTGATAGAGGATTGTGAGTGAACAGAGCACATGATTTTGATGTAAAGAAATGGAAAAGTAAACATGTCCCTCCTTTGTGTTTCCAGTCAGTAATGACTTATTTCATTATTTAATTGAGTTTTCCCTGATTTGCAATTTGCGTTTTGTGCAGATGAACACCGTAGCTTCATCAAAACATTTCTTAATTATGTTGATCTTAAAAAAAAAAAAGATAATTAAGTTAACAGTATTATTTTTCAAGGCAAATTAGTGGAACATGAACATATCTTTATGGTTGGAAAAGCAAGCTCCCTCTCTCACAGAAAAATTAAGAAAGAACATGAACAAAAGATAGCAAATATATCCTGACTTCTAATTCATATTATGTGTTCGGCTCCAAAAGTGCCAGATCCTGCATTTCCCATGATGCAGCATCTTTATTAAACCTTTGCCATTGAAGCCAGTCTTTCAAATTCCGCACCCAGTTTGGTAATCAAGGCCAAACAGCAGAAAGGAATGGACTGTTAGCAGCTGGTGCAATTATAAAGAACCATATATTTTCCCTGAGGACCTGGTGGAGACCAAAAAGAGAGCGGAAAGAGTGAATTTCAAATAGATAATAGTGCTTTGTAACTGCTGGATGTGCAAACTAAACTAAAAAGTGAGACATTTCAGTTTAAAGGAATGAAAAATCGTTCACTGCAGGTTTAATATGATTTACTTTGATTTTATTTTAGTAGGTTTTCACTTAAAGTACTATTTTCTCAATTATATGCAATTTACTTACAAGTTTTCTGTTTCTGCATAAAATGAAAGAAAGATTTGTCCACGCTGATTTTGCACTGAGCTCGCCTCCTGTGAAGAAAATCCCAGGTGGTCAAATTCACGTTAGGGTTTTATCAAGTATTCATATTATCTCCCTTTGTGCTGTTGGGCCTCATCACTGGGCTCATCCTCTTGCGTGCTTGTCTCATTTCTCTCCAAATGCAAGCAGATGCTGCACACACGCAGGCGCATGCACGCACATGCACTTCTGTTACCATAATATTACCTGTCACCAGGCTGTGGAGCAGGAATTTAAACTAAACCTATGGTGTGTGTGTGTGTGTGTGGGTGGAGAGGAGAAAGAGATGGAGCAGTGATTGATAGTGAAGTAAATTGAAGGGAATGAACAGAGGAGGCGATGGAGGGAGAGGTGACAAATTTGCACCCAGATCCAGGGTGAAGAGAGATCCTATTAACAGCTAATGAAATGACTGTTGTCCACGTCCTCCATTGTATGCATGTGTGTGTGTTAGTGTTGTGTGAGTACTTTTTCCATTTCAACTGAAATTAGGTGAGATGTAGCTCGATGGATCAATTAGAGCTCCTCCAGAGATTTAGGAGCACTGAAAAATGAAGAGATGTTGAAATAGAAAAGCGCAGAAAGAAATGAAGGCATTTTGTTTTGGTTTGTTGGATAAAAAGAGACAGGAGAAAACTTAAATTTTGATTACCTTTTATTAGCTGGGCACATCTGCAGTGCTTAGTTAAATTTGCTAAACTGTGATTAAAACAGATTGAATAGGTTTGAAGGGTTGCCAGTTTTGAGATTGTTTGAATATATGCATAAGGTGTCAGTGAACTACAGCTTGTGCGTGTTTATGTAAGCGCTCCTCTGTGTGCATTTGGATCCTCGTGTGTTTAGTCTGCCTTTGTCTATGTATGTGCTGCTGATGCATCTGTGTGGTTTTACACAAATCTGTGGGATTATTTTTGAATGTCTGCACATCAGCTGTTCTCGCAAACATAAAGTCCGTAGACTGTAGCTGCAATAGACTGTAATAAAACAGTAACAAGCTTTCTGAATTCATAGAAAACAACCGACTGCCAGGACTTTATAGTGATTGTAAAGTCATCAGATTAGTTTTTGGGTTGAGATGTTACCAAAGCACAACAATAAATATTCTGTTTTAAAAGTGAAAGCAAAAAAGTGGACATAATTTTTTTTTTTCTGTACCATAATCGATTTTTTTTTTCCTACCTTATTTTCAGAGCATGTTTTGACGATTTCTCTTAAGAATTGACAAAAAATATTGTATGGTAAGTATTTAGCTTTAAATTGGAAATAAATCTCATTGTATGTATTAATTATAAGAGCAATAGAGAAAGTTTTGTAGTTTTTTTGAGTAGATTTCAGAAACTCTAATTAAAACAATAATGAATTGAGTCTTTGAATGTGATGTGTGAAATGATGACCATGTTGTATTCACCGACCTCAAACACAGATATCAAGACAATCAGTCACAGATTTATCTCGCACTGATGGCAGAAACAACAAGTTTTTGGATGTTAAGTTGTTGTTTATATCTTTAAATTCAATATATATGATGAGAACAGGACATGAGAGTGGATGGTTAATAAAACCGGTTCTGAGAGGTTTCTTATTCTACAGAAAAACAAGTTGTGTGACTTGAGGGTTTTCCCTGAAGTGGCAAGTTTAAGTACATTTTGACCTTGAAGCAGCAGTCAGGCAGAACAAAGGAGCCTTAGAGACGTGAGTCTGGGTCACACTTAAAAAGTCTGTGAACATGTGATCTGGGACATGATAGAACATGAGAGAGCGACTGTAGCTCCACAGCAGCCTGGTAGAATGATAATCACATAAGTTATTAATGTACACTCCAATCCACTAATAGGAAATTACACAACTATGTCTCTCGCTCCTTCCTCCATCACTGCACTTTTCCAACAGATTCCATCTCCATCCCACGTTGTCAGATTTCATGCATAATGGTTCAGCTGCTCTAATTCTGTCTCTGTTTCTTTATTGACATTGCCACAGATAGGAAAAACAAATGGAGGCTGTACAAGTTTTAAAAGATCAAACTACTGTAAGAGGTTTACACAGGTTTTACACCAGTGGGAGGCAGTAGTGGCTTGTGGGCAAAACCTGGCCCTCTGTCAAAAATATGTGGCCCCAAAATGGAAGTTTCTGCTTTCATAGTTTGCGTCCTCTTGTACATACTTTTGTAATAAGTCTAACATGTACATTAAAGATTTTTGTAAATACAATTAAAGTAGAAATGATAAAATAAGTAAATTTTCTTCTTTATTATTATAGTTTTTTTTTTCTCTGACAACATCTGAGACGGTCCAGTTTCTGTCGGTGGTGGATTATAAGTAGAAAAATGTCACGTAATGAGGCCAAAGTGAACGCCTCATGAAGACCAACATTCATTGAACCAACAACATGGCGACTGATATTTAATAATTCATGTCCGAGCATAGCGATGCTGCCTTGTCGCTGCCTTTTGTTTGCTTTGAGCATTATGGCTATATGCTCTGCCTGACGTTTGTGTGCGTTTGTGCGTTTGTATTGGTGTATGTGTGGTTCAGAGACACACATTACAAGAGGGAAGTGCTGCCCCAGGACAAAGCTAGCTGAAGCGTTAAGAAGGAAAAGAAGATAAAATAGTATTTGAAATTGCGTGCGTCTGTGTGTGTTATGATTGTGAATGCCTGTGTGCCCAGCAGTCCGTGGAAAGAAAAAAAAAAATGAATGTAACAATGTTTACACTGTCTGTCTGTATCTGTTTGGCTTGCAGCCTTCTTTTTCCAATTTGTGACTTCCACTGAAAACAATTCGGCTTTTCTAATTTACTTCTCCAGAGGAGTAAGTCACCACTCTTCTGTTTCCAGACCTCTCCTCCAATTACTCCTCTGTGCTCCACCACTGTTGATCTGTGGATAAATACATAGTGTAATTGTTTCCGTCATCTCTTTCCTTTTCAATGTGTTGCCATCATAGTCAGGCCTGTGTGTTTGTGCGAGTGTAATCTATGCAGATCCTCTCTGTGTATAGCAGCCTTGCTATAGTCCTCCTTCCTTCCCGCCTTTTCCTTTCTTATTTACACACATTTTATCCGTCTCTTCATGTGGAAGATGCACAGAAATAGCCTTGCAGTTGTATTCCCCAGCAAAGTGCTTTCATATCTTCATCTCCTCATCCTCCCATCCTCCCTTGCTCCTTCCTCTGGCCGTCCTTTGCCCTTCTTCTCAGATAGTTCATTATACTAATTGACTTCAGTTCTTCCAAGAACATGAGCAGACCTTGTTCCCTTCACATTGCTGTCTCTCTCTCTCTCTCCCTATTTTTTTCTTTTCTCGCTCTCTCTCGCTATCTTAAAGTGTGCAGCATTTGCATAGTCAGACTCCCCTGGGATCAAATAGCCGTTTAAAATCCTCTCTCTCTCTCTGTGCTCCCCTCCTCCATTTCTCCTCCGTCTTCCCCTCTGTCATCCTTTTGCTCTCCTGTCCTCCCTACAGAGCAAACAGAGCTTCTGTTTGTTCTATGTTCACCTCTTTCATCTTTCTTCCCCACACTCATTGGGTGTGTGTGTGTGTGTGTTTTTTTATGCATTAGTGTTTGTTTTGCATGCACCCGGCAGGATCGGCTTAATGGAGCTTCTTGAGAATTTAAAGGAAGACATTCTTGCTAAATCAGACTAGATCAGATCCAACAGATGTTTGCTGTAAAAGAAAAGAAAAAATACATTAGAGCAAAAAACTTGTCAAATTCATCTAAACCGATTAGAGGATAAATTGTGAATATGAATGAGCTTGAAGGGAATGGCTTGGCATAGTGAGACTCACCATGATGAATTTCTAGCTGAATATGAAAATGTGCAGAAACTACTTTTTAATTAATAGGAGATTCAACCTTTAGGGAAGAAATTTCAAGATCTAACAGTGCATAACTCTAAATATTAAAGTAATCTCACCCTCTGCTTTCTATGAAGAATATATTCAGGTTTATGTCCTTAACCTGAAAAAGTCCAAGCAACCAGCACTAATTTGACCATTTATGGATGAAGTGGGAATTATCTTAGTGTCTGTAGCTCACTCTTAGTGGGTTTATTCATCCACTCGGTGGCAGAAGATTGCTGTGCTCCAGCATATTTGTTATAAGTTATAAGACCACATTATGGTGGGTGATCCAGCTATATGATTGGTTGATAAAACTTCTCAGGTCTAAAAGCTGTTCTGCTACTTTATTACTGTGGTGATTAACTGCATGGATGGATAATGAAAGGACACATTATAAATGACATGGGCACCGTCCTCAAAACCTTACAAACTATGATTAAAATTGCACACATCTGCTAAATTGAACCCTGCATTTAACAATCTCAAATATTTTATTTAATTTTCATGTCAAGCTGAATGTCTCGTCTCTCGTTCCCTCTTCCCTCAAAGGTGGATGGCAAGGTGATCGATGGCAGCCTGCTCGGAGATGCCAACGGTGTGGATCCTGCGCCGGGCAGAGTGAAGGACTCTGGGAAGTGGCAGAAGCCGCGGTTCTCTCGCAAAGCTCTGATGAAATGCTGCCTGGTCAAATGGATCATTGCCAGCACAAAGCCACAGGACAAAGGTGAAAGAGGGGGGAGAATCTGATGTGGAATGAGAGTGATTTGTAAGTGAGACTAACAACGGGGGGAACATACAACCAGTGTGGCTAAATGCATTTGAATTGATTGTCAAATCCACTGTCTCGACCCCTCCAGGCCTCCAGAGGTCCCTCTGGACACGACTCACTCACTTTGCCAAACAGTTGATCTCAGGGTCAAGTGTCCAGAGATCATTTAGTTGTATGTGCTCATTTATCAAATCTGTCTACGCCGTTGGTCGATCAATATTCCCTACAAAGCTCTGAAATACTCCGATAGACTATTTCCTTCATCTGACCATTTCTCTCTTTCACCCATCCACCCTTAATCTGCACTGCCTATCCATGCAGGGTCACATGAGGGCTGGAGCCAATCACAGCTGACACTGAGGCAGGGGTAGGGTTTACTGTGGAGAGGTCAACTGGGCATATTAACATTTTTATTAAAACTGGCTATCTGCAGAGTTCAGCTCGGGGAAAAATACTGAAGATGGGGAAACACATTAATAACTTTAGTTTACTTCAGAGGTGGACAGAGTACACAACTTCACTACTTGAGTAAAAGTACAGATACTCCTTGTCAAATATTGAGTAAAATATTACTCAAGTAAAAGTATTTAAAAAACTACCTCAGGAAATACAATAAATTAAAGTAGCTTCATTGTCATTATACAATACACTTAGTGTATAGTTAAAGAGGCCCTACAAGAACCAGTCTGTGGAGGGATCCGGTCTAGTCTCTAGTCTCTGGAGGGGTTTGGTCCAGTTCAGAGGTCTCCAGCTCTGGTCCTGGAGGGGTTCGGTCCAGTTCAGAGATCTCCAGTTCCGGTCCTGGAGGGGTTCGGTCCAGTTCAGAGGTCTCCAGCTCTGGTCCTGGAGGGGTTCGGCCCAGTTCAGAGGTCTCCAGCTCTGGTCCTGGAGGGGTTCGGTCCAGTTCAGAGGTCTCCAGCTCTGGTCCTGGAGGGGTTCGATCCAGTTCAAAGGTCTCCAGCTCTGGTCCTGGAGGGGTTCGGTCCAGTTCAGAGGTCTCCAGCTCTGGTCCTGGAGGGGTTCGGCCCAGTTCAGAGGTCTCCAGCTCTGGTCCTGGAGGGGTTCGGTCCAGTTCAGAGGTCTCCAGCTCTGGTCCTGGAGGGGTTCGATCCAGTTCAAAGGTCTCCAGCTCTGGTCCTGGAGGGGTTCGGTCCAGTTCAGAGGTCTCCAGCTCCGGGCCTGGAGGACCACTGTCCTGCATGTTTTAGATGTTTCCTGATTCAAATGATCAGCCCGTCATCAAGCTCTGCTGAAGTCTGAGCAGGAGTCATTTGAATCAGGAAACTTCCAGGACCGGATCTGGAGACCTTTGGCCTAGTCTCTAGTCTCTGGAGGGCTCCAGTGTGTACAAAACATATTTTATATGGACACAATGAACACAGTCACAAACTCCGGGAGGTCTGTGGGTCCGGTCTCTGCTGGTTGTGCTGTGTGTTACCTCGTGTTGCTGTCTCTGCTCTTCACCCTGATTAACAGACTGTCCTGTGTGCTCCATGTCCAGTTCCTCCTCTGCCTCCTTTTATTGTACTACTTCTTGTCATAGATTCAAGGTGACGGCAAAAATGGAGGCGAGAATTAGTGAGTTAGAGTCGCGGCTCTGCACTTTTGCTAGGTCAGCTTATGCTAGTTTAGCTAGCTATAAAGCTAAGTCTCGTCTCACCTTAGCTTGGCTCGTTGATGCTGGTGACCATGGTAAGAGGAGAGGCGGAGTAGTTGAACACACCTTTTCTTCCTTCCAACATCACAGCACAGTACTTTTATGGCTGCAGAGTTGAGTTTCATCACGCTGACTACAAAGCGTACAGCGGCTGCAGCTGGCGTTACTTCTAACACCATTCACTGGAGAGAGGGACAAACACACTTCTCTGTAAGCGTACACACAACACAACATGGTTACCTGCTGACTATGTCACACATTACCCACAAGACCACCTGCTGAAAGAGGAATGCTCTGCACAAACACTGCACCGCGGCCATGGGACAAGTGAATGAGAGACTCTGTGATGCATGTACGTGCATGTAATTCCCTCAGGATAAATAAAGTAGATATCTATCATATATATATAAAATATTTCTAATAAAAAATAAATAAAAGAAATAGAATATTTCTGTTTCCCAGTTCAGGCTGTAAATGAAAAATACAGATCTGTTATCTGTTATCTGTCAAACTCGCCCATCAAAGTCAGTGGGCGGGGCCAGCCCCACCTAAGGGGGGGGACAAACGGGTCTGCTGTCCCGGGCCCAGAGTAGAGGGGGACCCAGAACTGGGCCCTCATTAAATTATGGAATAGTTTTAAAAATTTCTCAAAATAAGCCTATTTGTGGAAAAGATTATATGATATTTGAGTTACACAAGCTTTTTGTTTGTTTTCTTTCTAATTGTAAACACCCCAACAAATGGTTTGGCCACTGATCCTTTGCTAAGCCCCGCCCCCCTTGGCTACTGTTGCTATGACAGGCTGTTCTCTGTTGTCCGAAGTTCGGTAGGAAAATGTCCGGTCAGCATCAGTCCGGTGATCAGAAAGGAGAATAAAAAAATAAAGGGCTAAGACATTTTCTAAACAAATATTTAAAAAAAGGTGGTGACGGTGAAGCTGGGACGTATAGCGAGGTAAGAAACAGCGAGGTTAGCTTGTAAAGTAAGCTAACTGGACAACTCTAATGTCTATAAGAGAGTGATGTCCACAGAAGACATCCAAACTCTGGCTACAAGCTAATGTGTGTTCAAGGTAATAATACGGCCACGATGTATTCTGTAGAATGAGCCGATCATTATGGAGAAATAATCCAGGTAGGATGAGGATTATACATCATGGCCATGTTCTTACCTTGAACACGCACTGTGTGTGTGTGTGTGTGTGTGTGTGTTAAAAAATAAATAAATACAGTGAACAATCAATGTTAGATTAGAGCAAAAGTAGGAAGTAACGAGAGCATCAATAGAAATGTAGTGGAGTAAAAAGTACAATATTTGTCCTTCAAATGTTTAGTGAAGTGAAAGTAAAAGTATCCCCCCCAAAATAATACTCAAGTAAAGTACAGATACTCAAAAACTGTAGTTAAGTACAGTACTCAAGTAAATTTACTTTATTGTCCACCCCTGGTTTACTATGTAAATGAAGTATAAAGCAGGAGAAGAGCCACTGATTATGCAACAACTTGCACATTGATTAGCTATATTAAATCAACCTTCAGCTATATTTTAAATTATTACATGATTGTATTAAAAAAATTTTTGCTTTTCGCTCTCAAATGAAAATGAAAATCTTTTGTATCTGAGCTTTTAAGAGAGGTATGTTTGTTTTTCTACTCAAGCTTGTCAGTTATAAGCTGCAGCAGAGGTGGATGAACGAAGGCTGGTTTGTCAGAATCTCTTTATTTGAACACCTACGCTGAACATGAAGACAGAACGTCTAGATTCTATTTTCGCCTAAACACAATATTTATTGATACTGAGTGAAACTTGGTTTTTAAATAACCAAGAAGAAGGTTCATGGGCTGTAGGATCAAGTTTGATTGGTGAAATATTTTTAAGCTCTAATTAAACAGTGCTGTCCTTCATAGAAGCTATGCAAAATACTTCAAACTGCTGTAGATTATTTAATTATTTAACTGTTACACCATTTGTTTTTATAGTCTTGCAATATCTCCAACTGCAGCTCCCCTTGGCTGCTGGTAAATGTGGAGTTGGTCTCAGTGCTCCACCCAGTGGTCCAGCTGGGATGGTGCACAGTTTAGCTTTCGTCTGCAGGGAGAGAGCACAAAGTGTGTCTGAAGGAAACCGACGCTGTCTGCTCGCATTGTTGCCCCCTGAGTTAGAGTTGCAGTTCAATCTGCTGCGGTCACCATTATCACAACCCAAACTTTGATTTCTGCCTCATTTGATATTTTTACGGATTTTGTCGTATCACTGATGAGTTATAACACAAAGAAAAAACTCCCTGTGGAAACCTGCTTGAAGGCTTTTTAGCAGAAAAGGACCAGTAATGTCTGGATGTTGGTGGGAAAGCCAATGTATCTTTTTAAGATTTTTTTAAGATTTAGCCACTGCAGCTCTTTAAAAAAAACACGCAAACTGATACCTAGTCAATATTCATGAGCCTGCAGAGGCTTACATTTAAGCCAAAACATTTTGAAGCAGTTTGTGTGATTCTGAGCTGTTTTTAACATCTGCTCTGGACCTTTGGGAGCAGGTTACTGAAATAGTGAGTATTTGACTCGCCCTTGTAGTTTATTACACAGTCTGTTTATCACAAACCTACACGCACTCACACAGTAAATTATGTAGGCTCCTTCTCTTCCTCCCTCGGCTCCAGCAGTGTCAGAGTGTTATCTTCTTATCTTACAGCTTAACCAGACAACTTTTCATTTGTCAGCCCCGAGTAGCAACAACAGACGACTGTTTGCATTTGCAAAAGATTAAAAGGCCTTTGTTGTCTGCAAACTGCTTGGATAGAGTTTATTTGAGCTGAATGTGTGGAGGAGATGATATGATTTTCCTTTTTTTGTTGTTGCAGGCTCTGGTATCGTCTCCTCCTTTATTCTTTTACATAGAAGGATCCCTTGAAGTCCCCAGTTCATTTTTTAGCCAATGTGCTGAACTGCACGAGATGTTGAAGCATGCAAAGTTTGTGAAGCACATCAGATGTATATTCTTCTGCTTGTTTGCTGCCTACATCTACCCAGTGCTAGTGAGTTGCAGGGGCTTTTCTCAGCTGCAAGTGTCGTTTTAAGGTTCCCTGATGCACACTAACACACGCATTTACTCTTTCACAGATTCAGATAATCAATTTTTTTTGTCTCTTTGGTAGCCAAATTGGTGAAAGAACACTTTGTGTGTGGGGGGGAATAGGAGCACAGGGAATGAAAAACATTTAAGAAGAGAGAAAGAAAAGTAAGGCTGTGATGGGATCTATTTCACTCAGAGGGAAGAGAGGTTCAGCATCAGCGGTGGGCAAGCCCTCACCTCTGTAATGGCCAGCAACTAAAAATAGCAGCACAGAAATGGAGATGCATATTAGAGGTGGTGCTGAAGCAATTGCTGAGGTTGAATGTAGATGTGGAGTAGCTGAGACAGGGATGAGCCGGATAACAGCCTAGTTTGATAGACTGTTGGGCACGAAGTATTACAGCTGAGGGCTTTTGGACGATAAACTCAGCAGAGAAATGGGATGCTGGTGAAGCCAGCAGGCAAAACTTAACATGGGGAAGACGCTTCGGGCTCAACAGGGGTGTTATTCCACCTGCTGTTCTTTTTTTTTTATTGACAAAGCGGCCATTTATGTTTACAATTAATCGAAGAGTCGTTTCTGTACTGTTGTTTCTGAGGAAACAACTGCGGAAAAAAACAAACAAACATCAAACTGTTCTTAGAATCAAGAAGTTTCTGCACCATATGCATACATATAAATACTATAAATTCTAAGTGGAATGAAAAAGTAAAGTAAATCATAGAATCCGAACATTTTATACTATTTTCATACATCTTATTGTGTATATTGCTGTGATCTGGTTGGTGTATTCTCAACCATTTTTGTGTGGCAGCTTCATCATCAGCACCGCCTGTAAGGTTACAGATGTGTTTTATCCTGGAATCTGTTGTGTTAGATTATGAATTATATAAGCATGAACTCTGCCACGCTTATTTTTTCATACAAATCAGTGGGAATTTGGATCGGGTCGAAGCTCTTCCATTAAATCTTTTGAATTTTAACTTTTTAAAGCTTTTTACAGAGTGCCTGCACGCATGCTTCTGTGGCCCCTCTAAGCTGAAAACAGTTGTGATGTCAGGATCTACTCCGCAGTTGGTTTATTAATTATCGCTATTATTCAGAATCCATAGTCACATCCAACAGTCCAAACCCCAAAGAGACACAACTGGTAAAAATTTTGGTTTTTATGTTTAAGAAACTGAAACTACTAAATTTGTTGGGTTTTTTTTTTTCAGCACTAGTTGATGATTTCCATCTAATTAGAAATATAGAGGATGTTAAACATACTGTCCTCTGAGCTACATGTGACAGGGCTAAGATTTTTATTTATTTTTATATTTTTTACCCCATTAGGAAATTACATTTAGCAGAGTTTAATCTTAGAATGAAGTGGAACACCCTGGCAGATGAGTAAGATAGTGAGGCCATATAAGAGACAAACGGGGGATATGAACGAGTGTAATATGAGTCGGATTAGATATGAAAGCGAGACCAAGAAGCAGAGGGAAGCAGAGTGTTGAGATTTCTTCACTGAACTGTGAAATATTCTGACGCCAGGTTGTGTTTGTGTATCTTTTGGCAGCCAGAGAAGGTGAGATGAACTTCAGAGGGCAAGCGTGTCCCGGTGACCATGTAGCACCACGGCCTAATGAAGGGTGAAACAGGAGCGCTGTTAACAAGTAACACTGTAATCTGTTGTGGCTTGTCAGGGTCAGTCATTTGAAACGACAGTCCAAACATCAACTGATTCAGTTCACCTCTGAGGCAACAAGGGTAGAGGAGGGAGAAACCAGTGAAAGAGTAGAGAAGAAGGAAGAGGAGGAGAGAACATCACCTGTATCCAACCTGGGACACCAGTTTAAAAAGGAACACCGGGATTCGATCTAAAAGGAACAGCTAACCTTATTCGGCTTTTTCGGCGAAGAGATTCTACTTTCTTCCCATTTGTGGACTGTTTGGATTGCATTTTCCTGTTTTTGACTCCATTTGGTGCTGCTAGTCCTGGCGGTCAAAGTTTAGAGGATGAATGCGGAGTGCAATGCGGAGTGTGAAAAGGAAATCACTAAGCTGCTGCGCTGCTTCTTTGGCTTCATCACTGGAACAGTAGTTCAAGGTATTTTCTCTTTCACTCTGCTGCTGGTTGTTCTGTCTGCTTTTCTGTTTTTCCAGATGAGTTGGATCGTTGTAATCAATGGAAACTGTGTGTTTTGGTTTTTGCTGAGGTGGATGTGCATTTACTGCTTCTGGACGTTGAAAGAGGATTTTATCATGGTGTGCAGCATAGTGTGCATTCATTACATAATGCAGTAGATAGCAAACAAGTACATCCTCTCAATTAAATACCACCTTTACTACTGCTCCCATATTTTAATACATACTAATACCTACGATTGATAACACAAGGCACCAACTCATCCTGTCAGCTACAGCTTAAATATTTACGTACATTTCAAATATAAGATACATAGAAAGCTCTTGCAAAAAATAGTCATTTCAGATATCTATGATTTGATATTTTAGTATTTCCACAAGAAGCTAACCTCCAGAAGCTTCTCACATGGTTTAATTAAAATATTTTGTGATCTGAAGAGTCAAATAAAAAAAAAAGTGTGTTCCACAGATTAACAAAAATATATTAGAACCAAAAATTGTGTTGTTCAATTATTGAACCATCGAACTAAATTAAGTGTATGAAGTTGTTAAAATTTTGAACAACTACAATCAATTTCTGCATTCATGCTGATGCATTAATGTTGAATATTTACATTTTTTTATACTGTGCTAATATTGATGAAATTTAACATAGTCGTCGTTTTTTGTTGTTGAAGTGAATTTTGACTTTTTCCAATTCAGGATTTATGTTTTTATAATTCATCTGTTCATCTTTTCCCAAGTGTGTCCTTCAGTTAGTGTGTGTGTCCTTCCGTTGATCATTGATTGGATGCAAGTCTATCCTCTGTCCTCCTCTTGTGTCCTGTCCTCTTATCAACATCAACAACAACATGGCTTCATCACTGCTGGCTGAATCAGCACAGCACGTCCCCCTTATGCTGTTCCCGCTGCTGTTTTCCTCTTAGTCTGCACTTATCTCTCCTCTTTCTCTTTTTAATTTTCTCCTGTTTGCCTCAGATTGTTCCAAAGTTTGTGCAGTCTGTGTGTGGTGTTCGCTTGTCCTCTTTGACAGGACACAAGACTAAATGATAAACGTTCTCTGCAGTGGAAAAAATCCTGCTTTGTTTAGCCTCTCTGGGTCAAACTCTGACACCTCCCAGTTCAAATCTCGATAATGGACTCCTGTTCAAGTAGGAGTTTAAGTCTCCACTGATCCATTAGTAAAACCTAATCCTGCCTCAGAAGAGCGACCGTAAAAAGAGAGCTATTTGGGTGTTTGAGAAAGGAGAAAATTTGGAAAAAAAAAAAAAAAATCTGCCAGGGCAGAGAGAGTGGGAAGAAATGAGCTTTGATTAAGAAATCCCTGTTTTAATTACTCGGCTAAGGCTGGCTTTGAAACTGCCTGGCTGAGATGGTTTTCTAAAAAGGAGATTATCTCTTATGGAAGTGAGAGTGGGTTGGATTTTAATTGGAACAAAGTCTGAAGCTGAACATGCGAGGCAGAGATAGCAGGATTGGGAAAAACCTGAAAAGGCTGCGTTCCCCCCTCGATGACCAATGTTAGATTTCCAGAGGGTGTTTTGGTGGAGAGGCCTCCCAGCTAATTAAAGTATCTGAGGTGTTGTTTACTGACTTTAGAAAGGGAATTTCATGTCTATACCAAGTGCAGTACATGAAGAAATGTTTTCATCTCCAGTCCCCAGAGCAGGTTGTTAGGAAAGATGTGAGCTATCAAAAGAAGTTCTCTCTCTTAATCAGCCCATCTTTATCTTTGCACGAACACACTAAGAAATTCAGCATGCCAATTTTCACCTGTTTAAAATAACATGGCCTGTGCAATGTACAGAGAAGACAGGTTCTGCAAGTTCATATTTCTTAGCAGATTGTTTATTTTGGTGTATTAATCGTTACTAATCAATCTTTCATCTGTGAAACACACAAAATGATGACACAACATGCATCCACCTATTGGTTTGCAGCTGAGTAGGCTTATAGTTAGTCTTGGCATAAAATTTGATCCCTGAAATTTCATTTCATCTCTCTGATTGTGTTAGCGAATGACTCTGGGCTTGTTGTCTGCTCTGCTGCACAACGTAGTGTCCAGCGTCCTCTAGTGACCAGGGGGGATATTACATTTCTGCGTAACATCAGGATTAAGGCCTCTAAATGTCAAAGCATCAACAAAGAATGAGACATAGTTAGCATAGCTCAAGGTGAAAAACAGAAATATTAGTGTCTGAGATGCTTGAGTATTCCAACATTCTGCCAAATGACTAAGTGATTTATGACTGATCAGTTAGAGGTAACAGATCATAGATGACATCATGCTGCCTACAGGGCAGATTGTAACCTCTAATCTTGTAAACACAACTGTGGTCAAAGCTCTTGCCAAGTGATTGTCACCACCTTTTCCCAGCAAGAGACCACGTTCAGCTATAAATAAAACACCAACTAACTGCTGCATCCAGTCCATCAAGTCAACCTAATTATCCATTCACACCATAAGGATTTACTGTAAATACAAATTGCTCCAAATCAACCTGTGGTAATTACAATTATTAAATTGAGAGACAACAACAACATATGAGAGATATTAAGACACTCAATTATCATCCATTTGACATAAACTGCAGCAGTGAGTCCTCATGAGTAGTAAAAACAACAGAAAATCACAGACTGAGCACAGTAAAAGCCAAGAGCCAAAAAGCCAATTAACACAATTAACATGGTAAGCAAGAAATAGCTGATGTGGTTTCTTAATGGAATATTTTAGCATTTTGGGGAGTACACTGGTTCACTATCTTGTCAGAAGTAAAACAGTGGATAAACCTTTGGAAATTTGTGGAAAGAACCACAAATGTATAGTAATGTAAAACCAAAACAACCTAAACATTGTAAGGTCTAGATCGACAACCCGACATTTTATTTCTCCTGTTTGGTCAATGCATTCAAACATCTCAACCAAAAATGTTTCATAATTAAATGTCAGCCAATAAAGAAACCAACATTTCAGGAAATATGCCTTGCAATTCCCATTTTCATTATACCAGTATTTAATCTGTTCATTAGAAATAAGGTTAGAGGTTAAGCAGGCTGTTGACTGCGATTGCTTTCCTCTGTTGGTGGTGTGAGTATAATTTGATTTAGATCCAGATTAAATTTAACTTGTTCATTACTGTGCACTTCTTTGCCACAAAGTTTTTCTTCCTGTCTTGCCACTAACAACCCTCCTATCACGTAACAACTTCGGTCATACATCCTAATCATAGTGTTTGTATGAATTTGAGAATATTTGGAACCTTTTGTTTTTAGTATTTGATTATGATCAGGACTGTCTGATTTACTTCAGTTATGTTTCCAAAGGAAATGAAAAGAGGTCTCCAGTGAAAGAGAAGTGATGACAGTGACTCTGCAGGCTGCATATTTTTCAGAAAATTCTAAATATAAAATGTCTGAAATTACAATAGAGCTGCTTGGCTCACACCTTAATGGACAGCCGCTTGGGTTTCTAGATGCACATGTAATAGGATTTTTAAGAGATTCTCTCAGAGGTATGGTGTGTAGAAGATATAGTTATGTTTCTATGTGGAAATCTATCAGAAGAAAGGAAGGGTGTGAGACAGACAGAAAAAAAAGTGTGGCGGTTTGATGTGTGTGATGTGAAAGGTCAGAAGCTTCGCAGAGCTGTTTGATCCCTGCCTCTTTTTTAACTCTGTCTTTATGTCGTGGTGTCACAAAACTCAAACAGATTTTCAAATGTGGCCTCTGGCAAAAGCTCATGTGTGTACACACACACACACACACACACACACACACACGCTCTCTCACTTCATGCCATCCCCACAGTGTTCGGTTGTTGCATTGTCAGTATTTGGGATTCAAACTATCCAGCTTTCCTCATTTGCCATCTTTCACACTGAGCTGAGATTTTTCATGCTCGGAATCAAACTTGGCAGCTCAGGAATTTAAAATATTCTCTTAGCATTGATTTCCATGACCGAGCTTTCACATTTGATCGTTTAAAGTTTTGATCTAGACTTCTTAGACCTCTTTGAGTCTCTTGCATTATCCTTGTTGCTGTGGTGGTTCATCTGGACTATGGGGGCTGTGATGGCTGCTCTCTCCGTGGAGGCCAGGAGGCGCCTTTCTCGGCCCAGCTGCCTCTCACATTGTGGCCACAGTGCAGCCAGATATCATCGCTCAGGTAGGAACTCATGAGGTTTCACATCCACATCATTCCCTGTTTCCACTCCATCACTCTGTCTATCACTCATTTCTTCCATGATCAAAATTACTAACTGACTTGACTGGGCAATAAAGTCCAAATTGTTGGTGTAATTAATTGAAATTAAAGCTGCTAATTATTTTTATTTGGAATTTTTATTTGTCCTACACATTATTTTGATTATTTTCTTCTGCAGTCATTAGTATGAGTCATGTTGCGCATCATGTATCATCTATCTGTTTTGCTTTTGTGGACTGTGGCTACAATTTTCCTGATAAATGATGATGTGCATCTGTTCAGTAATAATAATAATACATTTTCCCATGAACTGTACCCATAAAGCAAATCAATAGTTTTTATATTGTAATTATATATATAATATTTTTTTTAAACCATAGAATATATTTGGTGTAATTTAGCCAAATAAATTTTTACACTGCGGTTTTATATTGTATAGTAGTTTATATGCTTCATTACTTATTATGGATAGATGTTGTCTATCTTGTTATGAATTAAACAACTTAATTTAGGAGCTTAAAATGATCTAGTAGTAAAGCTGTAAAAATAAATTGTACCTCAACAAATAATGTTAATAATCCAAGACGCTGTGCTGTTTTACTACAACTTTATCCAGCAGTGACACTATCAGTCAGACTTTTTTGAAATGTGCGCACATAATTCTTTTGTGATGAGCTGTTGCATTTAAACACTCAAGAATAGAGCTCTTGTCTTGATCTTACTAAGGCTTCTATATAAGTGTTTTCCCCTCTGACTGTGGTGAAAACCAATAATCTTTGCTGACTTGTCTGATTGCAGGGAAATAGTCTGGATCCTCTCTCCCTATTTACTGACTGTTGTGTCAGCAGGCAGTACAAAGCCCACCATTTAAAAACCTGTTAGTATCCTAATGGCCTGGCTGAAGGAACCAACACACGCACACACACACGCACACACACACACACACACACACACACACACACGCACACAACAGACCACACAGCCTTACTGCACGAGCATTGAAATGCAACAGAACAAAGACAACTGCACATACAATAAATTTAAATGCAGGACTTGTGCAGCTTTATTGTGTGAATGATTAGTGTCACATGATCCACTCTTCTAAACAAAATAAGGACTGAAATGAAAAATTTGACCTTCAGATTGATTTCTCTGCTGTGAAGTTGGTCCCCACAGACCTACACTTCTTAAAGATTAGTACCAGTGGAGACCAAAATAGATTTATGATTTTATGATGAATGCTTGACAAGTGAACCGTAGGAAAAGCAGAAACGGGTGAGCTCCACTGCCACCACCATCTCACCACAAAAAATATTGATCGCTCTAACTGTGGCCTCCCATCTCTTGTGTCATTAACATGCACATCTTATCTTAATGAATTAGTAGGTCCAGAGTCATCAATTATTCTCTTTTGACCTGTTAAATATACAATCACCTCACGCATGCTCATCGTCACACACTTCCCGTTGTCTAAGTGTGCATGGCCACACTGAACATAGTTGGCTAATTGGCTTCACACATCATCTGAGAACTGCAGCAGCTCACGAGTATGTAGACGGCACTCGAGGCTTGTCTAAAGGGTGGCATCACTTTAGCTGCCCTCTCCCCCCACCAGAATCAGGAGGTGATGGGATGTTGGCTTGTTAATGTCATAGATGGATTCTCGAGTACAGATTCAGGGACCCTAGACAAGAACCTCTTTATGAAAGAGCTGCTAACTTCTCTTGTTGGAAAGTAAATAAAATGAATAGCCAATTTTGAGGCAAGCTCGGGTGAAAATTGACGTGAACAGCAAACAAAACAAGGTCGCAGAGACAAAAAATTACTAGCACAAGATAATGGGATGTAATAAGTATATAAAAGCCTGCAAAAGGACCACATAGAAATAGAAAGTGAGCGGAGATTACAAAAACTATTTGGGTATGAATGAGTGGAGGGACTTTATGTACATGTCTGTGTCCAGGGGCCCATCATCTACGTGCTCTATCAGCCATAATATAGCCCTGGCTGTTGGATATTAGGCATACATTTATTTGTTTATTATTTCATATTTGTTCATTTTGCATTCATTACTTTGCACTTAAATTTTGCCACTAAGCAGGGCTTTAGCTGTGAGTTGTAGCATGTTGTTATTTATCAGAAAAAATGTGTCCCACGACTTTAAACTAGTTCTTCAGTCTGGGCAGACTCAAAGAAAAATGTCTAAAACCACCTTGGATGTAGAAGAAGAAGAGTGAGAGGTGATGGGCTGGATGTGGTCGAGGTAGATGGGACAATTTTTAGAGGAAAGAAGAAACCAAGCAGAGGAGGAGAGAAAGTCTGCGGTTGGCCAAAGTTATGGAATGACAGAGGGAGGAGGAGGAAGAGGAGGAGGTGGCAAATCAGCTGAACAGACAAAGAAAAGGAGGAGTGCAGTGGAGTAAAGAGAGACCACAAGGGCATTATGGGTGGATGGTTTAAGGGGGACGGGGCACTTGAGTTTCAAACGTCAGCTGGAGCAAGTGCTGACAGTGAGTCGAGGGAGGAAAAGTTGCAATTCGAAGCAGCAACACATTAGAATTCAGAAAGAGGCAGAGACCAGGGAGTGATGGAAAAGTATGTGTTGAGGAGGTAGGCACCGGGGGAGGAGGTTTCATTCTCCACAGCTCCTCTCGGTTTCTCAGGATTTCCCTCCCTGGACGCTGCTGCTGTTGTTGCTGCTGCTGCTGCTGTTGTTGCTGCTGCTGCTGCTGCTGCTGCTGCAGATCTAAGTGCCTTCTCTCCAGAGCCATACTCTTCCATATCTGGACCTGGATTTGGACAAACAGTGAAGTGGATCAAGCGGGACAACAAATCCCAACCTGAATTTAATTATCTATGTGGCTGAGTGGTCCTTAGCAGACCAAAGGAGTACTCAGAGAAGTACAGCAGGAGAAAGCAGAAAAACTACTTGGCTGATTTAAAACGTCACAAGTCCCATAAGTAAATATTTGTTATATTTTTTTCTTTCACTCTCTGGAAAGAACTGCCTTATTCTACCAAGTTTTGACTTTGCATGAAAGTCTTTCTTTTTTTCTTTTTTTTTCAAGGGGGGGTGCTGACAGATCTGTTGACAGGAGGTCTGTCTCATCCTGAATATTGTTGTTATGAATATTGCAGATATGGCTGACACTTGATAGTTGGCTTGCCCTCAGCTTGTAGATACTGAGTGTTTAAAGTACGTGCTAGAACTGAAGTTTCAGCAATAGCTTTTGTGGTTGCTTGTAAATAATGGGATAAATTATCTAGAACTGCTAATGCTGTTTGGCCATTTTGCGGCAGGAAGGATGAGAAAACTTGAGAATGTCATGTTCTGTTCTCCGCTCTGTATTTCAATAAGTCAGTTTCATTCACCCGGACTCTTTCCCAACTCCCACTCGATGGGAGCAAAATTATGAAAATGAACTCAAAGATTGCACCAAATTCTTTCCTTTCACAAACAGCATTGTCATCTGAAACCAAGATGTGATTTCAAAGTGTAAACTATGACGTGAGGACTGATAATAGCTGTTTGCATAAAAGGATGAGCAGTAACTTGAGTCTTTGCCAGTCCGAGCTCCTCACAGTGTGTGCCGGAGTTAAGTCTGAAAAGTGACTCTAAACGTCTCCCTTAATGCACTGTAATAAATGACTCATGACACAACCCCCATTTTCCCTCATGGGTCCAGAGAGGGAGGTTTTCCATATATGTCGACTTCCACATATTTTCCACTTCAGCATCAGTGTTGACATTGGAGCAGCCTTCATCCAACTTGCTGGTCTGGTTCTCATGCTGTTGTCCTGGGCCTGGAAACAAACCCATGCAATCACCCACCACCCAGACTGGTTCCTGCCGCATGTCGGTTAATTTCTATTGAAAACACTTGTTGTTGACCAGCCTGGCCCGTCATTACTCAGGCCAGCCTGGGCTTCCTTTCATCTCTTCCCAAGGCCAGGCCTTCTGGTGTAGGCTTGGCCCTGAGTGGGCTCCCCTTGTCCTGCAGTCATGGGGATTCAGGGAATGGAACTGTTTGCCATCGGAGTGGTCATCATCCTGTTCATGGCCGTTCTCAAGCAGTTTGGCATCCTGGAGCCCATGTCCTCGTTCGAAGGTAAGGGCCCCTTTGAGGCCCCTCTACTGGCTTACAAGTACCTGCAGTTATCTATCTACATGTGCTTCTGATAACTCACTACTGAGGTAGGGGCTTTAACCCCAACTTTAGCAATATGTACATGTTTTTAAATGGTTTATTAAATACTTGTCCTAAGAAAAGCAGTTCGTTTTTGGTCTACTGTGGTCCAAAAACACAAGTCCTGACCAATGAGAATGGGTAGTATTACAGATGGGACTAAGAGCCTGAGGATCATTCAGGTTGGAGGAATTGTCATCAGCATATATTGTTGCAGCAAAAATAAAGGGATGATATAAGTTGTGGAAAAATGATTCACTAGGCTGACCATGTAGAAACAAGTCCCCTGGTTTGAGTCCAACCACTGACTATTATTGTGCCTCATTAACTGCCATGTCTCCTCTAAGTTAATCAGATAAATATGAGAAAAAAAATATTAATTTTAGCTTATTTTTCATATTTGCAAATGCAATTTTTATTCCGTACTGTCAGCAGGTCTATGTATGGCATCAGAGTGGGAAAAAGGTTAATGGGCTGTTTTATTTTGCCTACTAAGGGATATACCATAAAACGTTGATGGGCCAATAGACTGTGTGCATTTGGGACTGTAAAAGAGATATCAGATCCTCTTTGAATGATGCAGTTCCCTTTGATTAAAGGTTTGGGCTGAAGGCCAGCCAGTCAGAGTGGCCTGTAGTCAGTTTGCCAAGACAATTACAGCAGGAAGGCTCCAGCCGGCACATTAGTGGTTCTCTTATGGCTCAGCATCAGAAGTAATAAATTCAACAAAAACACCAATAATGCCCTTTCATAATTTATCATTCCTCTCAATCTCTCCAATCTTCAGTTTTTCCAATAGCGCCCCCTCCCTCCTCCTCCTCGTGCTGTAGCAAGGCCTACTCCTCGGTTTAGCATTACTTCACATCAATTATACATGCAGTATCGAACAGGCTTTCCGTGAGGCCGCCTAAATATGGAGCCCGGAGTACTCCTCCAGGACCTTGAAGGACACTGGCCATCCCCTCAGTAGCCTTCAAATTTCTCCTCATGTGTCTTCATCGTCATTGCTGCCACTTCATTACTCCATCATCTCCCTGTGAGACTAATTTACCAACTGCAGTGTCATTAACGCATCTGCTTCAGCATCTGTTCATCTTATGAGCTGAAGGGTTTTTTTCCCAGCTGTCTTCATGTTGGTAAATGTATATTCTTTGCTGGATCTCTTTAGACAGAATTAGATTTCAAACTGAAGCAGTGTTCAAAAGTAACTTTACATTCATTTAAGTATTGTACTTAATCATAATTTGTTATTTTAATTTCATATTTTTTATGCTTATTTTTCTGCTCTACACTTTCGTAAATGTTTTTTATTCAACTACTTGCCTCAGCAGGTGTTTAGCAAAATGTGAGCTGTTTAAGAAGTATATTCATTTTATTTCAAGTTTTTTTTTTTTTTACTAAAACAAAAATGCAGGTATATTTGTTGCTCTTACTAATAAACACACATATCAGATATGACTTACAGTGAGGTCACAGACAATTGTACACCTGTGAAGATATCTACATGACAAAATGTGCATAAAAAGCACAAATTAAAGCTCAAAAGGAATAAAATTCAACAAAATTCCGCTAACATCACCTTTCGCTTTTAGTCTATGAACTACGACTTTTACTTTTCTTTGGCTACATTTCACTGCTAACTCTGCTGTATTCGAGTACGATTATGAATGTGGGACTTTGCCTTAGGTGTAGCTTTTAATGAAGTAAAAGATGTGAATGCTTTTTGAACTTCATTAAGCAGCACTGCTTTAAATATCAGCATTACAATCATTACTGACTTACTTATTGTAGTGCTGCTGTTACGTAGTGGCCTACATAACAGCAGTTTCATCAGATCATGTGTTCTGGTCTGGTCTTGCTTGAGTATCAGAAATCCAAGGAAAATCAGCAGGATTTCACGCTAAAGTAGCTCAAGTGATTTTTCTTCACCAACAACAAATCTTTTAATGTCCTGTTCATAAATTCAGTAGTTAGTCAGCTGATTGCTTCAGCTTTATCTAAAGTTGTGCAAATACCAGATTTTCAGTTGTTGCTAATCCAAGTCTAAAATTATTTGTAATCCTCCAAAAGCCTTATTGTGAAATTGTACTGCTGTGTGTTAAATAACAGAACAGCCCTTGAAAATGATGTTTTTGCTGACCTCTTGTGGTTCAACTTCTCATTTCATTCTTTGAGCATTACAATAGGCTTGTGCTGTTTCAAAATGACAATATATATTTTTAAGTATTTTATTATTTATTGTATATGATTAACAGATCTCAGTTAGCTCTCAGTTGGTTACTTTTTTTTTTTTTTTTTTCAAACCTCTGATAAGATGATGAACCTCTAACAGGTTTTGGGAGATGCCCATGGCCCTCCTCCTTATTTTATGTTATGCTCTTTCTTTATCTTTTATGCTTTACATCTTTTTCATCTGTTGGATATTTATGCAGCGTGACATTAGATGCTTACTTTGGCATTTATCTGCTGAAGTTTCTATGATCTCATCTTAAAACTACACATTAATATAAATTCATGGCATAGTATTTGTAAGAGAATCATATTCCAGTGATAAGAAAGATCTCTATACATTAAGCCTGCAAACTGAGTGTGGACATTATGGCATCTTAAACCAGCCATTAAACTTTTTAAATATTTGCATATTCAAATAGTCAGATTTTTTTTTTCTTTTTCATAAGAAAGGGGAAGACAAAATGAAGTACAATAATTTAAGTCATACAAAATAATCATTAGAGAAATCAATATTAAAGCAGAGTTTTTAACTCTCAAAATACTTCCTGAAAACCCATTTTGATAGTGTGCTTGTAGATATTGAATATGTAGCTGCTGCACATTAGAGGGCCTTTATCAGTCAGCGAACAAATAAGATCTAAGAGTTTATTTGTTGCATTATTTATATGATCAGCAGTGAGCAAAGGATCCTACAGATTTTCCTATAGAAAAGAAATGCTCACTCACTGTGACACAGAAACACTCACCGTGACACGTCTGGGTTTTTAAATAAGTTAATTGATCCGATCTCAAGAAACTGGCCTTTGATTGTTGTTTGGTCAGGTACTCTCCTTTCTGATGTCGATTTTGGTTTGTGGCCAGCTTGGTCCTATTTTGGGAAGGTATCGATGTCATGAAGTAGCCTTGTCGTTAGAGATGTATGAGCCATATTTTGAGACCAAAATCCGATATTTTTAATCCACATTTGACTGTCATACATAATATTTTTGAATGAAACATCAGTGTAGAGAGATTGGAGCAAAACTATAGCTCTTTCACATCTTTTCTGTTATTTCCATGTTTTCACACTGGTGTACTGATAATGGTTTGGTAATTCATTGCTATCAGGATTATAGAAACAGCCATCCTACTATATCTGGAGCAGCACTTTGAAATGCTCTCAGCAGTGATTCCTTATCCATGATTAAAAAAACTCCAAACTCTAAGCCAGAAACACAACGCAACCAACTTCACTGTTCAAGATCTTATTTTTTCATGCTGTACCTTTTACTTCATACAGCCTTTTGCTAACCAGTTATGATCAATAAAGCCCCATCTTTAAATGTGATAGTACATCATCATTTATTTGCTGTAATTGATTTTGCATTATTAATCTGATGCCACAAAGTATTTAATTTATTAGATACCAGTGGAATCTAAACAAATTCTGTCTTGCCCTTAATGAACACTTAGAACAATATTTTTTAAAACCAGCAGCCATTGGTTTCAGGTTCATACTGTCCACCTCACCTTATTGGTGGAGTTAGCTGAGAAAACATGGCCGAAAACAAAGTGACTTCACCTCCTTTGCATGTCTTAATATAAATATGTAAATATATAGTTCTAAGACATACTGGCATTTAACAAATCAAAGATGAGAAAGAGAAAACATTGGTGGTGCAAAATGTTGCATAGAATTGAGCGAGAAGGAAATGTTACATCAGGAATGAAGTTAGGCTACATGCTCACATTGTACATCTTATTTTAATGGGTTTTCTTGAACACAACTACCTCTCCCCTTGTTTCCTTAGCCCCCACTAAACAAAATTCAAAATTTCCAAAGAGAGACAATGAAATGAGTTTTGAACAAGTGTCACGGGACCCGAGGGAGCATCCTGCCTGCTGTCTCCCATTATTACATGAGAATGAGCGTGTGACAGGAATCCACTGAATTAATGCAGCATTGAATCTGTGTTACGTACCCCAGGAGAGTCAGGGGAACAATTAGAAAGTGGATCACAGAGCTGACTGGGGAAATGTGATTCAGGACACCTGTTGACCTCTGTGACCTGTGATTTCTTAAAGGCAAAATGTTTTCTGTATGTCACATTTAGCAAAAAGCATGAAAAATTCTTTGCAGTCAAATCCACTGAAAGTTGCAACACTCAGTTACTTGATGCATTTAATGTCTCTTATGTGGTAATTTTGATGAAGACAGGAAAACTGTAGCTCCACTCTGGATCCTCAGGAGTTCACTGGTTAATTATCAGAAACTAGGATGTGAGATGGATGCAGAATATAGAGTAGTTCAGTCACTTTGCCAGTGCTCAGTGGATAAATCCAAGATGTCGATTGGGTCGTTGATGAGAGTTTTGTCATCCATCAGAGGAATAATTTACACTGGAGGAATCCCAAATCTGCTGCTTTTACGCAGAAGAAAGCCCCTACATATGTAACGTGGGAGTATCTGGGCTCACTTTTGATTTAGCTTGGATTTCCCGTGGATTAAGAGGATGGTCCAATTTTTCTTTCCTCTCTTTCCTACTCTTTTGCTTTTAAAGGCATTTTGAGAAATAATCTGTTCCACTTAACCTTAAAAATGACCATCAAACCCTGCTCTTATTTGTGGAGAATATCCTAAACAGTTCATCCAGAACAGGAAAGAGCTCATGGTCATTTAAAAGGGAGAAGGGGAACTCTATAAAGAGCAACAGAAACTACAAGAAGAGTTACAGAAAAAGATGAACGATGAGTGAGTGACGCGATTTCGGAGACGGGAAGAAGGGTCTGAAACAAATGTGTGGAGAAAGACCAATTATGTAGTAAAAGATAAAAGAAAAGGAAGGACCGTGGAAGAAAAGATAGAAGAAGAGGGGAAGATGAGCGTGAGGTGGGAGACGGAGGGACTCCAGACAGTTGGCATTGTCTGCCTGGTGATTATGTTCCTCAAGCTCATGCACCTGCTGGGCCTGATCGACATCACTGAGACCGGTGAGGGGCAGCGAGGAGGAGGAGGAGGATGACATAGAGTGAGGAGGCTGGAGGGATTTTTTTTTTCCCTTTAGTCTTGTAGATTTTTGTGAATTCTCTTCTGTCCAACTCTGCACCGTTATAAATCACAAGAAGAGTCAAAATAGATGCAAGGTGCTTACAGAGTGGAGAATGAGGAGGAGTATGAGGGATGATAATACACAAGTCATTTTTTACATCTGGGATTCAAATGCAAGATAATTTCAGAGGTTCTTATGGAAATGTGTATTTGACTTGAAAGAATATGGCAGTTAATACTGACTGTCTGTGTAGTGTGAGTAATATTACATACAACCAGTAATTTGTCAAAGAAAATGTGTTATGAACAGAATTTCTCGTGTTAAGAGATTTCAGAAGTTTCTCACTGACTCCTTTTTTTTTTTTTCTACCCAAATATCAAGCAAGCACAAGATCAAGTTATAGTGACTGCAGATTTATGAAATCTTTATATGATTGTGTTTTAGCACTTGTTTACTGCTCTTGTCAAGGCTAGGGAAACATTGAAGTCTTGTTTAGAACCAAAAACATTAAGAATTCCCAAACAAATCCAGTCTTCTGTTGATTTAAACTTGTCAACAGAAGCACATGATATAGAGATTTTTCTAAAGATCCCTCACTTCACAGTTTTTAGAGAGGTTGTGTAGAGTGTCTTGAAAATGTACAGATTCTCAGGTCTCCCTTTTATCTGTGGGAGAGTTCATCTGGTTGAGAAGGTCAAAGGTCATCTCCTGCCGTTTCCTTCTGACTTTATGTAAGACTGAATTGTCTTATTGTTTTAAAAGAACCTCAAAAGAGTAATATACCCCTCACTTCCAATTCCCTCTTTGCTGATTTTGGTGTTAACAATATATAATATATGCCACTGCCCTGCTGGATGTATTATGAGAACAACCTTTTCTCTGGATCACCCTGCACTCATTACAATACGATCCTCTCAGTGTCTGACCTGACTTGACTTGTTATCTTTTTGTTTTTTTTCCTCTTGCTATCACTCTCCCACTGTTCTCCATTTACTCTCTTTCACTTCATCTTGGTGTCCAAACCCCTCCTCCTCTGTTCTCTCTGTCTAAAGATGGTGAGTATGTTGACCAGAGAAACCCGTAAAAACTTTACATAGAGAAAGTTTCCCTTCTTTTTTTTATTTTTTTTTTGAATGTTTTCTTTTTTCCCAGCCGTGCAGTGCTTCCTTTTAGTGTGTATGAAGCCTTAACCAACACTTTCATTTTCATTCTGCATTTTTCTTTCCTAATGTCACCAATAGATTTTCTGAAGTGGCATTTTTTTTTACGGGGGGACAAAAAGTTGCTTATTTGGTGACATTTCCACCATAAAGAAAGTACCTCTTCCTCTTTTTTTTTTTTACTCCCTCGTTTGCAGCCTCTTTCTCCTCTGCAGTTTTTTTTTTTTTTGCTAAATCACTCTGAAACTCATGTTTTCACCCACTCCTTGATAACAAATACCTCCCTGTTGAATGTGTGATCCCCACCCCTTCCCCAAATATTGACCTGCATCCACACACTCAATGTCTGCCCCATGCTTCCCCTTTTTCCCTCTGCATCACCTTTCTCTCTGCTGTCTCTCTTTATTTCTTTCTGTCTATCCACCCCCTTTCTCTCTGTCTTTCTCCCCCCTCCTTCTCCCTCTTCCTGTCTGTCTATCCACCCCTTTCTCTCTCTCTCTCTTTCTTCCACAGACAGCAGCGACAGTGATTTGGAGCTGTCGACAGTGCGTCACCAGCCGGAGGGGCTGGACCAGCTGCAGGCTCAGACCAAATTCACCAGGAAGGAGCTCCAGTCTCTTTACCGGGGGTTTAAGAATGTATGTCTGGCTGCTGAGGTTTTAATTGCTTTACCACCATTAATGTGCTTTATTTAGATGTGAATCGTTCTAATATATATATCTCTCCACTTTTTCTTCCCATCCTGGAGCAGGAGTGTCCCAGTGGGCTTGTCGATGAGGAGACATTCAAGTCCATCTATTCTCAGTTCTTTCCCCAAGGAGGTTAGATGTTAAAACAATCTATTTTCTGACAGAAAATTACTAGCAGATTAGTTGGCTCAGAAAAGAGGGAGTTTTTGTGTGTGTGTGTGTGTGTGTGTGTGTGTGTGTGTGTGTGTGTGTGTATGCGCATGCGTGCTTGGGGGGGCACAGGAAAAAAAAAATATTGATGGTTATCAAACATCAAAATATTTAAGGGAAAATTTGGTGATGGTGGTGTAATAGATTCTTTGTTGAAGTAAACGAAATAATATATTAACAGTACATATACAGTATTAATGCATGTTCAACACAATCTGCTCTAGTAATGGATCAACATCAAAATACTATGGTTCTGATGCCCTTTGGCTCCTGTCAGGTGTCAATCATATAAAACCTGTTCGCCAAGATAAAAGCTGAGATGGACATTTTTATTTTCAGGATAATTTTGAACTTCCTAACTGCACTTCTGAAGTGCATTCATCTATGTCAAACTAATAATCAATAATCAATAGTCAAGGTCATGGTTTATTTGGGAAGTTTGGTAACACTAAATCCACAATGACTTCTCAATTTGTCCACAGATGCAACCACCTACGCTCACTTCCTGTTTAACGCGTTTGACATTGACAGAAATGGTTCAATCCGGTTTGAGGACTTTGTCATTGGCCTATCAGTTTTGCTGCGAGGTTCAGTCACTGAGAAGCTCAACTGGGCTTTTAACCTCTATGACATCAATAAGGATGGCTACATCACCAAAGAGGTATGTGTGGGTCATGGGGTGTGCAATCTTTAGACAATGACAACAAAAAAGAAACATGGAACGATTTTTTTTTTACAGTTTGTCTAAATATATTCATTAAATGTACCACAATTGGAGGATGTCAAATTTGAAAAATGTTTTATCTGAAACCACAGACACCTTGATATTAATCTTGCTCTGTCTGTACATGTCTGTAAATGAGCTTCGTTCACATATGCTGCAGCATAAATTTGTCTTGTGTATTTGTCAGTGGAAAACATTACAGGATTCTTTTGTATTTTTCTCCTCAGGAAATGCTGGCAATTATGAAGTCAATCTATGACATGATGGGGCGATACACATACCCCAGTGTGCGAGACGAAGCGCCCTCTGAACATGTGGACAAGTTCTTCCAGGTTCTGAATGCGTGCACACAAAAAACCCACACGTGTACAGTGAAACAAGTTTTTTTTTTCTTTTCAGATTTTTGCCAAAGGAACATTATGATGTACAGAAAGAGAATGCTTTAGACAATGTCTCCTCTTGATTTTGGTTTTTGTTTTTTCCAACAGAAAATGGACAAAAATCGAGATGGTGTAGTGACAATTGAAGAGTTCATCGAGACCTGTCAGAAGGTGACTCTTTTTCACCCACTCACTGTCACCTATCAGCACAAAATAGTGACCAACATACCACTGACCATGGTTCACAGTCAGCAACAATAAAAGGTTGCTGGTTAATCCAATACTGGTGGAAATTTAGCTTTCCTTATTCCCCCAGATATATCCATGGCCTTCCTCTTCTTATTTTAGTGTCATTATTTGAAATTCATTAATCGTGCCATCCTCAGCTATTTTGCCCAGCACTTCTCATTCTTATGATCACTGTGTGGTTAAACAAATACAAAAAACTGCCATTTTAATACAATTATTTAATACTGAGCTTCGCTCAGTTTAGTGAGTGACTTTTGGAAGAATTTTGAAAGACTCAATCTGTATTTGTCGACTAATGAAGTAAAAAGAGAATAAACACTGACGTCTATGTGATACAGGCACCCATTGGGCCCATAAGATTTCCCAACACATTTTTCGTTGTGTTTGGGTGACTCAGCTGAAAAAAGAAAAAAGAAAAGCTTTGTACTTCTCCAAAAGCTGTAAAACATCTACTTGACATTTCCAGCTACAGTGGTGGAGGTTGCACCTCTTGCTATATTGGGTAGGCCTGAGAATAATGAGGCAAATATTTGCTGTTGCTGTGGAACTATAGTGTACAAGCTGTTTGGAGATGTGTGGAGGTTAGTTTTTCCTGGCTACATAAAAGATGGAACTATTTGGTCTCACTTGTGGTGTGTTTGGTTGTCCGTAAACAGCATCGGAGTTCTCACCCACATCGGATTAGTAAATAAGTGAATATTTAGTTGATACTTTCTGCTAGTATAATTTACTTCAAATAAAAACACTGGCCAACAAATTTGCTGCGACCTCACAGCTGTTCAAATGTGACATAAATCCCAGGTTTCAAAATGTAAGAAAACTTTGGACCCCAAAATAAGTTATCTACCATTTGGGAATGACATGGTAAATGGTTTATCATGAATGAACCAGTTTTGTTTCTAAAGAGTTAAAGAAAATATGTTCGGTTTTTTGTCAGACATCTGAAAACTGTGTTATGTCTAAAATAGGAATCTGTTTAGACTTCTGGTGACCAATGTTTTTGTTTTCTTTCTTTTTCTATCTAGGACGAGAATATCATGAACTCCATGCAGCTGTTTGAAAATGTGATATAAGGATTCAAAATGCTCTCTGACATTTTCATCCCCTCATCCACATGCACAATTCACACACAAATGCAAGTACACTCATGTGCATCAGCAACACTTCAAACTCAACACTGAAACATGACATCCTGCCATTCGAGAGCTAAAACACTGCAAAGAAACAGGAACTAGATGTTTTTTCTTTTTCTTGCAATGGCTCTCAACTCTTGCAAGTGCTTCTGGATTAAAAAGTTTCTTACAGATAGAAAGAACAACTTGCTGTATAAAACTCATTTATCCAGTGTGTTTTTTGCACATGTGTATCTGTGTGTGTGTCCTCACCGAGGAAACACATGAGTCTTGAGCTTTTTTTCATCAAACAAAAAGAATCAACAACCAATAAGGAGTAAAGAGGCTTACAATAATCCACTGACCTGAGCACATAAGGACACTAGCTTTAACACTAATACATCTTGTTTCTCTTTCTGTCAATCACAAACACACACACACACTGAAGTACACACACAGAGAGAACAAAGAGAAGCACTAACAAATCGCAGCACACACACAAAAAAAGGAAATGAAATTAAGCATGTTTGTCTTCAAATATGTGATGTGGAATTAGCTTGCACTAAAAATGTATGACTATGTATTATATACGCCTGGAATAACGGCACTGTAGATACCTGCACCTGATACACCACTGATGGAAACCAGTGTGTATGTATATATGTATAGTGAATAGTTGTATATCCTACGTTGTATCGGTCTCTTCTGTGCTGCACTGAGTGATGGAATAGGATCAGATCAAAATATTTGTTTATCTATACGTTAATCAGTTGATCCTCATGTTTAGTAACAATTCTTCACAGAATTTTGATTAATTATTCAAAGGTTTTTCTTTTTTGTATTTTGAAAGATTATGTTTAGCTGGTAAGATTGGAGAAGGGAGTCTGCTCACTACTGCGAAAATACTAAAAGACTGTCAAATGTGTTCTTTAATTCTGAATTAAGGCTATTTCTTGGTTTCTCAGTATCTATGAGCATGCTGACTCTAACTGTATTAAGTACAGTACGGTAAGGCCTTTGTGATGATGGTTGATTAAAGAAGCTATCAACAAGAGCAATCTCTCTCTTTGAATGTGTCTTTTCACTGCATTTTGCTCCTGCATTCATATGATAAAGCAGCAAAAAATGTGAGTGTGCTAACAGCAAATGAGGTGATAAGAGTATTCATCAATTGGAAAACTGATGGCTGATATATGGATACTTTCTCAGAAAATGTGAGGTGTAAAATTTGCCAGCTGGATGTGGACATCCTGTTTGTAGAGATATTTACTTGTACTTACTTATTTTCTATTTTCTGTTTCCATTCCATATGCTTCAGATATAAATATTGCTCTTTATATGGCATTACTTTTATTTGATCGTTGTCATTATTTTTAAATAATAGCTTTACATTTTAAAGATTTACCATGAGCTTATAAAATATAATGGAAATGTATTATATAATGACACACACAAAGATTTGAGGAAACAAAAAGAAAGATACAAATATACCCATGAATTGTGTGAACTAACTGGAGGGTTTCAACCCCAGGAACTCCTAAACTAAAGTATAACGCTGTATGTAAGTAGCTGCACCTGGATCGGCCACCGCAGTGTGCTACTGATGCATGTTGGCATGTTGCTGAGAGCCACTCCTCCAGAGAACTCCCTGCTAAATATGCAAACATTTGCCATAAATGGTCAGTTTCCTGGCATAAGTGTCCCTAACTGACCTCGCACAGTTCATGGTCTGTCACTGTTTTGGCTGATTGTGGACTCCATGAGACTCAGAATATGATTTATGATCACGAATCCCATCAGTCAAGCACACATCACACATTTCCTGTAAAGTTATGTGACATCACTGCTGCTGCACATTCTGCAATCTTTTAAGATAATATAGTCAATATTTATACTATTAAATCACATATTTTTTAGACTTTTAACACAGTAATTATGATAATTTAACTTGGGCTTCAAGAGTTAATGAATTGCGTTTTTCACAGTTTTCTCTTATTATCGCACTAAAAGAGTGACTGATTACAGAAAGAAAGAAAGAAACAAAAACCCTATTATGTAGCCTTATAGCTTTAGGTTACCTTTGCGGTTAGCATTCTGATGTATATTGAAATTTAATTGAAAGGGGCCTTAGAGGTACAGTCACGTAATCTTGAACTGTTACATGTTATGTGTCTATAATTAGTGTGAATGCTGAGTCATCATTCATATCTATCGTTATTCAACTCTTGAGTAATTTAGTTTAGTTATTTCTAGATATTTTAGATACCTTTATCTTCCTACAGTATTTGTGCAAGAAAGACCATTCAGGTATCAAAACTCTTCTGTCATTAGTGTTGTAAAACTTTTTGGCATGTGAGCTTTCTGCCAAACTGCAGTCGGTTGAGATGTTTGCCAAATTAAATACTCAGTTTGCTCTGAAGGATCACTCAGAAAAAGATACTGATGTTAAGACAGTATTTCTTGACACTTCTGCTTCCACCTTTGACAGCCAATAAGTTGCCCAAAATTTGAACATCTTAATGACTCTCAGTTCCTTCTCTTTAACACTACAGCTATTTTTCATGAAATTGAGCTGTTTTTCTCAAACTATTTCATGCAAAAAGGCCTCCTTGCTAACAAGTCCTCAACTATTACTTAGATCGGTTCAACTTTTGCAAAAGTTAAATATTTCCACTTCTTCTCCATAAATTCAACTTCTTTACTATTGTTTCAACATTACTGAAGTTTTTTCCATGGGGGCTGAAACTTTTTTGACCAGTCTCTCAGGTTGATGTACAACAATTTGCATTTGGGCAATTTAGAGTGACCTGTACTTAACCTGCATGTCTTTGGGGTGCAGGAACATTGAGAGCGTGCAAACTCCCCAGGTCTGGGAAACGAGCCATGAAGATTCTTGCGGTGAACCAGAATTGTTAACCACCATCCTGTGGCTCTTGATGTTTCATAAGAATATGGCAACTCTTGTATTGCACAAGCCTTTTTTTTCACGATAAGCTTTATACAGCAAACTTTTTCTGCTGTTTGTTATCAGTTCTACTGGATGCAGATCTCTCAAAATTCAGGACAGTCTTCATTTTATAAATACTTGGTTACTTCTGCCTGATTATGAAACTGTCAACTCCCAACCGGGTTATGCCACCCAGCCCATGTGCCAAAGTAGGTCGATGAAGGCAGTGCAGCTGGGCAGCCGTCAGATGGCAGTGGGGGCGAGTAAATAAGCTCAGAGGCCCAGATGACGATGAGCGGACGAAGACGGTTTTATTGTTTTAGAGTCGACGGGTTGATTAAGCTTGAACCATAAAAGCCAGACGATGCTTATACAAGAAACGTTCATTGTTGCAAAACCAGACGCAGACACCGATATCTACCAGGGAAGGTCGGGGGGGGCATGGGGGGGGTTACATCACCCTTATACCGCCTCTGATTGGCTGAGCCGCGGTGCCAAGGCCGGACGAGAGGCGGGCCCTGTGACGTCACGGTTAGACGTGAGTGTGCGTGATGACGACAGTCAACCCCGTGGCTTTATGAAAGGCGAGCTCGCGGAGCGCACCGCGCGGCTGTAGTTCGTTGAAGCCCGCGTTTGTGTCAGGGAAGGAGCCCGACTCCGAAGAACCCGGGTACAAAGACGGTCTCAGCACCGCCACCCCCCCAGGACCGTCGCTGTCCGTCTTCGGGCCGTCCTCCGGCCTCCGACCCGGACTACTCTCCGCCCGCTCAGCTTCAACAACACAAGCCACGGGGACGGACCAACGGCTGGCTGAGAAGGGAAGTGGGCTCCGTCACCTCTTTCATCAGGCAGGTGAGCTCAAAGCGTGCCGTCCTAAATCCCATGAGACAGACTTAACGCACACACCAGGATGTCAGGAAGTAGGACCCGGCCGGAGTCCCGCTGTGGACGGTCTCTGTTTGTCCCCGCAGCCGCTACCGGCAGCGGGAAACCCGCTGAGGGATGGTGAGGTGTCCGTTCTCAGAGCTGGAGGACTTAACGGGCCCACTGGTGTCACCCGGTGTCTGTCTGTCTGTCTGCCTGCCTGCCTGTCTGTCTGTCTGCCTGTCTGCCTGCCTGTCTATCTGCCTGCCTGCCTGCCTGCTGATGCTAAAATGTGACCGTGAAGCACAAGGCCAAATTAGCCGTCCTCATCCTCCTCTCTTTATCTCCCCCCTCTTTATTTAAACAAATAAACGCGGAATTACGCATTTTCAGCCAGCACCTAGGGTTTATCTTTTTGCATTGGAGGTCAGAAGCCTGAAGGGTTTTTACATATTGGACTGCTGAAACAGCCCACGGGAAGGCTGAGTGGCATTGTCCTCCATCATATAAATTAATAAAACGTGGAGCTGATAAACTGCAGCTAGTAGGCAGCACTGAACTTGGGACAAGAGAGCTTGGTTGTCCATTAGGATTTATTGGCTCTTGATGAAGGTTTTCCTGGAAACGTGGCTGTACAGGTGTGTGTGTGTGTGTGTGTGTGTGTTTGTGGGCATCTGTCACAGGCAAACACACTTTATTAAAAACAAAAGTTCATAGAGCGGAGCACAGAAGTAACCGTGTAATGTTGTTGGAAAAAGATGCTGCCTCCCCTGGAGTCTGGATTTGGGCCCAGTCTTTGTGAGAACCAAAATTAAGCCATATGTGCTGGGAAAATGACCATATTTTTGAATTATGAGTGAATTATTTAGATGTTAAGGTAATTATTTCACATTTACTTAATGAACTCAAAGAAATTGAGAAAAACTAAACAGTGAATTTTATCCAAATTTTGGAGCAACCTAGTAGCCAGTACTTGGTTACCCCCTTATGTGGACATACTTCATATGTAAAATATTTGGATTTTTGCAACTGGACAATCAATCACGAATTCTGCATGCAAAATATCCTGTAGTAAGTCAAGAAACTGATACCTTATGTGGTATCTCCAGTCAGCTTTAGAGCTTTACACGCACACACCTTATCCATTATCTTACTCTTCTGTTTGTTTTGAGAAGATCTGGTTTTGTTAAGCAATACTATGCCATCTTTGTCATGTTTTGATCAGGTTATCTAGAAGCGTAATGGTTGAGTTCATGGCTGAAATTCTCTCTGATATAGACTGATGAATTTGATTAGGTTGTCCATCCCATACCCTACCTCAAGACTTTTTTTGAGGTAGGAAAACAAACAACCATTGGCCATCATAATATGTATATAGAGGTTCTGAGTTGAGGCAAGAGACCCAAATGGGCCTTTGCCAGGCCTCAACTCCTGGTACATCACTTATTTGACACAAGAGACAAAGCAAAGTGGGGGGGGGGGGGGGGGGGGGGGGGGATAAACATCAGAACAAATTTCATAGCCTTACAAAATACGTAGTCATAGAGTAGTCATCTGTTTGGCAAACCATCAAGGTAGTGAATTCCAGTAGATGGTACGAGATCACATTGTGTAAGCACAAGTGTTAATATTTATTTGTCCCTGTGATAAACTTATTAATAGGCAGCTCAAGACTGAGCACAGATAACACTTCAAATCTTGGACAATGAAGCTGACCTGAAAAGAATGTTGATGTGTGATTTATACTTTTTTAAAATTAAATTTGCTTAGGTTTAATCTGGATGTTCTTTGAAACTGAGTAGGTAGAGCAACTTCAGAGTGTTAGTTGTTGCAATTCAGTGGACTGATTTTTGCATGCTAGGGCATTTGATCTGCACATGGCCCTGCCGTTTTCACAGGAGTCAGTACTGGTAAATTATATCTTGTGGCACCCTGGTGTGAGAAGGCAAAACAAAGACTGTTGGCAGTCCCTCTCCAACAGTAGTTAAGTGTAATGCTCTTAACTTGAGCGAAGTCTGCTTACTGTTTTTAAACCAAATCAATCACCAATTTTTCAGGGTGACAATGCAACAATGCACTCATGACATGTTTTTAACATGTGTTGCAAATGTATTAGTTTTACCAGTTATTGGCAACAGACCCAAGATCCCAGATCTTTCCTTTGGTTATACTCTGTTTTGTTTGTATACCTTGCACAACCTGCCCAAATTTGGCATCCTTCCCAATTTTGACAAGGTCTATCAACCAGGTGTCATCTTAGACTGTAAACCAATGAGTTATGAGCTTCTAGATCTAAGATTTGCACACATTTGTCTGACAATTACCCTGATACAGGTGTAGAATTGATGCCTAGGTGGAAGTATGTTTATGGCTCAGATTAGACATTAAAAGCCAATAATTAAAAACAAGTTTATTATTTCTGGTAAAATGCTGACACAAACTGTCTATGAAAGGCTCAACATTCAAAAGCCTTTTTCTAGCCTTCCTTGGCAACTCCTCTTACCACCTGTGACTTGCAGTTAAAGGATATGGAGTGGAGGATCACTACACAGGAAGCCAGGTCAGACTGGGCCAGAAACAGGAACACTGAGCTGAATTGGGTCGCAGAAATGGATTCTTGGCCCTGTTTGCTGTAGGCAGCATGTGACTAAGATTATACTGTAGTGCTGGGTCATGTTGTGCCTTCCCACTGTACTGTGTAAAGGTGTCTGTCTGTGTTTGGTGGCAAATGGTTTGAACTACCTTGCTGTTCTGGCTAGTATACCACGAAATTACTTGACATTAAATGCTTGACATGTTAACAGCTGTATGTTATGGCTTCTTCTAATCTTCAATGTTTTGTGTGATTCAAAGAAATTGGGGAAACAGGGACGTAAATGGCCAAATACGACACGCCACACTGTGATCATTACATAAAACAGTCGAAACAACATAGCCAGTTAAAACTGTGAAACTACATTATTCTAAAGTTATCAGAGAATGATTGCTTCAAATCACGGGACAAATCCTGTGTCAAAATTACAGTAGACCTTTGTCAGCCATCAGTCGCACAGGAATGTCTTTTTGTTACAAGGTCACATCTGGCCTAGTTTAATGAGTTGGAGAATAAATTAACGTTGGGTAGATTTTTCTTTTATTTGCATTCTGAACATTTATTCTTCTTGTGGGTTGGGATGTGACCATTGGGATGCATTGATTTAGTGGTGATGGATCATATTTTGTTGCAGATCCTAGTGTTTTTGTTGTATGTAGTCCCTATTTTTCTGTCGTTACAACACAAACATTTGCTTTTGTGTCTTTACCATGCCATGTCCTGTCATATAAATGCCATTTCAGCATGACTTTATTAGCCATCACAAAATTTGAACCCATAAAAAACACACTTTCAAAAATTTGTTCACCTCTTTTTAATATAAAGGTGATGAAAGTTGTCCATGTCAGATGGCAATCAAATCAGAGCAAACAAGAAATGGGCATTCATTAAAATTAATATGTTGGCCCAGACATATTCCAACCCATTTTTTTCTTGACAGACTCTTAAAACAGTCATAAGGAACAACCGACTGACTGGAGTAGTTACAATACTGTTGCTTTAATTTTTTGCCTCGTGATCTGCATCCTTTCTGCTTACAATAATTTCATTTTTCCATTGTACTACCAGACAGTTTAATCTTTGCCAGCGTTCTTTATAAAATAGCTCAGATTTTGTACCTCATTTGTAGACAGTTAAATGCCTATAAGTTTTCCCAGCTAATCACTGCAGGTTACAGGAAAATACTGAAAACGAGTAAGGACCTGCCTCATTTCTAAACTTCAGGTTTCATAAAGATTTATTCAGTAGTCATGACTGATGATGGCTGCAGTGGAGGCAGCAGATGAAAGAGTTTTAATAATTGACTGTTTCCTATTCTACTGGAAGTGATCCATCTTTTTTACAATTAATTTATTTTTACCCACAATCTTTCAGAATAAAAGTTTGACTTGGGCCTTATTGATGTCAGGCACCTTCTTCAATAAAATCAGATACATTTGAAATAAACACTATGCAGAGTGTCAATTAGCTGGAGCCAATTCATTGACAAATGATATTTCAACTGCTGACTTAACTTCTTTATTTAGTGTTACTAGTAAAATGACAGTAAAAAGAGGAATCATCCTTCTCATTTAGACATTTTGTCACAAAAACAAACTAGAAGGGTAAATCTGTTAATTTGTGTTTATCAGTTAATCATAGCTCCTCTGCTAGTATATCCACTCAATGACCACAGACGTGACTCTTGTTTCTTTAATTGCTGTAATGCTGCAAATTGACTGCCTGCTTGTTCTGTTTCCTCGTAAAATCTATTGTTCTGTTAAAGCTGGCTTATAGCCTCTATTCAGTCTTCACTGGTCAACTTTAATTTACAGGCTTATTATGTATAGCTCTGTGACGCTGTTGCACATTGAAACCTTGTTCTAGTACTCAGCTCTTGACCTCTCTCTTCTCCTGGCATTTGTCTGTGAGGATTGTTCATATCTGTACACAGCAGATTTTCTCATTATCTCTCTGAGGCCTACTCACTTTTGTCTGGCCTGTTCCGTGATCCACCAACACACTTAACGTCACCAAGTTAAAAAAAAAAAAAAGGGGGGGGGGGGGTTATTTTGGTGATGCACAGGCTGCTCTGCTCTAGAAAGTATGATGGAACAATTTTGCAACTTCATTGGTTGGTAGTCCTGTGATATTAAGGACTACTTGGGCTTTTGCATTACTTTAATCATTTCTCAAATTTTTTAGGCCAAATTATTTATCGGTAAAGAATATCAAACAGTTGCAGGCACATGATACTTCAGTTCGCATCAAGTGGGAAATGTTTTTGCCTGTAACTTTTCCTCATTCTGCCATAGACCTTTTTTTTTTATTGACCACAATGAAATTTATTGGTAGTTATTGTTCTCTGGTTGTAGCTTTTCTATTTGATTTGCTTCTTTACTGTTTTTAAAACATTATTATCATCATTATTAAAATAAATATCTTTGGGCCGGGAACAACATATTTGAAAAATGGTTCCTGACATTTTACATTTATCTATTTACTGGGGGGGGGAATCAACTGGGGATTATCAAATAACATTATGGGGATCAATCCACAAAGTGACCCCAAATGAACTTGCAATTCTACTACGTTCCTTTCATGTCTTACCTATTTATTTGTATGTTGCATTCTATTGAACTGTTGATTCATTTTTGAAATTATTAAATGTGTCATATTGCAGAGCCAAAGCTCTAACCTGTGTAACAGTTGTAATGGGATACATTCACAACATTATCTCTGGTAAGATCCAAATTTGATTTAACTGAATAACATTTTCTGCTCTGTAAACATTTGGCCTCTGCATTGCTATCTCAGGTTAGACATTTTAGCTGATCATTATGGATGGGGTTAGGGTTAGGGGATCATTATGTTAAAAGCTGACAAGGTAATCTGTCTCTATACAAGCACATGAATGTGGCTTTCCCAGCGAGAGCCGCAGCAGGAATCTGCCTTAAATGTCTTAGATGATTTCACCACCTTGAATCAACAGTGGATAACTTTGTCTTAAACATCCATGCTGTGCTTGGTGGGGGGGGGATAACCCCTAAGAAAAGTGCATGGTTACAGTATAGGTTTTTGTCTAAATCCAACCTTCAACAACTATTTGTTTGCTGTTGATTGCATGCTCTGTGGGTGTAGCTTTTTGTTGTTTAGTTAATTTTTTTTCTTTTGAGAGAGACCGACAGTTAAAGGCAGAATACCTCTTCTCTCTTGACCTGAATGAAATGGTCTTTCCTGCTGTTTGCTTTCTTTAAGTGTAGCTTTCTTTATTGTATAGCACAGTATAGGCATCCTACTGCTGTTGAACTCCAAAGTAATAACAAAAATGGGATTTATTTATTTAATTTGATGTAGAAGTTGTCTAAATTTCTTAAACTATAATGAAACTCATGAGTCCCCATCACCATCTCTGTTGTTGTCCAGCTTGGTTACGACTGAAATCTATGCACAGATTTATCATTGATGTGATAGATACCAAAAAAGTAAATAAATAAAAATATTAAATCAACTAAATGTGTATAGTGCTTTTCTAGGTTGTTAATTCACTCAAAGTGCACATCCATTCACATGCATGGTCAGGTGATACTCTTTCTACTACTCATACATCGATGACACGTGGGGTATTTTGGGGTCCAGTATCTTGCCCAAGGATACTTTGACATATGTAATGAAGGAGCCAGTAATCAAACCACTGACGTTCTGATCAATACATGACCCTTTCAACTTCTTGAGAGCCACAGCCACTGTACTAAATGGTTTGCTGCCTTAATATGACCTCAGACGACACCTATAAAATGTGGATTAGTTTTGTCAAAACACACTTAAATCATTGTCAAGTCATAACGGTGTTCCGTTTAACAAGCAATGGATGATGGATTAAAATGAAAGTTAAAATGTGATGAAGGCAAAATGCTGAAATGAGTTTACTTTGCAGTGCTGAAGCTGAAAACAGGTGTCTCTGATCAATAAGAATAAGCAGATATTTTAATGTGTTTGTGCCCTATGGAAAAACATTAAATCCAATTTATGCGGCTGAGTCAAACCAGCAAACTGCTCAAGTGTAATTGAGTTGCGACCAGAACCACTTGCTTGCGTGCATGTCTATGCCTGTAACCCATGTAAAGTTTCTGTCTGACTGAATCACACTGATCGATATTTCTACAGACAGCTGCCACAATAATATGGTTTTGTACAACAGTGCGTGTGTGCACCTCCTGAAGTTAGTGTCTGCTTGACCCAGGCCAAATGGATGCTGGTACCAGAAAGGAAACAGCATGACACGAAGGGTCAAGTGTCTGTAGGATTATTTTTGAACCGCAAAGTAAATTCATATAGTTATTTTCTATATTTCTGAATTCAATGGTAATGCAAAACTGAAATAAAAAAAAAATTGCTTGTCTGTTTGAGCTTTATTTAAACAGTAATAAAAAAAACAAAACAAAACAAATAAATAATTAAAATTTACGGAATTGTTAACGACTGACTTTTCCTGATACTCCATCAACCACATCAAGTTTATCATGATAAAAAGATGTTTCCGTTTGGACAACAGACAAACTTTTTTTCTCCCCCTTTTTTTTTTTTTTTTTTTTTTAAGCAAAGTAAGTTTTGTTACTTGAAATGTCCTTCTAAAATAAAGTTGCCTGTTAACCAGTCGGTCATTGGATGGTTACTGCCGTCACTGTGGTTGCACCTGCTTTGACAAACTCTTATCTTAACTCACCTCCATTGACAGGAAGTTGACGAATGTGAACATGAATTTTCAGACATTCTACAATCTCCCTCCTCACGGTGAAATATGAACCCCTCACATGGACCCTGTCACATCAGTGTTGTCTGCTGTCACATGAGAGCAGCTGCCGCCATGCAAATTTTAAGTTTCTTTTCCCTGATCTACATTGCTTTGTTTCAAGCTCTGTAGTTTTGAACTGCTGTTTTATTTATAAGAAATGAAAATTTATAGGATGTTTATACACATAGCTCAGTATAAATTGCATTAAACGTATGTTACAATGTAAATACAATTAACACTGAAGACTCATAACCTTTTAATGTTTTTAATACACTGTGTTCAATTCAAGATGTTTGTTTTCGTCTGAGGCCTTCGACAATAACCTCATGTTCTTCTTCTTCCACTTCCACTTCTTTTGTCACTGTGTTTTCAGCAAATACATTCAATAGGTATTGAATAGAAGATCTAAATCTAGCCAGTTTGGTTTGCACTGTTTATTCAAACTGGATTTTCAAAACGATTTTCTTCTTTTGATTAACACAGGGTAGCGCTTACTTATTAAACTAGGTTTTTGTTTTTTACAGCAACTGTAATTTAGGTCTTATAATTTTTAAACTCCTAGACAAGCCGCATTACTTATAATAATGTAAATTATATGACTTGTTCTTTCATTTAAGCTTTGTCTCGGGGGGAAACCTTTCATGAACCTAGCTGATCTTTCGTGAAGTGCTTTATTATTAAGACAGTATTTACACAGTACGTCACCCTAATCTGGCTGCAGGTTTAACCTAGAACTACAGACAACACCCAGAGAGAATGAAGTTCACATGCACACAAATTTTGCCCTTGAGACAACTGCCAAACGCACACATCTAGTGTGGAAGCCCACACGACATGGCACAAGCCCCGACTTGAACCATGGACCATGTTACAATGGTTGTAGATTAGGATGGTAGCTCTCCATCAGCTTGTCATTCTTCTCTACTTTCTCTGTTCTCACACTTTTTCATGCTTTTATCCTTTTCTTTTTTATATTTAAATTTATTTTATTATTTTTTTGTTATGAAACATAGTAATAGTGCAGCACATTTCCTCTTAGATAACTGCAAACTCGCTCTCAGTTCTGTCTTCTTTCGCTCCAGTTCCTCATGTCTCCCTTGTTTGGTCTTGGTGGGTGTCTGAGAGTGCATGTGCTGACAGATTCTTAGTGAACACTAACCGGCAGAGAACACAGGGATTAGACGAGGACAGCATTTGTCTCTTGGGCAACAGTGGAAAATGGCATTTAGGATGTCGTGCTACGATAACATGCCCCTTCTAATGTTAGTTTTGGTACATGCTTACTAGACCACAAGTCACCAGAGGCTGCTGGAGGGCACTTAGTTCAATGTTAAGCTGTATGCTGAATCCATGTAATCAATTAAATTAGAGAAAAATTCTAATTAACTGTGATCGGCAGCGCTGCTCTTTTTAGTTTTAGTTTTTAATTCATTCTAAATTCTCTGGTTGCAACTTCTTCAGTGTAGGAAGCAGCATGTCTGTATAACAGATATTTGGGGACATCAGCAAGGGATCTGTAGGAGCAAATGTATTTTAAATGAAATTGGAGGGTGGGGGGGGGTGTTTTCTTGATGATGAAATAATTATTTGCCCCATTTATTTTTGATAACATTGTACAAAAAGAACCCAGGTTGTTAGCAAATAGAAAGATAATCTGGTGAACCTATTAATGAAAGTGTGTAATTTATTAGTGAACAGGCAAAGTGGAATAGCTGATCATTTGTTTCTGAAGGTAATTTTTAGCATTCTTATTTTATAGCTTTTTCATTTTGATTTAGATTAACAGCACCACCCACTTTGGGTGGCTGCCCTGTCTGCATACAGATGCTCATCTTATTTGAGTTTGAGTGGACTTTGCTTTTTGTGATGGCGCCAGATCTTCATGAAGAGAACTTGATTGGCCACCATTATTAAAATAATGCATCTCACTTACTGAAATGCAGCCCAAGATGTGTTAAAAAAAAAAAAAAAGCAAAATTAACCTGTTTATATTAGTGTGAGGCAGTTCTGCCTGTTGTATTTTGTACATGCTCTGTTTTTCTGTATATAATCTGAAAAAATAGGAAAGTTTGCATTACAAAGAGGATTATATAATTTCTTCCAACATCAACAAATCTTATAACAAATTCAGGGTGTTGACTGTGACTAGAACCCGAGGCAGAGACAGGTTTCTTTTTGTCTCTCTTCTTCCTAAAACTAAAGTCACCCTCTGTAGTTCACACAAATAACGTCTGCTTGTGATTAAAATGCTGTCTGTCAAATTAACTTATCTCTCAACTCCCTCCTCTTTATCCTTTATGTTCTCCTCTCTGCCTCACCCAACTCTTTTTTTTTTTTTTCTTTTCCTCCCTTTCCTCTTCTTTTCTTAGTCTACCCGTCTACCTACTCCTCCCTCTCTTGCCCCTTCCACACAGATGCTCCCAGCCGCCCAGCTTGACAAGAGTGATGGGATGTGTCAACTAGGTATTGAACTTATCCCAACATTTTACACAGCAAGCAAGGAGACTGGCTTGATGGGGAAAATAAATTTTATTTGGGATAACTGCCTTTTGTGTTGCAATACTACTTTTCTACTGAGCCTGTCAGGCACCCCTGATGATCCAGTACATTATTTTTGTATGATGTGGTTTCATCCAATTGGATAGTCACTGTTGGCATGTGTCTTAAGCAGAATACAAATACAGATGGAGTGTTGTAAATGTTACCTGAGTTTGAGCCTTCAACTCTTTCAGAGAATATTTGTTTATTTCATATATTCTAAACCAAACCATACTGTGTTTTTAAACATTTAACATTAGGTGGTAGACTTTTTTAATCTTATTAATTCTGTTTATGGATAAATAAGTACATGAAGAAACATCAATCCATGTTTTGTAAAATACTAAAAGTAGGATTTCACCTGAATAAAACTTTCTCAAACTTCTTTAGAGCTTTCGAGAACTTTAGAGTTTTAGAGCTCTATAACAGCAGTACAAAAAACTAAACTGAATGTTTGTTTGGTTTCATTTTTTACATATCTGTTCTACCAGCACAGAATGACTCACAGCAGGTGTTTTTTTTTTTTTTTTCTTTTTTTTTTTCCCCCCTTTCAACCAATTTCCTCTTTTCAGATTTCAGTTACTGACAGGTCTTAATTAAATCTGTAAATCTGTCCATCTTTCTCTCTCTTTTTTTCCCCCCAAATACTTGCATAATCTCTTAGTCTTTGCCTGCTGCTTTCCTCTTGTCTCTACCAGTCAATGGCCTGTTGGCAACTTGGGTTGTTTATTCTTATTCTTATTCTTCTTATTAATATGGTGAAAATATTGTTCTCCCCAAGGAAAAAATGTTTGATAATGAGTGATGGTGTGGGTCTCCAACAATCATTTTCCAGATTAATCACCCAATTGTTGAATTTGTGCAATGTTAGAAAGATCACCAAGTTGAGATGAAGGGTGTCACAGGAAGAAATGGCATCTTGATTCGTTTTCAAAACAATTGATTACATGCTCTATATCAAGACTGATTAACCACTTTTTAAATGAATAGAAACAAATATACGTATTTATAAAGCTGTAACCAGCATTGTTATCTCTCTGAAGTGATAAATGGTTGCAGGTATCATGCTTATTGTTTAAAATAAGCAAATAAGAGCCCTGAGATAAGATTACCAGCCAGAAGTAAGGCCTGGCAGCCTTTTCGGGCTCTGTGTGATAAGATCAGGCTATCACAATGTAGTCAGGATATTAGAACCTGAAAGTTATAAATCAACATATAAATATTTTACTCTGTCTCTCTTTCTCCAAGCAGACAAAGCAGTCCTGGACAATGTAATCGGATTGAAGGATTCATCTGTCGTGTTTACACCTGAGCGAGACAGAGGAGGAACAGTGAAAGAAGACGAGGAGGACATCGAGGACTCAAGGATGGGTGTAGGGAAGAACACCACGTCTAAGTCAATGGACAGCAGCAGTGAAGGAGGGAGATATGAAGAGGAGGGCACACATGGTGCAAATTTCTACCCTATTCCGGTACACTGATTTTCCCCACAGAAAGAGAAGCACAGATTCAATTTGAACACACATTAGGCAGGTTCATAATCTCTTATTGTGGCTTATATACCCATAAATGCTCTTGCTTGTTTGGACTATATCACTCTGATTTGACAGTCAGAGTGTACAAACTAACTGTCCACTTCATGGCCATTTGGTGCGTGCTGCTCGTCACTCCATCCATTTCCTTTGTTTGTCCACTTGGCTCCAAGCCACTTTTTTATGTAGGTCAAAAGGCAAAATAACATTAATGGAAAATCACAAATCGCACACAGGCAGTGGAAAAATGCTTTATTATCTACCCTCTCTTCCCTTAGTCAGCTGTGGCTTGACAAACTTTAATTTAGTGTTTAGGCTGAAAAATTTTGAACCTGGCTACTAAACACAGTGCACTTTGAGTGCACTTCATGCACTCCCAACAAAATCAGGTAACGCAGGTTTTAGCAAAGAATGTGATGTAAAACTGAAATAAAACATCCCAAATAAGTTTTAAATTGACAGCGAATCACAGTTGTCTGAACAATTACAAGGCTCCAAAGCTGTTCAGTAGTACATTGACAAGACATTTGAATACAATGCTAGCCTAATGTTTCTGTGGAATTATTTCGTCCCCATTGAAGCATTGTGATGACATATTTGTCCTCCCAGGTTAGACATTCACTTCCTGAACTTGAGAAATATGTTTTACATGTACAGGGGCTCTGTTGGCCATCCCTAGTCCATCAGAAGTCAGGCAGAGCAGAGTGAATACTACTATGTAGTTTGGTGTTCTTTTCCATAATGATATCCCCTTTGTTGACTAACATGACATAGATAGGTTTCTTATTTGCATGACGTAAAAAGAGGTTGCTAAATCTCAGTCATCTTTTTTCCAAACTGCAAAGATTGTCTTTTGTGTGTGTTTGTGTGTTTCAGGTGGTGGTAAATGGGGTAGGTGGTGCCAGTGGAGACCAGGATACTGAGAACACAGAGCTCATGGCCATCTACACGAAAGATAGTCAACGCGCAGAAAAGGTAACTGAATTTCAGAAACGCAGTCCTCATGTGCTTTACTCATCATCGAAATTGCCAGTTATTTCACACGTAAGCCTCTCTCTGAGCAGGATGACATATGTGTCATAGTGGCAGGTGAAAACTTGCATACTATAATTATCTTTTGATCTCTGTTTGTTCAATTCCTCTTTTACTCTTCTCACCATCTGGGAGGGAAGATTTCAGATTGTGGCCTTTTTTTTTTTTTTTTTTTTCTTTCTTTTGATTTTCACTCAGATTTCATGTCTTTGCTTGTAAATATATTTAGAACATGAGTTGTGGTCCAGGGGGAAAAAAGTCATCTGACTCTTCTTCCCTCCCCTTTTGTGCTCTTTTGTCTTATCACTGTGACTCTGCATTTTTGTGTTTCATTGTCTTTTACATTCTCCTTCCTCTTACTTACTGAATGTTGTTTTAATTAATAACAATCTGCCTTCCTCACATCTACTTCAACGTGTTTGGGTTCATGTTATGTCAGCTGGCAAGCATTTACCCTATTCTTCTGTATAAATACGTTTTTTTTCCTTGATGCACCATGTAGATGGTTTACATGGAGCCCATTCCTGCTTTGACCTTGTGCATCATTTTGTGCCCAGTGTCTATGATTAAAGTGAACCTGTCAAGAAAGATATTCATTATGAAAATGTTGTCCATTTGTATTTCTTCATTTGCACATGCAGAGCTCATTGTCTGAAACGCTTGATAGCACAGACAGTATAGATGCCAGGAGGATGGATATGATCTACACCATTGAAGACACCCCTCCCTGGTACCTGTGTGTGTTCTTGGGCTTACAGGTATATTATTCTGTGGGTTTTGTCAATCTTTTTTTTTTTTTTCTTCTCCTTCCCATCTGACAAATGAATATGTTTACAGTGGAAGACTCACCATATGGACTGAAAAAACATGTACTCGCACATGTCCTGTATAATCAGACTGTACCAAACACAATATTATACTAAGTGCTGTGTTTTTCATCTGTCTCCTGTACTGGACACCAGATGCAAAAATATATTGTTTATGGCTTATTGGATAATGTCGTCACTGTGCGACATAAGCATTTATATCTTGCACTGAATAATTGTCACCTCACTTTGTGCTGTAGTCATTACTGAGTTTTAACATTTCAGTGAATCACTTTGGGATCTCAGAGCAAATAGTCCTTATCATATTTTAATGCACATAGAAAAGTAGAATATGGTGGCTGCTATTTTCACAATAGTCTTGCACAGGCAAGACCTAGGTAGTGTCAACTAGTCATATAACTAAGGATTATTTTCTCACATCTCAGAGCAAATTACTAAAGTTTAGAAATAAATAGCATAGTTTCTATCATTATTGGCTAGCTTCTGTGTAAAAGGGGAGCCCCTGCTTCAGGCCATTCCGATATGTGCATGTCAGAAATGTCATTTCAGCCACCTCCTACTAGAAGTATGAAATAATGTTCACCCAAAGGTACTTTCGTGTCTTGACATGTACAGTGTTTCATAAACAGTAATTCTCCTGTTATATCAGGTCCGTCATTTGTTCATGAAATGTCTACTTGCATGAAAATCACCCGCAGGGTCTAACATTAGGTGTTCAGTTTTCTGAGGTAAACTCCCCTTTGCCATATTTGAAATAACCTTGCCAACATTTTGGTGAAGGCTTTTGGTATCTAATTCATTGTTGTTTGCAATGGTCTTGCACAGGAATGTTAATCAAATTATTGGCTTGTCTGTCAGGTCAGATTAGCAAAGAAAAGAGTGAATTGGTAATTTAACTAATAAGCGTTAGCTATTTCTCATACTTTTATTAGGATATGATTTAGTATTTCAAGAAATGAATATGATTCTTCCTTCAAACACAAATGTTTTGCTAAATGCTATCTAAAGATACAAAAGAAATAAAACTGGTTTATCACTGGTTAATATACAGTGTTATAAAATGAAAAGAATGATGGCTAGATTAATGATTGTCTATTTGTTAATTTAGCTTTGAAAAATCCTCCGTGCTGTTCACATCCAACATCTGAAAGTAAAACTATGACCATGATTATCCACGCTGGCCTTGGAAAATTAGGCCTTGGTACATGGAGGAACTTGTGAAAGTCTTGTACAGACAGAAATTTTTTTTTCCTCTTCTTCCCAGATAATTTAATGTGGAACTGAGAAGTCACAAATAATTGGATAATTTGGCAACATTGTTGTCTTATGTAGGTTGAGAGTGAAGGTACAACTTCTTACATTCAGACTGATTCTTGCTGGTCTTTGCAGCACTACTTGACCTGTTTCAGTGGGACGATTGCTGTGCCATTTCTCCTTGCTGAGGCCATGTGTGTTGGATTTGATCAGTGGGCCACAAGTCAGCTCATAGGGACCATCTTCTTCTGTGTTGGGATCACCACCCTGCTTCAGACCACACTGGGCTGCAGGTACAAACGCACACAACATTACCTGGATGTAGGGAAAGGCCATACAGACATACAGCAGATCAGTGCCAACATACAAACACTTAATTGCACATTGCCAACATCTTGGTATAGGCTTTTGGTGTCTAATTCATTGTTGATTGCTGCTACGGCCAATAGCATCAGATGAACCCAGACAGACATAATTACTCACTGATCCTCTTGATACCAGCTCCACAGCCTTGACTGTTGCCTCAGTAAAAATGGTGTTCAAAACTATCCTGTCCTTGTGGGTTGTTTTTCCTTTCCTCCCCCTCTCCTGTTGTACTCCTCATATTTGGTACAATATTATTACAGCGTTTTAGGACCATCAGCTCATAGAAAGAAGGTTATGGGTTCTTTGAACCCTTCTGTGTGCAGTTTGCATGTTCATGGTTATAAAGAGGATGGATGGAGCTGTTTTGAAGCGAAGGATGTAGTTATTAGAATCAGGTGGTCTAAAGTCACTGTGACCTTACAAAATGTTCAAAGAGCAACTTCTTAATGGCATCATGTTCTGCAACAACCTTTCAGGTGTTGTGATTCAGTGCTCTCCAACTGTTGCAGACAGTTACAAACTAATAATCAACATAATTATTGGGCCTTGTTTATTTCATCTTAACAAAATCCTTCTTGTGTTCAGATTGCCCTTGTTCCAGGCCAGTGCTTTTGCCTTCCTTGCACCAGCCAGAGCCATCCTATCACTGGACAAATGGAAGTGTAATAGTACAGGTAGCTTCCCCTTCCGCTCACGCTCACTCTTGATTTATTAAATGTGAACACTCCCATCTGATGTAACAATGTGATTTTGAAGTAGCGGGTTATTAATTTTTTGTTTCGCTGTCAGCAAAGACAGGAGTATATGAAACACCTCTAGTGAGCTTGACCAGTTTATTTGCTTTTCCAAATGAATAACTGTAGTAATGATTTCATTTAGTTCTTTAGTTTTTTCTAAATTGATCTCCCTGTTCTGTTTTGTATCTGTTTTCTTATTTATGGTTTTGTTTTTCCCACAACTAGATGTTCCACTATTGAATGGCACAGAGCTCCTCAACACAGAGCACATCTGGCATCCCAGGATACGAGAGGTGAGGCAGTTCCAGACAAATGAAAATCCATGCAGGCTTGAAAAGTGAACCGGAGGGGCCTGAAAATGGCACACAGTAAAACACTATAGACAAAGAATATCACTCTAATACACCTCTGCGTGGAAAGGTAGTATGTTTGCAATGATAAATGAATTCATACCAAATATTGACACATTTATTCACTCCAAATGCATTTTTTATGTAACTTTAGTTTTAAACAGATGTTTGGTTGGTGTTTTGTTTTGTTTTTTTAAGCAGTGTTCAACTTGTAAATTTGCTTCCCAAACATTTACAGAGGATGACTGCGTATGTGGCTGCAGGATTTGATTTTATGCAATAGCAGCTAATTTGCATTAACCTTTTGCATTTTGCGTAAGCCAGTTGAGTAATAGTTTTTTGGCTGATGGATAAATGAGCCTTAACTCAATCAGTCTGAATCAAATTGTTGAATGGGACATCAATGGGTTTGCTGGCAGGAGGGTTGATAGAAGAGAACAAGAAGATAGATAACAACCGGACAAATAGGATTAGAACACACCTGGATCATTTGTTTTCTGTAACACCATCTCCTCCAATCAGGGTGCAGGTGCAGATCTTGTACAGCATTTGCTGCAGAAAATCAGAAGTCTAAGGTGAACTCCTGCAAAACAAACTGGGAGTGATCAGTACTCTCAAATTTAGTGCCCAACAAAAGCTTATCTTTCATCTAAATTTAAATAAAAAGGACGCAACACGTGTCATCTAAAGTAATTCTGCAAAAAGGGAGCATACTTTTTTTTTTTTTTTTTTTATTTAAGCTTCAGTGACTTGAGTTTTTGATTCAAAATGAACATAATCTAAAATGGCAGCAGGGTTTATTTGATAGGTCAACCATTTCCTTCTTTTTTTCCTTTCAACCCTTTTTGTTGACCTCTATACTTTGTACTATCAGATCCAGGGGGCCATCATCGTATCATCTCTGGTTGAGGTGTGTATCGGAGCGCTGGGTCTGCCTGGAATCTTGCTAAAGTATATTGGACCTCTGACTATCACCCCCACTGTAGCCCTCATCGGCCTGTCTGGTTTCCAGGCTGCAGGGGAGAGGGCTGGAAAACACTGGGGCATCGCTATGCTGTAAGTATAGAATCAGATGAAGAAATTAGAAATTAGTTTTGTTTTTTGTTTTTTTTAGGAGTTCTGTGGAAGTGTCAATGTACTGCAGAGAGTAAACAAAACACACAGTTTAACTTTGAAGGGCTGTCATGAATAATGCTGCAGGAGTGGTATGACGCTACAGTTTGTTTTTCCTGCCAGGAAAGCCAGTTGCGTTTGAAAATCCATGAAGCTGGCTGCAAGAAAAATGGAGAGATGACTTTCAGTCTTTTAATGTATGGTGTTATTTTAAGCTTTTGTACAAAGATGAATGAAAGGAGACTGGAGTTCACTCAAAAAACATTTGCCCCAGAATTAGTATAAAAGAAGTCTGGGACGGAATGAAAGCACTTACGTCACTCAAGTAAAGAATATACTGACTGTAAAGATGGTGACAATTGACTCATTGCAAAAGAGCTGTGATATCCAGGCAAAGAGGTATCAGTTGCTGCTGAGTCATTGCGGACTTGATAGCTGTAGAGCCTCTAGCTCTCTCCCCAGGAACAGGTTATTCGTCTGTAATTGCCACAGATTTGCTCTTTTTCTGACAGTTGCATAATTGAATGGCTCTGAAGCCCCAGGCTCCAGACATAAATGGCAGCTGAATATACAGTCCAGAAAGTGCTCAAATGTTGCTGAGATCCATCAAACAAAGAATTACTTTTTTTTTTTTTTTTTTTTTTGCCTTTCTGTAGGACTATCTTCTTGGTGCTACTCTTCTCTCAGTATGCCAGAAATGTCCACTTCCCTCTCCCAATCTACAAAGCCAAGAAAGGCTGGACTTCCTATAGACTTCAAGTCTTCAAAATGTTTCCTGTGAGTATATACAACTTATAAGAATACAAATTTTTTGCCTTCTGAACTGTCTGAGCTTTTAATTCATGTATATCTTCCCATTTCTGAGGAAATATTTTGATGGCTTCTTTACAACCCCTCTCTGCCTGCAACACGAACTGTGTTCCCATCAAAGCTACAAATTATTCAACAAAGTTAATCCCTTTCCTCCAAGGGGGGTAAATAAGTTCACCTTTGTGTCTGTGTATGTTGTAAATCAGTCTTTTCTGCCCTCTGCTGGTGATATATGAAACAGTAAAACTACCTTTAATTCACTATCTGATTTAGACCCAACTCCACACTAAGCTTGCAAACGGTGCTTAGCGTTAGACACTGTGAAAGTGACATTGACTGGATATTTGTTATACTGTAACTAGCATGCCATAGCCATAGAAGCTGATGACATGGTGTGAGACTTTTAAACTTGTTTTCTCTGTGTTTACAGAATAGTCATTAAAATTCAGATTTAATGAAAGTAGTATCATCAAGCTGTTGGTCTGGTTGGTTAACACCTGCATTTTTCTAAATTAACATTTTACAGGCAAAGAAAAGGACTACAAAATGATGAAGGGTCAGAAATACAAAATTTTTTTTGGTTTTTTGTTCTTAATGGATCTGTCTGAATGTTTCTCCCTTTTTTTTTTTTTTTTTTCTTGCTACAGATCATCATGGCTATCTTGGTGTCGTGGCTCTTGTGCTTCATTTTCACTGTGACTGACGTTTTCCCACCAGAGAAGGACAAATATGGTTTCTATGCCCGTACAGATGCACGTCAAGGAATCCTCACTGCTGCACCATGGTTTAAAATCCCATACCCCTGTAAGTGTGTTTTGAGTTAGAGGATGATGAAAGGGAACCTGCAGCAGGTAGCTTTGGTGTAAACAAGTACTGGTTGCACTGATTGGTTGTTCAGTTACATTATGTCAGCCATATATCTAAAATAATCTGATATTTATTCCTTTTAGCATACCACAATGTAAGATTCGATCAGATTCAGCTCTTAGATATAGACCGCAAACAGTGCAGTTCAGAGTTTTAAATGTAAAGTCTTGCCCCATTTACTGTAATGTACATCAATTGTTTTCAAGCTTTTTTACACTGGACGCTGCAAACAGACATCCCCTTTGTTTTCCCAGGGTCCTAATGTTTTGTTTTGTTTGTTTTTTTTTTTTTTTTGGGGGGGGGGGTACATGTTTTGGTCCAGAAAGTGAAATAAACGGGTTCTTTGGTTCTAGTGGGATAGGTTTAACTAGGATACAAACCTAATAATATAAAATTATATTGCACAATGTGACCATATGTCAATAATGGTGAGATTAAGTACAAGGCCAATAAATATTGTATACATTGGAATAATTGTTGTACAATGTGTAAATAATTGCTGCAAATCTAATTTAACAAATCCCCATAAAAATCAACACAAAGTTGATAAAAACCTGTATGACCTGTGAAAACAGCAGGGTTATAGCCATGATGATAAATTGAGGTGACAAGGGGGGGGGAATAAAAAATTTTCCCTTCGAAGATTTATATGGTTCTCACTGACCTTGTATCTCTATAGTCCAGTGGGGCCTTCCTACTGTAACAGCTGCAGGCGTGATTGGTATGATGAGCGCAGTGGTGGCCAGCATCATTGAGTCGATTGGCGATTACTACGCCTGCGCGCGTCTCTCTTGTGCTCCTCCACCTCCCATCCACGCCATCAACAGGTACCACTTCAGTTTCTCATCTCTTCCGTTACTCATTCTTTCAAATGCTCAAGTTGTTCATGATTCATAGCATGGACAGTTTACTGTCTGTCGAATACTGTAATTAGGCTCTTTTTCCTCTGTCTCTTTAGGGGGATATTTGTGGAAGGCATTTCCTGTGTGCTAGATGGTCTTTTTGGTACAGGCAATGGTTCTACCTCCTCTAGCCCTAATATTGGAGTCTTGGGAATCACAAAGGTAACACCTACTCAAAATGTCAAAATTGGATTTTGGAAATAATTTCACAATTCCCTTTCTGAACAAAACTATGGAGAGGTTACTTAGTGACCAAATAACTTACAGCCCCACATCAAACAAAAAAAAATGTTTGCATCTCTCTCAGGTATGCATAAATATGCATACCAGTCTCTGCCATGAGCAGGAAATATAGTGATAGTCCTTGGTAATATTTATGTCCAGATGCTACACTGGGTTTTAGCCCACCTGATTCCCCCAACTCCTTTTGCTGTCTTCCAGGTGGGCAGCAGACGTGTGATTCAGTATGGAGCTGCCATGATGCTATTGCTTGGCCTGGTCGGTAAATTCAGCGCCCTGTTTGCCTCTCTGCCCGACCCTGTCCTTGGAGCTCTGTTCTGCACCTTGTTTGGTATGATCACAGCAGTGGGACTGTCCAACCTGCAGTTTGTGGACCTGAACTCCTCCAGGAATTTGTTTGTCCTAGGCTTCTCCATCTTCTTTGGACTGATGCTGCCAAGCTACCTCAAAAAGAACCCGCTGGTGACAGGTGGGTGAGATCCCTATACATACACAGATGACAGCTGTGTAGGCCATGCCAACTTGAAGATTAATTGTCACACTGAACTAAATCCTCCTCTGGAAGCTGCAACCCCTTTCCTGAAAGTTTTCACATTTACCTTTTGAGTCAGTGCATTGTCTTCAGTGAATATACAATGAAGGATAAAAGGATGCTTTGTTTTTTTTAGGTTTTTTTTTTTTTTTTTTCTCTCCTCCCTGTACTACTTTTTGTTACCTTTCACGCATCCCCAGCTGCAGTTCTAATATTTTGAAAGGTTTTTGTGATGTCAAACTACATGGATGAACAAACATGAGTAACAACTAAAGACTTATTCTGGAAATTTTTCACTTCTATCCGCAATGCCAAATCAAAGACTGAACTAATTTCCCTTTTATTTTTCTCATAGGCATAGTAGAGGTTGACCAAGTGCTGAATGTACTTCTCACCACTGCCATGTTTGTTGGCGGTTCTGTCGCTTTTATTTTGGACAATACCATCCCTGGTAAGTTATGAGTCCACTGTTTAATTTGCTTGCGCAATTTGCAGTGAAGTTCATGGCTAAATGATAAAATGGTAATTTATAGGAAAAAAATGAAGGAGGAGAATTATGATCACCTGACTGTGTCAGCTAAGCATCATTTTAATATCGCTGAGACAGCTTGAAGTGGTAATGAGGACATGAGTTTAAACTACTACTGAGACCTGAATTGGGACAGGAAACAGAAGCATAATACTCAAATATTGATACAACCTTTAGGCATCTATCACTTTGTATGTCTTTATTGGTATATTTATCCAAAGATTGCAATTAGGAAAGAAGGTTTTTGCTTGCCTTCATTGACCCATTTGTTCCCATGTCTTCCCTTTTTTCACATCAGGTTCCCCTGAAGAACGAGGCATCAGGAAACTGAAACGTGGCTCTGGTCTCAGTGCAGCAGAACTGGAAGGGATGAGGTCTTATGACCTGCCGTTCGGAATGGACTTCATCCACAGATACTCCGTCTTCAAGTATTTCCCCATCAGCCCCACCTTCACAGGCTACCAGTGGGGGAGGCTACAGAATGCCTGTAGGAACAGAATGGGACATGGAGATGGAGGGAAGGGAGGGGAGGGGAGCACAACACCAGGGGAGAGTCAGGTATAACAGGGTTAAATGTTTGGGGAGCAAGATGATGGTACACTAAGATGAAATGATGGGAGAGTGGAGAACGGAAGCGGTGCAGGATTTGGGATCGTGATGCACCCCAAAGCCCCTTGTCAGTATGCGTTTTCTTTAGCTTGTGTCAGTCTTTTCGCACTTCCCTCTCTGCTATTTTTAAGCATGCTACAGCAAGTCACAGCATGCTCCTAAAAGATGTCACCACACAGATCAATTAGTGTTTGTGTATGTGTGTACAGTATGCAGAAAGACATAACAGCACTTTAATCCAGAAGGGGACAGATGAGCATCAAACAATCAAAGCAGAATGTTTGATGATTCACGGATTCACAATCATTGCGTACTTCCACTGCCCGTGAAACGTATTCTACTGAAATCATAGAAGATGTAATTTTCAGTTAAGGATTATGCAAAAATTTCAGTTATGAATCAATTGCCTCTAGACTCATTATGCAACCGCATTAGGGATACACATATACACACATACAAATGGTCTCACCAGAACTAGCTCAAACATAACAATGCACGTTGGGGGTCATACAGACTGATTGAAGTGACTTGTCAGGTGCTCTTAGCCATGCAAAGTGATTGTGAAATGTTATTTTTGCACTAACGTCCAATTCAAATCTAGAATGTCACTCTACAGCTCAAACCATTTCTTCAGTGAAGCACCAGAGAACCAATCAGCACCGCATCATTCACTCAGCTTTTAAAATTTTTTTTATGTACAGTACTGATAATCACATTCTCTCATGTAATTGGGCAATTATTCACTAACCTACCAGTTTACGTTTCATTATGTCAGTATTATGCATTATTGACCAACAACACCAAAACAGTAGTTTACCTGGAAACACATGCAACTTATTTAATTTTTGAATGTGACTTGACTTAAAGAACAAAATACATTTGCAAGATTTTTTTCATTTTTATTGAATAATTGGAAGTTTAAATTTTTTGTCTCCTAATGCACTTAGACACTTATGTATTAAAAACAAGCTTTTAATAATGCCTATGCTGCCGAAATGGCACACAGTGACAGACATGTGGCTTGGTCCGAGAATCATTGTGTTCATAATTACCAAAATTTTAATCAAAACAAGAAATCTTTTTTTTTTTTTTTTTTTTTTAAGGCCCATATAAAGAGTCTACTTAATAATATACTCCCACAGCTATCCAATCACACATGATAGTTTGATAATTGAGTACTTTCATAATTACACTTGCGTGTAATACATGGAGTTCCAATATTTGAAATATCTCTTCTGCCTATAGATCAAATCACAGATTCACATTTTTCAATAATGTGTGAATCACATGACTTTGCCCCAAATTCTCCCATCTTTTATAAAACCCCTACCCTTCCCGCTCATCTTACTTCAGTTAATTTCCTGCTGATATTCGTCAGTGTCTATTGTTGGTCAGGTTGTGGCAGCACATTTTAGCTGAGTAAATAGGTTTTTGCAGCCTGTATCATATTGACCCAGGTGTAGAGTGCAAGTCTGTAATTTTAACACACCCACACTATGTGCCTCTGCTGCTGTAGTTTGGGGGGGGGGGCGCCAAAAATAAAGAGAAATTACAAGAGTTTGTGCCAATGCAATTTTGGTAGTACCCCAAGGAAGGGAAAAAAACAGTTTAGCTAAAAGAAGACTGATGTTTAACCCAACTGGCCTTTTATTAAACCAAAATGCTAAAAGTTCTCATTTTCTATTTTTCTATTTTATCTGTAATTGTAAACCAAAAACCTTTATTCGGGGAACCAGCCACTAAAAAAATAAAAAATTCAGCCCAAATTTTCTCACATTTTATGTTTGTTTTAAAGCTATTTATTTATTTATGAAAAGAAATTGATGTTTGATTGTTTGATGCAGGTTTGTTTGTCTCTTGCACAATTGTTGAAAGTATATTTATTACTTCAACTCTTACTTGCTCCCTAAAGATTGAAATGATGATGAGACTGCTGTTTACGTCCTCTCTGCAACACTGCTTTTGGAAACTAGCGTAGGGACAACAGCTTTTAATACCTTTTTCTAACTTAAGTAATAAGATGCTTTTATTTCATTCCATGTATCTCATGTTATTTGATGTAAAATGAGAAAATTATTCAACTGTTTAGTCAGGGCCTTCTTACTACTCATGCTGTTTGCACATGTAATGGTGCCAAGAAAATCATGGTCAGCAACATTGCCTGAAACACTGTAATAGTCAAACATTAATACCGTCATCCCTTTTTTCTTTTTGTGTTCAACCTGAGGGCTGAACCATTTTCTGCCCCATATATGATCTAATCTCTCCATACATTATATGATTTAGTGACAACGTGTTCTTACTCTACTCAGTCTTTCCATTGTATGTATATGGGCATAGAAATGTTGGTTCATTTTGGTTGGTTCATATATTCATGGTGTTGATCCTGTACTGCACCATATTTACACTTATCAAAACTTCTGACCCTTTTATGAGTACTCCAGTAGCACTATTTTAAGTGCTAAAAATCTGTGATGTGACCAAATCACCCAGAAATGAAGAGGTATGAAGTCTCTAAAGAGGCAAGGCTAGCCAATGACCATTTACATGTATGGAAAATATAAAACTGAAAACCTCACCATTGTCATCCAATTCCTGGCTGTGCTCTGGACTTGCAGCTGGATGGCTGAATAAGTGCTAAAGTGGTTGGTAAAATTAGCAGGGTGTCGTCGGTGCAGCAGCAGATGTTTTCAGAACTCATGTTGTGTAATCTTGCTCCAGGAGCAGGGGTGATTAAGTAGAGGTCATAGAGCTATTGCTATCTACCGCAAGCTCTTTGAGGAGATTAAATGGAGGAGTGGTTTTAGCAGTTGTCATCTCTGTAGTGACTCTTACATGTACATAATGCGCACATAAGATGATCATGACCCAGAAAACGAGGTCAAAAACTGTCCATATCATGTTGATGCTACTAGATTTGATGTCTCCCGTCGCATTCCCTCAACTCTTTCCACACATACACGGTTAATTCTCAAGTCCTGCAGTGAAAATGTATTGGTGTGCTCTCGTGTTTAGTGTACCAGGTTTTCTCCCTAAGAATTCAATGGTCAATACTTGCTGGCCAGTTTATTAAGAGCCCGTTGGTCAGTGGCAGCTCAGTGAACCTGCCTTATCACTGAACAGCAAGATGAACATTGGATAATTTGTGCCTAAATGCAACTTCTTGGTTTTTCTTTTTTTTTTTTTTTCTTCTTCTTCTTCTTCTTCTTCCCACTATTTTTTTTTAATTACTTTTTACCCTGCAGTTATTGTTCCATATTTTATGATCCTTTCCACTTGCATTTATCTATCTCCTAGTTGTTACAGAAATGGCCTGGTTACAGTAAAACACCTTCGATTTCATATTCGCTGTTGCTACGTCTTGATAGTCAGTTTAATCGACAAATGGCGCTTGAGAAAGTCCTCAATGTGTGCACCACAAAGACATTTATCCCTTTCAGTTATTTTGAAGGGGGTACTACCTGCAGAATATACTATTGTGTATCAAGTGTCTCTTTTTCAATGTTTTTGTTCTTTTATACATAATTTTTATGTTTTTGCAAGCAAAAATTTGTAAGAAACAAATCATAACTTTTAATCCTAAATCATGCTGGAAAGCACACCATTTTGTGGTTTGGTGGAAACCTTTTGTTTGTTAGGACCTTTCTAATATTGCATTTTTTTACTCAAACATTGCTTTCTGTCCATGTTAACACATTACCAGTATAAATTGAAGATCGAGCCGAAAAACTTCAGATGTAAAAACGAAAAAATAAATGTATATTTAATGGAGTAAAGTTTGCTAAGCCTTATGGAAGAGAAATTGTGTAATCTAATCGTAGCAAAAATTGTTTTATTCCTTGTTCCTAAAACTATTTAATAAGATGTTATAGAATGAATACAGTCTTCTGTCTTCATTTGTGGGTTGTGTTTTGTTTTGTTTTTTTTCTTCTTTTTCTTCTGTATTGGGATTCTCTTTGTTACCCATCAACAAAAACAATAGTCTTTGCACAACTGCAAACAAATTAAACAAAGGGTTTGTTTTTCTGGAAAAAAAAAACATTTTCGGTGTGGTGCAAACCATGTTTGATAATAATTTAGAAGTTTTTCAGGACTAAAAAAGTGAGCCGTTTGAGAAACAGTTCAGAAACAGACAAATTTCTATCTCTTCATTCCAACTGTTGTGCAGCATGAATCTGTGTGTGTGTGTGTCTGTATATGTGTATATATATATATATATATATATGAACCTTGTCTATTCATTACATGATGCAGTTATTCCAGTATAACCAGCAGAAAGCTTTTCAATTTTCAATTTCCTTTTATCAATTACACCAAACTACACTGGCAATTTTCAGCTAACCATGATCCGGTGTTTTTGCAATTATGACCGAAGTTTCCAGTTAAGTAACGGCTCCTGTGTGAAGTTGTTTGGTTTATTTATTTATTTTTTCATCTTCTTTTCCTTGAGTTGATTAGCTTCCACACATCATGGTGATGAAATGATAGACCTTTTTTTTTAAGTTGTGAACGGGCTGGCTCACTTTGACTTTGGCCGGTTAAAGTGTATCTGCTGTGTTTAAATCCCTGCAGGAGCACCGTGTGTGTTTGGCCGGTGTGATAATGGATCGATGTTTCACAGCTCTTCCATTGTTTTCATGTTTTCATGTTTTCATTCAGCGCGAACAAAGGCTCGCTCTCTGATTGGCTGCCGGTCGCCCCCCTCCCCCCCCTCCCCCCCTCCAGGTTTCTGCGCCGCGAGCTCCGCCACAACAGATGGACCTCTCGCGCTCTCCTCCTCCTCCAGTCTCGCGGTGGATGCACGCGCCCGAGTGATTGTTCCAACGGTCGCAGAGGAGTTTACCGTGAACCGGCAGCACCGGGGAAAAAAAAAAAACGGGGAGGACGGAGGCGAAACGGAACCGGAGAACCCGCACCCCCGGGTCTGGTGAGCCCGGTGAGCAGCGCTCAAAGTCGGCAGGAGCCAGACGGAAGCGTCGGTGTGTAGCTAAGTAGTGTGATCGTGGTGATGTCTGTGGGCTGATGTGGACTGGGTGTAGTTTGGGAGATCGACCGTTGGCACAGAAACAAGACTTTAAAAATTTATTTTGACAGCCAAGAATACTAGAACCTGAGCACACATGTGGGCCCAAAAAAAAGAAAAAAAAAATCTGAGATATTGGCCACATGCAGTGGGAAGAGACTGGCTCTGTAGCACTTTGTAATGAGATGAGGATGATTCAGGCTAAATCCTGACCATGAAACCATAAAGCCATATCTTATCTCACCACATGTGGTCCGTGTCAGGGAGTCTGTAATGGCATGTGTTATTAAAACAGGTTACATAACCAGCAGGAGATGGTTAAGATTCCTCTCAGCACACATAAGGCTGTACCCAAAGCTTGGCATGCACTCCAGTGGTCAGCGTGTTTGGTACACTTCACAAAAAGTCATTTATATAATACATCCTATGTATGTGAAGGTTATGATCTTTAGTTTTTCAGAGAATTCAACCTGATAGCAATTTTGCACAATAGTGTCTGATATTTAGTGTACTTGTTATAAATGGGATGTTCAAACTGCGCTACCGATATCCTCTAAAATAATAATCTTCCTCTGTAAACCTGTTTACAGGTTTAACCTTAATGATGGAGGATTCATTGCATGTCTGTTGTGCTAGACTGCAATACTTTTATGTAAGTAGACCTAATAAGCTAGCAACTGATTTTGACTCATCTTTAAAAAATAAATAAATAAATAATAAAAAAAAGGGTATCTTGCAACTAACCATTTTTTTCTCATGGGTTAATGTACTATCCACATTCTCAGTTAACTGTCCAAACAAACCAAACCAAAGGATTTCTAGTTCAGTGTCAAAGCAGACTGTGAAAAAGCAAGGGCTGCTCATATTTAAAAACCTGGAAATGCTAATAATTAAAATATTTTCGAATAAATAAATGATGATAAGGCCCAGCGTCAGTTCTGTCTGGAGAATCTGGGAGCCAGATTTAGATTTAGATCTAGACCGATTCTGTCAACATATTTGACAACCCCAGAATGCCTAACGAGGAGCAGGAGAGGCGAACACACGCACACTATTTTTGGCTCAGTGTTGTGGGATAGTTGCTGGAGCTCAGATGTTTTTTGTGTTGCTATGACAATAGTGACAATAGTGAGGCAGAGCAGTAGAAATGTGCAGGCTGACGATCAGCATGGTGGATTTGAAAGCAGATAGAAGGAAGAAAGGAGGTTTGGAGCTATTCATTGTCCATTTCAGCCAAAGACGTTGACAGAGGTTTGGAGCCAACAGAGCAGTGGGGCAGAAAACAACTGTGCATGTGTGTCAGTGAAAGAGAAAGACGGTGGGAATAGGGCCAGCAGAAGAAGAAGTCAGGAAGTTGTGGTCATGAGTTTTAATAGCATAGTGGATCACTTCACAAGGGAGTTTGAAGGAGACTAAAGAGAAAGCTAAAAGGGGAAAAACAGTCAGCAGACAGGAAATAATTCCCTAATCAGAAAAATTGGGACTATGGTACATAACTGAGCAGATGAAGCCAAATAAGATGTAAGAAGAAAGGGGGGAGGGATGGAGGCAGAGGATTGGCTGACCATCTTATGAGGCACAGGGGAATTTAGTGAGTCAATGAAGTTTACATTTGGACTGTTGTCAAGCACAGAGAAGAGCTCTGTAATCGAATGCAGGATTGTGTCAGCTGTAGGTCAGTCTGGCTGCATTAATATGCTGCTGTTGGCTTCAAAACAAAAAGCTGAGACAACTTTCTGGAGTCTAGAAGTTGTCCAGATGATTTCCACTGAGACAAGGTCCTCTGTTCATAATAGATGGCAGCTGCCACTGGTTTGGAGCTGCAACAATTATTCATTTAACAAATTAGTGAAAATAAAGAAAATCAATCACACTTTTGAAAATGAATTAAGTATGGAAGTCTTTAAGTAAAAATACAAAAGGTTTGACAGTTTCAGGTTTAAAAAAAAAAGAAAGAAACATTTGGATATTTCTTAGTTCTTACATTAAAGAAAATAGGATTTTAGGGTTTGTACTATTTGCCTCACAAAGCAAGGTATTCAGTGATGCCATTATGTGCTCCAGGACATAATGGCTATGTTTCACTGTTTGCGGTTATACTATTAATCAAATTATTACTCAGGAAAATAATTGCTCATTCTACTACTCACAATGGGCTAAGCAGGTTTGTTTGCTCTGGGCTGTTTTATGTTCTTGATCTAAAGAAACTATCAAAAATCTCCTTGGATAAAGTTAATAAAGAAAAAGAAAACAGAACAAAAAAAGGACACCCAGTTTATTTTTTCTTTGCAAGCACATATAGGAAATTCTAAACTGGTTTCATTTTACACTAATGAATGACACTCAGACAGCACCTCTAAAGGTTATATGTCTAATTTGATCTTTATTTTTAACAGCCTGAGGAAACATCAAAGATTGATCAATTCTTTCAATCAAATGACATTTTAGTTGACTTAAAGTACACATTGATTCGCCAGACAATTACAATGTTTAAGTTTAACTGGCAACCATATATCAGTCTCGCGTCATTGGCCACATCTATTAATGAGTGCACAAGGATGGCTGGCCTTGATCGTGACTGCAGTATTAAAGGCTAATGATTTCTATTGTGTGGGTCAGTGGTGGCTTTTGAACGCTTGACAGGGCTAATATAGGTCCTGAAATATTGATAGAGCCTGGCATGAGGCTGGGTTGATTGGTGTTTAATATTTAATTTGTTCCCCATAACCGAGCACATTTGTGTCAAAGATTGACAGCTTCATTTTTTTTTTGGCAGAACTGCCTGTGTAAATATGCAAACTTTGACGAAGAATACAGCAACTTTTGGCTAAACTGCTTGCTAGGTCTGATGTCAGTGCGATATTTGTGGACAACAGGTTATATGTGAGTCTTGTCAGATTTTTGACCCATGCTCATGTGTAAAACGGATGATGTGCATCATTATTCATCCACACAGCTTGAATTGAGGAAGTTTGGGGCTGTGTTAGGGCTAGTGTCAGTTTCCTGTGTGACTGACTAAAGGAGGAAGTGATTTAACGGAAGGGGAGCACTTCCTTTAAACACCCCCACTCTTCCCCATCAGATCGCTGTCATGCAGGAGAAGGCCCCATGGGCTGTTTGAAATCAACACCTTATTCTCCAAACTGCTGTTACCAGAGGTTACAGACCAAATCTACCTTTCTAATCTCTCGCTTTCTGCCCACATCTGCAGCTCCCCCTTTCTTGTGATTGAACAAGATCGCGCCGTCTTCACTACGGTAAGACCAACTGATGTCACATCACAAACAGTTGCACCATAACCGTTCAGCAAAAATGTCTCTTTCAGTTTTAGTATCATACTTTAGAAGTTGCTGTGTAAGGGACACACTGAGAACATTATTACAGAATAATATTTAAAGTTAGCTGAGTCAGTATGTTTAAAGACACTTAATGAACTTTACACAGCTATGTCATAGAATTACATTACAATTAGATTATGTTTTCAAACTAAGTTTAAAAATTCTAGGACTTGAGCTCTGTGGGGCAGCATTGTCGTGCCGTGTGTTTAATATTTTCAGGATGAAAATGGCTTTGCAGTAAATGATGCCAACATGTTAACGTTTAGCAGGTATCACAATGACAATTGTACATTAGCCCCAACAGCAAGGTAGGTTAGATTTAGCTTTGCAAATTAGCTCTAAACGTAAAGTACAGTCATTGTTGAAGGGACCTGATCATAGCACTTGATGAAAAGAAATTGAAAGTCTAAATTAAAACGAGTGAACTATAAAATGGCAGCCAAAAGGAGGATTGGATATTATTCGTTTATTTCAATCATTTCTCAACCAAAAATCTGAAAGATATGCTTGTTCCCACTCCTAAATGAAAATTTTGCATTTTCCTCAAATTATTACCACGTTTTTTTTATTTATTGTTAGTCAGCCAGAAAAGGCATTTTATTAGGTCATGCAAGTAATGAATAAATCAAGAAAATAGTAATCAGTTGTTCGTGAAAATCATGACACAATGTGTGATTATCTAAGTAACTAGGATTCATCTTCTGGGCACTGTAACAAATTTAATAACAATCCATCCAAAAAATGTCAAGATGTGGAGAAAAGCCAAAATTGCATCCTCATGGTAGAGCTAGACGATACGCCATCACTAAAAAAGTTATTTGCAAATGTAACAGACAATTTTCATGTCTTCTGGCAGTGCTGGCAGTAGCATGCCCCGGGAGAAATGTGTAAGAAGCTGAAATAATTAGGAGTAGCATGTGGCCCATGTGCCCAGCACCTGTTTATCCACTTCCAGAGGTTTCTGTCTGTAGATACACAAAGACAAACACACACTCTTAGCAGAGGAGGAAGCAAATCTTTCTGGGGCAATGGCAGAGTGACATCTAAACAGCTGCATGTGGGCGTACATGTGGGCATTTTGTAGTGTTTATGTATAAAAGAGAGTCTGGCAGAAGGAGAGAATTAAGAGTGACAGGGAGGAGTGAGTATGTTGTAAGAAACAAAGTGTGGAAAGCAGCTGTCTCAGTCCATCACAACAAATGTTTTTCTCA